>NC_136791.1:11397847-11591260 GCF_951216825.1 Electrona antarctica
CACAGAACAAACCAACAGGTTCTAAATTAAGCAAGCCAGTGTAGGATTCAGGTTCCAAAGAATAACTTCCAGTCACCTTGCCTTTATCAGTTGCTCCTGTGCTCCATGAGCCAGTTTCACCATACCATGACAGTGGAATTGACAGAGAGTACATGTGATTCTGCCATTCACAGAGCACGGGAGCACCTGGCAAAGATGATTGGCAAAATTGACAATATTTGGACATTTATCCAAATTATAGTACAACAAGGTTCTACCACATTTCAATGAATGACTGATGGTATAAAAATAAAACATAACCTGTAAATTAATTGTCTCATAATAAATGAGTAAAGAAAGCACAAACTATTTTAATCTCTGAAACACTGGATGGCAGATGGATGATCATACAAGGCGGTATTGGAATGCCATGCACCTCCAGAGACAAAATAAAAAATAAAATAAAAAGCTTTTTTTCAAAGATTAGAACAAGACTATATTAACATACTTTACCTCAGTATCTGATCCACCGCGGCCTGGTCACAGGGATTACAGTCTCTCAGCAATGTGCTCAGATCTCCATTGACCCAACAGAGGGCAGTCAATACATCACTGCCCACACTGTTAGCACCTGGATGCACTGAATTATCCTCAGAGGCCACACTGCTGCTGGAGATGGACGCAGTGCACATCCTCTGGACATTGATGAGACACACACACATATACGCACGCACGCACGCACGCACGCACGCACGCACGCACGCACGCACGCACGCACGCACGCACGCACGCACACACACACACACACACACACACACACACACACACACACACACACACATTTGAAAAGTAAATTAGTTCAAAGAGTAAGCTAGGGCAGGCCATTTGACTCAGACTCTTTCAGTATTATTTCATTATTATTAGCGGGTGATAGTTAAAATAGTATAGGCCTAGTTCACCCAACATATTTTCCATCAGTTATTGTGAATTCATGGAGATTTTTTTTTAATGTCGCATCCATAGAAAATAAATATTTTTTTGGGGTGAACTACGCTTTTACTATTCAAAACTTGGCATTAAATGAGGAACACTGGAACACCTGCTTGTTTAGCCATAAATATATCTGTTCAGACCAGGAGAGAGAGAGAGTCTCTGTGTGTGTGTTGGGGGGGGGGGGGGGGGGGGGGTGTTGAGCGAATAGTTAAACCACAACAACAGATGTCAAAATCGGGACCCTGATTGAACCAACTGCTCAATGTGTGAACCAATCCAATTACTGCAGTGAGTCGGGACGGTGAGATGAAGCCCCCACACCCCCCACCATATACGCAATGCAGTAAAATTCTCAATGTTAAAATATACATTTGTAACTCCAAGAGTTTGCAAATGTATCCACATTTTTGCATTTGCGGAGCATAGGATAATTAGGATTGAATTGTGTAGCTTCTCTGCCCGGCTGGACAACGTACAGTACAGTACAAGTAATCCTCTAGCCAGGAATATTGGGAGCTGTGAGGGTGATGCTGACACTGACCTAGAGCTGGGAGTGGGACCAGAGGGAATGGAGTATCTGAGTTAATGTCTGCTCTCCACCATACTCCCTCTACCTCGCTCTATCATTACTCATCCTCTCTCTCTCTCTCTCTCTTTCTCTACCCGTCCTCCTTTATCTCCTCCATCTTCATCTTTACATCTTCCTTCCCATCCCTCTCTCTCTATTCATCCTTCAGCTGTCTCTGTCTGTCTCTCCCTCTCTCTCTCCCTCTCTCTCTCTCTCTCTCTCTCTCTCTCTCTCCTTTAGGTCCAACCACTATCATCGCTGTTTCCTGTCACAACAGATTACTGTTAGTGCTAAGGCTGGAAATGGGCCGAGTGATAATCCAAAAGCATCGCTCCAAAGTCACTCCGCCATGCTGAATTTTGCCTGTATTTTCCGTTCTCCCAAATGTAACCTGTGCCAACCCATTTGGTCAATTTGACACTTTTTTGTTCGTTTTTTACTTACTGTATTTACTATATGTATATACTGTATTTAATTAAAAAAAGAAAAGAACAAAAATATATAGCTTTCTGTGTTACTGTTAGCAGCATCTGTCTCTCACGTTTTTGGATGGGATTGTGGATTTCTTCGAACGATAACTAGCATGAGTACATTAATCATATTGATCAGAGTTAAACGGTGTACTCAGTTTGCAGGGTAAAGTTTCCGGGGTGAAAGGGTCGAGGTGTGCTTAGAGGGCCTTAGGTGTCTGCTCTCGTGACCCCTCTGTGACCTCGGTTCATGGTGTCACATCCCATTTTTCTGTCCTGTGTGATACTGTGAAAATTGAAATGGCAAGGGTCAAAGGTCACCGGCTGTCCTCTGATTGCTACCCTCCGATAGCTCGCTTGTTGCCCCCGGCTGTCTCTTCACATTAGTGTTTACTGTACAGCTGCAGCCTAGGCCAGATACTGTCGCTTCCAAAGCATCAGCTTTCAACCTGGCCGTACTATTTTGGGCATGTCATTATAGGCGGAAAATGATCAAGCCATTTCAGACATTTTCATTTAATTTCATTTTCGTGAAAATAGCCGATCTACAAGCTTACAAAAATGTGTTGCCACGCCAGGTGTTGTGAGCTTACAAGTCGGCAATTTGTGTGCAACACTGTGGAGGCTGAGGAGTGATGATTTTAGATTCATTATCCTATCCAAGTGAGTATATACAGTATATACAGTATAATTATTTCATTTAGTCATTAATGTTTAATTGTCTCTCTTTATATAATCATATTATGCTATGCTTTAAATTATCTAGCTAGTTGACTCTTTGTCAGTGTGATCATCATCAAACTTACAAAGTAACATTTAATCAAACATAATGATTTAACTTGCTTTCTGAACCCTGAGTAGAAGTCATGCATATGGAGCATGTATATGTGTTACTGTATCTAATGTCATTCTGAGTTAAGGTCTCAGCTTCCAGCAGACTACATGTCGCAGACTGTTCTAAATTGGTAATGATCCAGAATGAGCACGTACGTAATCATCACCCATGGTAGCAAGGTCAGCAGAAAAAGCTGTGCTGGCAGTTCAATGTCTTCCTGTAGGAGCCAGAGGGTACCATAATGTGGCTGGCGGACTAGCGGAGGCTGGATAGAAACCTGTAGTCATGGAGAACATCCAAAAGTAACTCATCCATTCTTTGGGAGAGACTTTGGCTCCTCATATTAGGAGAATGTGGAATTGAATGGGTCTGCAGATTTCAGTGTGCCAAGAGCTGACTAGACAACACCTGTTGACAATTCAGAGTGATGTCAGAATCTGTAAGGGTGACGCATACTCCAGTTTTTAGGTGATAACCCACTCACCGCGGTGGTTAGGAAAACTACAACATGACGTCACTGAAGCTAAATACTGGAGTATGCGCCCCGCTTATTTCTTGTGTGTCAGACATGACGTTATTAGCCAGGAGGGTCAAAAGGAAAGGGGACTAACCGAAGGCCTACACTGTATAAGCGTATACTCAGTCAGCACTGTTAAAACACTGGTGCAACAACCTTGTATCAACTCGCTGCAGCTACTTCGATAAATCTGTGCTTCAGTGAGGATTCTGGTCATTGTGCAACAAAGTATAAACTATAGGGTTTAGGAATTACATTGTTTTTGTTCGACTGTAACTTCTCAACAACGTCTTGCCATTCAGTCACCCCAGCCATGGACACTGTTCTGTTACCATCCGGAGCATGTATTGTAGACTCCATGTGGCAGGTGGTTCAGGGATACTTTATATGCCCAGAACTCAATACAGTGAGGTGTTAGGTGTACTATAGGGACACACAGACACCATCCGTCATACATACTGTTACACTACAAGTGTACTGTATCCACAGTATTCAGTATACTCCATCAAGGGTGGAGACTATGTGTGTGTGTGTGTGTGTGTGTGTGTGTGTGTGTGTGTGTGTGTGTGTGTGTGTGTGTGTGTGTGTGTGTGTGTGTGTGATGTGTGTGTGTGTGTGTGTGTGTGTGTGTGTGTGTGTGTGTGTGTGTGTGTGTGTGTGTGTGTGTGTGTGTGTGTGTGTGTGTGTGTGTGTGTGTGTGTGTGTGTGTGTGTGTGTGAGAGAGAGAGAGAGCAGCTAATCTGCACCTATGTATGTCTGTTTGGGGTACCAATAGGTGACAAAGTGGTGCTGTTGAGCTTCACACTGTGCACAGGTGCATGATGGGAGGATGGGAGTTTTTTAGTGTATCACCAGTACAGTACAGTACAGTACAGTACAGTACAGTACAGTACAGTACAGTACAGTACAGTACAGTATTCAGTGCAGTACGCCGAGTACGGTATGGTGTACAGTACAGCACACTGCAGTACAGATTACAGTTTTTGAGTGGTGCTACCGTGCTAGCCACTCCAAGGAACAGCAATGTATGTATGTATGTCTCCATGTCCGCTTGAGTACGGAAATACCACACAGTGACCTAAGGTGTCACTGTTGAGTAGCCTAACACACACACACACACACACACACACACACACACACACACACACACACACACACACACACACACACACACACACACACACAGTTCAGACGGGCCACATTTTTCTAATCTGCCTCATGGTGGCGCTATATCAGCCCACTTCATTCCTTGGTGTATAACTCTGTATAGGAACTGTATACAACCCCACCAGTGCCACAGGAGCACTATTAGTCCATGACAGTTGCAGGAGATAATGAAAGTATACAGTAACTTCAGTCATCACAACTATGGAAATAAGACCAATCATTAATTGCACAACAGCTTCATGGAGTGTAAAAAAGTCTCAGAAAGCTGATTCAGGTTTACCTTTTCTTCATTCCGTATGATACAGAAGACCTCTGCTTCAATGGATGCTTGTCCTTTGGCGTTATATACTTCAATGCCCTTTAGCTTGCTGATCCGTGGTGGTGCAGAGAGTTTTGAGAAGTAATTGGCCTAAAGTGACATTAGATGATTAAAATACAGAAACCTCAATTTTCTTTTAAAGTCTTGTGTTGAAATTATCAGGGAGAAATTGCGGTTTAATTCATTCATGTCAGTGATGACAACTGGAGCATGTTGGCTGGAGAATGGTTTGAATTACCCAGACACTGATTGTGCAAACTAATTTGCCCTACTAATTTATGTACTGCAGAGTAATTTAGAGCCACGCATTATTGCAGTGGTTGTCAAAGTGGGGACCCTATGGGGTCCAGGGGGACCCCAGCAAAATGTGTTAATACAGCATCACAATCATTTTAAACACTTTATCCATTCATACTTTGGCTATTCTGCAAGCTTGTAAGACTATTTTTTTAAAGTCTTTGAAATTTTGCAATAATGTTTGGATTTTTGTTTTATTCCGGGGTCCCTAGCACAAAACCTTTTCAGATGGGGGTCTGTGGTGGCGTGGCCAAATTCATATGGGGTCCTTGACTTGAAAAAGAACAAACACCCGCACACTGTCTTCAAATGCAGTGAACAAACTTTAATAGGGAAACATAGTAACGTTTCGGCCTATAGGAAGGTATCAGGCTATCGTTATGCAGGTCCTTGACTTGAAAATGTTTGAGAACCTCAGAACCTCTGCAGTACAGTAGTACAGCATTAACAGCTGCAATGCTTGTCTTCTGGACAGCAGACCAGGAATGCAGAACTTAAATTGTAAATGTGCAGATTTGAAATGCATAATGGCCATTTTGAATAGCCTACACTACACCTGCAACTGCTAAATGATTTATAGGATGAACTGGAAGACCTTTGCGAACCCATGTTTTACTGACCACTAAAATGTGTGTGTGTGTGTGTGTGTGTGTGTGTGTGTGTGTGTGTGTGTGTGTGTGTGTGTGTGTGTGTGTGTGTGTGTGCGCGCGTGCGTGTGTCTGCCGACGCACCCGTGCGTGCAGCGTGCGTGCGTGCGTGCGTGCGTCGGCGTGTGATGTTTCATTTGGGGAAATAATGGTTGCATTTGCGAACAAAATACGATGCAAATCATCATCTATTGCTCAATAACTAAATTAGACTACCGGTATACTCATAATAATAGCCCTCTACTTAAAGAGTGAAATGACTCTTCATACCAGGTAACCGTAAATGTCATCCGGCTGATCCAGGAACAAGTCTGTTAAGACACACTCTATCTTCTGTGGGACTCCGTTTCCTTGGTAAAATTCAGCAGCTTTGTTTTTTAGTTCACGGAACTCTTGTTCCTCTTTTGAGACCCGACTACCATCATAGCGTATCAAGCCTTTATAAGACATTGTAAAATATAAATGACGGTCTATTGATGGACGTCAGGTCGATCGAACGACTAGCCTACACACAAAAACACAAACAAACAACTTGGATCGTTTTGTGTACAGTGGTTGCCCAGCAACTGAACGTGATCATAGGACGTTACGATACGTATACTCACTCACACACACACACACACACACACACACACACACACACACACACACACACACACACACACACACACACACACACAGATAGGCTATATCTGAAACATTGATAATTATCCGTCAGATTAGAGATAGGGTTTAAAATACATAGACATATAGGGCCATGTATGTCACATGTCAACCTATACTATAATAGGCTATACATGACCCTAAAGCCAAAAATAAAGTCATACATTATATTATACTTTTTTTCCACATCAGTTTAGAATGCAACCATCGAACAACAAATGAACACATGGCAGTTAGTCTTAATAACAAAGCAAATGGAAAACATTGTCATCATTACCCAAGGCTTTGTGCATTTCTGAAATGAAATTTAAATGACAACTTTGCATATTAGGTTAATTGTGCTTACTCAATAAAACTGCCCTTAGCAGCTTTAACGTGTAGCCTATAGAAGGTATAATGTATGTCATTTGTACAATTAAATATGATTATTCATATGCATAATGTAAATGGAACTGGGCGGCATTTGTCCAGATTGGTTTGACATTACTTTGGTCATTTTTACTTAAAGCTGACATAAACATAGCCTGTGTGTTTGCCCAGCCACATATCCGCGCTTTCCTTTCAGTTTCAAATATTGCCTATAATCCCCGAGTTTGTGACCTTAATATCATCCAGTTGTAGCCGATAAACACAATGAACTATTGACCGGTTTAAAACCCTGTTGAGGATAATGGACGATGGTCTCTCGCACACAATTAAGACTGCTGTTGGAATCACACAGTGATTACAGCTAAACTGATAGTATGGCCCGCAATGCTTCTGTGTGTAGGCTATATAAATATTATGCTTTATTGAGGTTAAAACCCTAGTTTTTGCATTTACACACACGAATGTTTATACAAACAAGCAAACAAGCAGCTCAGAGTTAAATTGACACAACCTGCAGGCTATGTAGGCATAGACATATGAAGGTTGGGTTAAATGGTGTAAGGGAGGCTAGTTTACAGTTATTTTAACATAACCACCGCAGGTTATAATATACTGTTTACTGTACAATTGCTATAACGTGTTTGTATTCTCTGTAGTCAAATCCAGGGTATCGCAGCTTGTTTTCAGAAAGCCGACCAGGGTTCAATCCTGTGACACGAGGTCAACTAGCGGGCAGAGGTCAGATTAAGATCATCAGTTTTATGAATTTAGACCAGCATACATTCCTCATAATAATGAAGGATCAACGAGTCAAGTGCTCCACGCGCGGTATGTTTATCCATCTAGAGATGCCAACGCTCCCGCGCGTCAAAGCGCACAGAATATACGCACGTCTCCTCTGCGAGCTCCGGCCATCCCAAATGATTGTTGTTATTGCAGAATTGCACTCAATAAACACGAAGTCATGCATGGGACTTTTTGACTGATCGCTTCCTAATTCACATACACATTCTTTCTGTCTGTTTGCCTCGTGCGCAGTTCAGACAAACATACATAAATATAGAACATACTACGTAATAAACATAGGCCTACTGGCAAAAGGGGGGAGGGAGGGGCAGAAAAAGACCGTGCGTAATTTGGTGACACTTGTAGCCTGTAGGCATTTCAAAACTGAACACAGCTGAAAGTCCATAATTAAGCTCATTCGTGTAGTTGTGATTATAAATGATTATTAATTAATTAATGAATAGACTCGCGTATCAGGGTGTTGGCAGTGTGCACACTGTGACACACCGGACTGGAGCGAGAGAAGAGGGACCATGCATGCTTGCTGTCCATGCTGAGGCTCGTGCATCAGAGCCACAGAGCCCGCCATCATGAAGCCTAGCTGGGTTCACTGAGAGGGCACTTTGCCCCAGGACAGGAAGTCACAGAAAGGCCACCAGTAGCCTAATAGCAACGTCACTGCACTGGAGCGCTTTTCATTGGCTCGAATCCAGGTTGTGTCTGTCTGGCTGTAGTACAGATGCTATTGACGCAAATGATATCTGACACACAAGTAAATCCGTCTTATGGGAATCAGCAACTCTTTAACTCCATCACGTTGGCATTTGGTGTTCGTTTAGATTGATGTTAATGTCATCACAGATTGTTAATTCATATCAAAAACGCCCCTCGGAGTCGGAGGGCCTAATTCTGGCTGGGGGGATGACAAAAGATAAAGGAAAGAACCTTTTTATGAAAACGCATATAGGTTAATTAAAAATGAGACATGATGGCATAATAAATATTTTTATATAAAGGATAACATTTAGTTAAATTTAAACTGGATGCATGGGTCAGGTTCGGCATCCTCCTAACAATCTACTGGCGCCCCTGTCTGGACATAATCGGAAGAAAGAATGGACGCAACAGTGTTTTTACACTTTTAAACACAGCAGAGGAATATTGAAATCACTAAACAACACACTGACACTATAAGTCAAAATGGTTATGCACAGGCTAACATTCTAGGCTCCAATATGTGAGACGAGAGTATAGCCTAATAAATAATAATAATAAATTAGGCCTATATAGTACAGTAGTAGCCTACAGACTACAGTACAGAGACACCAAGAACATCGTTCAATTTGAGAAAGTCTGGCTTACACGAGTTTTTTAATACATTATAGCACAACAGCCAAATATTAAAGGGCACTGCTTTCAGTCAATAAAACGAAACCTGACAATAACCTCTGAACAGCAGGCGGTGTATATATAGGCCTGTAGGTCTGGTGGTCTTGTGGCATCAACTGCAACAGCTATAGCAAGAAAATAATGATGTGGGTTCAGGTCTGAGCAACGAAACACTTTTTTTAAACACACAATTTAATCTTCTTCTTCTTCTTCTTCTTCTTCTTAGTAGTAGTAGTAGTAGTATAGTAGTAGCATTAGTATTAGTATGCCTATTATTATTCATTTGAATGATTGATTCAAGTGTATATCGCCAATCACCTGTTGATAACCGTGTAACTGTGTTAGCCTTAATAGCCTATTTGTATATTGGCCTCTTATCTAGTTATCTAGGCCTATATAGGCCTAACTAAACCTGTCATTCAGGCCTATACTCATCGCAGCCATTGCATTAAAATGTCTGTTTATATCAGCATGCGTGCCCGTTCAACGAATTCACACATTTTAATTGTTTGCCTAATGACGCTAAACAGCTTGCGATGCGTATAGCTGGGTCACGTGAAACAGAACAACACTGCCTGCCCTGAGGCCTAATTAGCCCGTCTTTTTCACCAAGCCTAAAATAGCCTGGCCATCCTATAGTTGTGATCTCTAATTGCCTCTAAATCGAATACAACGCTCATGTTTTCAAACTTGACCAGGTGTCGTCTGAATGGGAGCATTGGTGGCCCCAAAGGTCTCTTTTATTTGGATGGATATGTGTCAGCAAGGAGGAGCTGAAGAGGAACACATGACTGAGCTGCTGTGGAGAGAGAAGCTCGCCGCGCACAACAAACACTACAAATGTTGCTCAAAGCTCACACACGTTGCGAACTGATCATCAGACTGTTGTGTATGATTTGTGGAAAGCGCAGCCGCACTATACTTTTATTGTATGGCAATGGGCCTAATCTACACTACATGCGCTGCCAGACTCCAAAGTTGTAAGTAGTCGTGGTACAATATCAAGATAAAACCTTTTAAGCGACATTGGGATAATTGGGGTTCAGTAAAATCCGATAACATAACTGGGAATTTCATCATTTAGTCTATATTTGGTATTTTCCTGATTGATAGTGCATGGTAAGTGGTTAGCCTTAGCCTATAGGCGTATAGGCCTGCATAATTTGTTTATAGTTGCGAAACAAAGTTAATAGAATGTTCTTTGATTTAAAACAAATGCCACTCATCATTGACACTGCACCACCTGACCTTAATCAACTCCCGATATGCCATGATGGCGACTCCCTCGGGGAGACAATTCAGACACATATCGTTTGGTAATGTCTGTGATGATGTAGCAGCACATGCAGCCGGTCTGACCATTCCCATGTGTTTATGTTTTTTGACAGATGTTTGTTTGTAGAACACGTCTCGGAGGGGAAGGGAAGACATTTCTACATAATCTATTCTGCACACATGCTCAGGTACTTTGGTAGCCTATATGCTACTTTTCTCTTCTGCATTGTCCCTTTGTATATAGCCTCGGTCGACCTGGCCATGAACTCTTTTCTCAGAATGCAGGCTTATATAGGAGAATGTCTTAAACAAGATCTACAGAACTCGTTAAGTCACGAGACTGTGCTTTACACAAAACACTATTTGTTTTAGATGTAACCGGCCGCAATTGTAGTCCGAAAAGACACTAAATACTAGCTGAATGCAGAATGCAGAATACTAGCCACTTACTTATGCCTACAGGAACAACGGTTTTAAAATATTCTTCAAGTTCAAGGACATAACGTTATAGGCAAATTCAAAACTTTAACATAATCGAATATAGCCTATAGTTTTAGTTTGTGTTTGAAATCGGAGGCTATATTGGTCTTTTCTAAATAATAATAGGCTAATAATAAATAGGTAAAATAAATAGGTAAAGGCAAATAATATATAGGGATATAATAATTGAATATTGCTTTATCTTAGGCCTATTTCATTGTTTTGTTGGGCCTGCCTATAACTTTGGCCACTTGGTTGGGAAGGAAGAAAAATAAATAGGCCTATAACAGAATTAATTCTGGGCCTACATATAGGCTATAGTGGCTAGCCTATCATATAGCTGATCCTGCTCCACTAAACCTTTACAATGTTGTGTAGGGCATTTTATCAATTGGGCCTAGAGAGCACACTTCCACAAGTTACAACAAACACTTTTGATATGGCTTGTTAATAGTCAGTCAAGCCAGCGTGTTGTCTATGCCTAATTGATATAAAATGCCCTACCCAGACTGTTGCCTCCAGCAATTTTCAAATGCTTTAAAACTGTAGTCTCTATAGATACTAGTATAGACATAAGCCTATATTAGACTTAATAGGTCATTTTCATAATGGCTATACATTTTTGCAGCATATTTACCTTCTGGTTTATTTATTGGTTTATTTATTCAATGAAATTCAAATAACCTATACTAAATCTGCATGCAGTCCTCCTGGGCCGTGCACTCTGACACAGCATGTGTCAGAGTTCTTTCCTTTTTTGCACCAACGCTACCCTCTAGTGGCAACAATGACTGTCTCAGTCAAATGTTTTCAGAAGTGTGTGTGTGTGTGTGTGTGTGTGTGTGTGTGTGTGTGTGTGTGTGTGTGTGTGTGTGTGTGTGTGTGTGTGTGTGTGTGTGTGTGTGTGTGTGTGTGTGTGTGTGTGTGTGTGTGTGTGTGTGTGTGTGTGTGTGTGTGTGTGTGTGTGTGTGTGTGTGTGTGTGTCCAAAAATAACACGAATAATAATTTATGTGTCCACGCGGCCTGTAGAGGGTGTGTTTGGGAGGGTGTAGGCATCAGCTTGATTGGCCAAGCTTTACTGCTGCACCAATATAAGTGGTGGCAGCACAGTAGAATTCCATTCGGGTATGCCCATTTACAACATAGCATCAGCAGTGTTTGACAGCATCATGGTCAGGGATCCCTGTAAGTAGCCTACAACAACATAAACACGTGGGACATGCATTTCCAACTTGCATTGTTCCCAAGTAGGCCTATACTACTTGGGAACAGTAGACTACTTTTCAATTTTCAGCCTTAAACCAATGACCCATCTAATTCCAACTCACTTTGTTAGTTTGGGGTGGTTCAAGGTAAAAGACAGGGTTAAGCAAATATCAATGGGATTGGTATTTAAGATGATGATGATGATGATAATAATAAATATAGCTGCAAGCAGCGATAAGGCGGGACCAATAAAGAAGACAATACGCAATAAGATCAATATGCACAAATAAGACTCATGGGCTGAGTTGTCGGTAGCCCGGATTTGAACACACAACCTTGTGGTCGCAGGGCGAGAGCTCTACTGACTGAGCTACACGGAGACAATCAGTCACTACAATGTAAACAGGAAAATCATTCAGTGTGTTTGATAACAATCATGTGTGTCCTCGTTTTGGGCATGTCATTATCCATTACTACAGTGTGTTCGCTGTTCATGCTTTCACGTACAAAGTTCTCTTCAACTGGAATTTCAGATAATGGTCCATACATTGTGTGTAGAACGTTTCACGCAAATTGTTCAAAAAACCAGGCAGAAAATCAGGTATAAGCATTCTTCAAACTGCTCAAAATGGCGGAAGATCTGAGGGTTACTTGTCAAAGTGACAGATGTGTTCCCCATGAGTCAAGGAACATGTGGAAACAAGTGCCATGAATTTTGGCCAAATGAGGCATGAGTTATGACATGAGTTATGACATTTTCAAAAAATTGCTTTAGCGCCCCCCTTTGGCCAATTGGAGTAAGACTGCTTTCAGTGCTATTTGGCATGACCCTCTACCATACTGTAAAATGTCGTAAGCATATGACGCTGCATGTATGTATTAGGGGCTGAAGAAGATTTTTCACAAAACAGCAATTTTCATCGGCTCATAAAAACTTCATTTTTTCACTTAATAATGTACTACGATTTGTTGTCCAAAGTTCTCGTGTAGACGTTTCTGGGAGGAGATATATTTTAACTGTTTTTCATATAATTCAAAATGGAGGGTGATCTAAAGGTCAGAGGTCAAAAGTCAGAGCACGGAAGTTGTTCGGCATGAGGAGACGCATATGTGTATCGAAGTTTTATTGCAGATGGTCAAACGGTTCATGAGCTATGCGCATTCAAAGTTAGCATTTTCAATTGAGTGCTATAGCGCCACCCTTCGGCCAATGGGCATGGGCTTCGCATAGTCACCGTTTGGCATGGCCCTCTACCAGTCTACCAGATTCCTGCGTTTCGCGAAAACCGACTGCACGGTTCAGCCAGAACTGCTATTATTGGAAGAAGAAGAAAAAACACAATAAGTGACCAAAGTCACTTTGTGACTTCTTGGTCCCTTAATAATACAACTTTATTTGTATAGCACCTTTCATGACATGAAATGCAGCTGAAAAGTGCTTTCCATAGCAATAAAAAAGCAAGGCAAGGCATAAAACATTAAAATAATAGCAGTAACAGTGCAATACAGTGAGGACATGAATTTCAACAAATAATTTAAAATCACCTAAAGGCAAGAGTGTATAAGTAGGTCTTGAGCTGTGCTTTAAAAATGACTACAGAGGCTGCCTGTCGAAGGTATAGTGGGAGTTTGTTCCATGCCGTCGGCCCGTAGAAGCAGAAAGCTGCTTCTGCATCTATCAGGCTACAACAAGGAGAGGTAGCTGTAATTGTCCCATCTCTTTTGTGCATATAGTGTTTTGTTGATTGTTACATTTTTGAGGGTTGCTAGCCCCTCCAATGTCTGGCTTTTGAAATTACGTCATATGGCAGCCAAGTCTTAGTCTATGGACTGTTAATCGAATGGCAGAGCCAAGTCTATGGACTTTTAATTTTTGTTTTGGGCAGTTTAATACTGTTTACAAGTAATACAGTCAATCAATCGAACTGTGCAACGGGTACCACCACACTCGACCGGGTACAGCTAGCGTGTACTCTGATAACAAGTACAAATGAGCATCGCGCCTGTCACAGACATGCGCAGAGCAAGTTCAGTCAGGAAACTCAGTGCAGTTGCTGCCGGCCGTTAATTGGGCCGCCTCAGCATCACATTATCATTCACATGATTCACTTCATCCAATCACACACTCATTCCATCTTCATACCATATATGTGTTGATCACATGACTATAGTGACGATGGTGTGTACCAATTTGTGTGATGTATGGATACAATGTAATATAGTAATATATATATATATATATATATATATATATATATATATATAAATTTGTTTTGTAAAAGTCAGCCTCATGGTGGCGCTTTAACAGGCCGTTCTGAAAAATGCCGTCGTTGTCATCCAGGGAGTGTGTGCAAAGTTTGGCATTGACCGGGCCAACGGTGCTGGAGATTAGCTGTACACAGACGGACGGACACACACAGCTTGCACACCGACACATGGACGGCAAAACATACTCTCCCCATGCGCCCTGGTGGAGACAAAAAACATGTATCCACTGTGAGTTCATGGATAGTCAGAATAACCAACCACTAGATGGCGTAAGACACTGGTCTACTGATTCTGGTGTTAAAATCAGGTTGAAGGTTATTCTCACCTAAAAGATAGCCTGATGAAGGTCGGATAGACCGAAACATTGCTGTTCCCTTAATAAACGTTTCAACTGCATTTGAAGACAATGTGCGGGATTCTTTTTTCCTTTTTCAGTACATCGGGCACCTGGCTGTCCTCCTACACACCTGCCGCCTGTAGGTGTGCAAAAGCCTTTCATTTTATTCTCACTATAGTTGCCATGGTAAAGAGAAAACCCAACGACCTTAAGCATTGTTATTTTGATGGTTTTGAATCATCTCTGTTTTGTTATAGCACTCAATGTGACTCAAGTGGGCAGAAAGACGGTGCAGAGCAACATCATGCTACAGGTAATAAGCCAATCTGAGCCAAGGAACTGAAGGAAGGCCGCTATACTGCACGTATGTCATACTCAGCAGGTGGGAAACCCCACCATTGAGTATGACATTCAATGATGCTATGTTTTTTTTCTTTTTTTGCTTTGTTTATTGTTTTTTTCACAGAAGCATTATTTAAATACTGAAGTTGAGAAATAATAAGTGGTGGCATTATTTAACAGCTTCTCTTAATAAACCCCACCCCCAAGTATAACGTACAAGAATAAATACATTGAATTTTAACCCCAAAGAAAAGGACAACAGAAAACAAAACAAACAAACCTTAAATACAGGATCAATAAAAGTTGAAAAATAAAAGGCAGACAAAAACAGACACAACATCCTACAAACAATTATAAGTACATGATACATCCATAATCCGCGTTACATCACAGCAATCCAATCACAGTATACTTTTAAATCAAAAGTCCAGCAGACCTCACACATCCTCAAGCAGAGACGGATTCAATTTCTGAATGAATTGAAAGAATGGACCCCATATCCTCCCAAATTTATCGGAAGAACCATTTAAGGACAGTCTAATCTGAGAAGGGGAAGTGGGCGATTTCCAGTTGATCAAGATTAGTCTCCTAGCTAACAGAGTGACAAAAGCCAAAACATCCCTCTCTGGTTTAGAGAGTGACGGTACTGAGGGGAAAACACCAAACAGAGCCCCCAAAGGTGTGGGCTCCACTCTTTGGGCCGACTATCGCTGATAAGGAATTAAAGATATCTGTCCAATATTTGTGTAGAGAAGGGCAGAGCCAGAACGTATGGATGAGGTCTGCAGGAGCTTGCCGACATCTATTACACTCAGGAGACACATCATTATAAATTCTAGACAACCTGGCCTTGGTGTAGTAGACACTGTGTAGTAATTTACATTGAATAAGAGCATGCCTCGCACAAATAGAGGACCCATGTACCCGATGTAGAATTGTATCCCAAACCTCCTCAGTTATCTCCTCTCCTATGTCCCCTCCCAACGAGCTTTTAAGGAATCCAAAGACTCCGGGCGCAAACAACAAATCTCATCATAAATGCATGTGATTGCACCCTTCAAGGTTGGCAACGGAGTCAGAAGGGTGTCTATAATAGAGTCATTAGGTAAATTTGGAAACGTGGGAAATGTTTTCTGAATAAAACTACGGACCTGTAAATATCTAAAAAAAAATCTGTTTGGGAAGTGTATATTCGTCTGAGAGTTGCTGAAAGGATGCAAAGATCTTCTCCACATATAAGTCCTTAAAAGTATAAATAAATACCAAGACTTTTCCAGGTTGAAAAGGCACCGTCTATCAAAGAGGGATGAAAAATATGGTTAGCTGCTATTGGGGCATTGATAGAGACTTGTGCAATCCGAAATGGTGTCTAAATTGGATCCATATTTTTTTTGTTTTTTAACAATAATACTTTGAGTGTATAGAGCGGTTGAGGAGAGATGATAAAGCCTTCAGTGACACTGGACCAGCCGAGTTTGCCTCCATGGCCAACCACGTTGGAGGGGGTTCCGCTATTTCACATAAAATCCAATATTGGAAGATCCTAATGTTGGAAGCCCAGTAGTAAAACCTAAAGTTAGGCAGAGCCATTCCACCAAGAGATTTGGGCCTATGTAGGTACTGCTTACGCAACCTCGGCACCTTCTTGTTCCAAATAAATTCAAAGATCATACAAAGATCATACTAATTTACTAAAGAAGGTCAGGGGGAGAAAGAGGGGGATACATTGGAACAAATATAAGAATCGGGGGAGAATGTTCATCTTAACGGTGTTAACTCTTGCAACCAGGGATAAGTTGAGCAAAGACCAACGGTCAAAATCTTCTTTGACTCTTTTCATTAAGGGAGCAAAGTTAGTTTTATATAGATCATCATACTCATGCGAGATGCTATGCCATACCAATGCTATGCTAAACACATGGCATTATGTCAAAAAGCCACCTAGACCAGGACAAGTAACACTTTGCTGTGACTGTCACATAGTGGTGACAACATGTGGTGGCCATGTTGAACTATTAGCATTGGTTTTGTATTCCGTTTTGGCTTTCAGTGAATGATCTTTTCCGAGAGAGAGAGAGAGAGAGAGAGTGTGTGTGTGTGTGTGTGTGTGTGTGTGTGTGTGTGTGTGTGTGTGTGTGTGTGTGTGTGTGTGTGTGGTGGCTCAACAATCAGGACAAAGTTGGAATACATACGACACAGGAGAGTAGTAACTTAAAAGTTCACATTTAATTTTAACGAAAAAAGACAAAACCATACCTTATAATATACAATGTGCTGTGAGTAGTGTAATGCATGCATTGATGCGTGAAAGTGGTGTATGTGCAAAAACCAAGCTAAAATCAACCAAACAAACACTGCCTGGTAGGAGATAGAGAGAATAGCCATGGCCAGCCTGCTTAAATACTCCAGGGACGAGTGCCCCCCATAGACCCTGGCAGGCTGGCCCTCTCCATGGCCAGCCTGCTTAAATACTCCAGGGACGAGTGCCCCCCATAGACCCTGGCAGGCTTAAATACTCCAGGGACGAGTGCCCCCCATAGACCCTGGCAGGCTGGCCCTCTCCATGGCCAGCCTGCTTAAATACTCCAGGGACGAGTGCCCCCCATAGACCCTGGCAGGCTGGCCCTCTCCTACACAGAACAGAAATAAAATCACACCCGTGTGAAGTGAAGGGCGCTAATATATTAAAGTCTAACTCATGTTGATTAGGTGATGTAATGGTGATGTAAAACAACATAAAACGCCATTAACAATAAAGAGACAATATGACGTAAATGACACATTATGACGTAAATGTTCCCTTCATTGTCAATGGCGTTTACAAAACAAACATTGAACTAAAGACAAACATTAAACCTGTGTATAGGAGGGGCTAGCGCCCCTCAGAAATTGCACCTTTGTGAACTGAGCGGTGGAACTACACTTTATTGTTATAGTTACTGTGTGTTAGTTACTTGACTGTGTGTTATTATAATACTGTGTTATATAGTGTGTGTGTGGTGTGGTGCCTTGGAGTGTTTTGGAGCCAAGCACAGTTGTTCAGCTGCAGGATCAAGAGGTCTTACAGGGGTCAAGGGGCTTACTCAGGCGGACATACAGACGGACATACGGACAGGCAGACAAACACATTGCTGTTAATTGGAGACGGTGTGCCACTGCCAACGCTCAAAAATTTGAACCAAACACAGACACCAACCAAACACAGAACGAACAGATGATCACAACCTAGAGTGGTCATCACACCCACCTCCGTAAGAATGGAGACCAACTACGTACTCTGCTAAAATACAATATATTATACTTGGAATTTTAAGAAAACAAACCGCAACATTCCCTACATGATTGGTACCTGACCTTCAGCCTGTCGCTCCACCTCAGAGCACTTTAAAGGGGAGAAACAGGACCCCAAGACGTCTGTTATGACATCAGACTTGACTTCAGGAAACCAGTAAGACGCCTAAGGGCGAGAAGCGACCTCGCCCTGCCTGGGTGACAGCAGACTGCTGGGCGAGCACTGGCTCTTTGGAATGGAGGGTCAGATCAACATATCTGCCTGGGTGACAGCAGACTGTTGGGCGAGCCCTGGCACTTTGGCATGGGGGGGTAAGATCTTAATTTTCGGGCCTGTTGAGAACTCTAGTTTTCGCCGGCTGCCAGGCGCGGCTGCACTAATATCTTTGGGGCAGGCCCGTCTAGAGTTTAAATGGACACCTGTCCAAAGGGAGACGTCGAAGAGGAACGATGGATGGGGAAGGATGAACATGGAATGCCAGAACAGGTCAGTTCCATATATGGAAGGGTTTGAGGTCAGAGTTGCTAGCCAATATTGATGCCATCAGGGATCTCCATCTCTGATGATGTCACGCAATGTCACATGCTCCATCCCTGATGATGTCACGTGATGTCCCGTGCTCTTTCACTCCAACCAACCAACACACTGACGGGAAATGCACGATTCCATAGTTAACTGCGACCTTCGGTTGCAATTACAGGTGTCCTCCTTGACCCATTTGGGCAATTTCAAAAAGAGACCCGCCAAAATCCCACATTTCAGCCTAGACTGAACACCAAAAAGGAGAATACCACTAATTTTCAACCTCGAACTATGTCATTAATATACCTCAGAGTTGTTGTGAAATAATAAAAAGTCCCCCCAGAGGGGGGTTTAGCCTAGAACTGGAGATCTAGAACTTGGAGTCATGTGATCAGTGACATAGGGAAGGTGTACTCTGCAGGCTTAAGAGTACATCTTTGTGATGTCACTGATCACATGACCATAGACTACTACAACGTTGTAGGTGTGAAGAATAATTTACTGTGGTTATTGCTAACTATGGTATAGAGGGTATGCGCGTGATATCATCATCATACCCGGAAGTTATGCGGGAACGCCTACTGAGTGGCAAAACACTACTTTCTGGCCTTGACAGCCCATACATCCAAACAGAAAAGTCCTATCTGATTGCATTAGACGATGTTAAGCGACGTTAAAGCAACGTGATACCCAGCGACAAAAAAAAAGCCTCTGAGATGTTCCCAAGCACATAGCTACAGCCGCTTACAAATGAAAACCCCACAGTAGGCTACCTATACTGAGCCCACTGTATGAGGAGCTCTTTCTGGTGTTTTGCTCATCTCCCATGTACCTATAAGTTTGTAACTCTCACTCTAGAGCAGCCTGAACAGGGGTCTTCAACAGGGGGTACGGGGCCCATAGGGGCTCCTCAGAGTTAAAGGGGATCCACCAACCTGTATATAGGAGGCGCTAGCCCCTCCTATATACAGGTTAAATGTGTGTCTTTAGTTCAATGTTTGTTTTAAAAACGCCATTGACAATGAAGGAGGTTTAATGTTTGTCTTTAGTTCAATGTTTGTTTTAAAAACGCCATTGACAATGAAGGGAAAATGTACGTCATCTTGTCCCTAACACAAACATTAAATGCCATTAACAATAAAGAGAATTTAATGTTTGTTTTGTCACCGTTTGTTTTACATCACCTAATCAACATGAGTTAGACTTTAATATATTAGCGCCCCTCACTTCACACAGGTGTGATTTATTATTTACATTATCCACTTCTTGAACCCTAGCATCACTATTCTGATGGGAACATTAGCCGACAATAGCAAATCTACAAACTCCCAGTTTTGAGGGCATTGAGGGTTACAATTGCAACAGAAACGCTTTCAACTGTTTTGTTTCATAAATATGTTACAAGAGTAACAACATATCAAAAGTCCTAAGAAATCCCAGTGGCGGAACATATAATATTGAAATATGCTAAAATACACTAATACAGCGCATAGCCAGGGGGTACCCGAAATAATTGTGTTGTTCATTGTGTTTCTCCCATGTTTGCTTTGGGCCAATAGCTGACATGATTACTAAAACTACAACATCAGTCAACCTTTCGTGACCCCAAACAGTAACAGCAGGACGCATGCTGCAGAAACAACAAAAAGACTCAGGACACTTGAAAGGTTTCTGCGGCCGCATCAGGTGAGGGGGTACCTGGAAAAATGTCTATCCCAAAAGGGGTACCTAGTCCAAAAAAGTTTGGGAACCCCTGCACTAATACAGTAGGTGAAAAACACTACTTGGGCTAAAGACGGCCATAGCCACTTGCCCAAATGTGATGACCTCATCAATGTGCCGTAATGATGTTTGCCTATGTCCAGCTTTTGGTGTGTGAAACCCAAATGTTGTCCTAACACAAACATTAAATTCCATTGACAATGAATGGACAATTTTGAGTGTTTGTGTAAACACAAATATTGCATAACACAAACATTGAAGACGAAGGTGAGAAGTATGCAAATTCTGATTGGCCGGAATGAGATCATGTATGGATGATTGGATGATAATGTACAATGATAAGAGTGCCCCTCACTTCACACGGGTGTGATTTTTTTTTAACATTCTGTTGAATTCTATTCAGGTGTGTAAAATATGTTTGATGACCTTTGACTTTTGGCATTAAGAAGGTCTTAAAAGTCCTTATATTGTCAATCCACCCCCCTCCCCCAACATTGTTTTTTTAATTAAAATAAAATCATGTGGGGATCCCGACCCACATGTTGAGAACCATTGCTCTAGAGAAGTACATGGGCACTGTTCCTCTGAGTATTTTGAAGATCATACCCTTTGCAAGTTGCTGTATACTCCGTCTTCCACCCTGAGCCATCTCAGCCGCAAAGTGAGCTAGGGGTTAGGTGCATCAGTTATTTATACAATAGAATACAAATACAATACAAAACTTTTTAGAATAAAGCGCCGTAGATTAACAAGAGCTTGTAGATGTGCTATTTTTCGAAGATATTTGACAAATCTTGACAAAATATTCCCTGGCACATCTTTGCAAATGGAGTTCTGTGTCCAAATTGCGGTTCCTTCTCCTTGGCATGTATGTTAACCACTGGGCTAGGATTATAATGCCACCTCTGTTTTGGATGATGGGAACTGAGATATGGAATTTGTTTTCCAGAGGGTGTGCCTCGGTCGTTAGCTTAGAAAAGGTCTATTGAGTTATTTACTTATAGACTTGAAAAACCAGTTACATTTTCGGACCTTTACATACCGTAGTACATACATGTAGTAAACGCTCTAGTCAGGGCAGAGAGGAGAGTATAGCTTCCTGGTTGTTGGTTAGGAATAGGCTATCAGACAGTGATGGAAATTAAGTATACTGTACTTAAGTACAATTGAGTTTTTTTTTTTTTTTACTTGAGTATGTCCAAGTTTCTGTACTTTTACTCCACTACATTTCAGAGGCAAATATTAGTTTTACTCCATTATAATTTGACATCTTTAGTTACAGTTACTTTGTAGATTTTGATTCCGAAAGATAAATTAACCACTTCAGTCCTATACATTTCGGCGACACATTGTGAGCTTGTAGATCTGCTATTATACATATTATACATATGTATACAAAAAGATTTGTATACATTTGACAATAATGAGTACTTTCTACTTTTGGTATAGTTTAAGTACATTTTGAATTACATACTTTCACTTGTAAGTTGTAATAGACTATATATTTCAGTATTGATGGAAGTAAAAAAAGATGCCTAGTTTTCCCACCACTGGGCTACACTACAGGCTTAGGTAGTCTACCCTTACTAGGTTATACTAACTACCGGGCCCGGCTGTGACTGTCCTGACCTGAACAACAAAGGCTGTGGAGGAATGGGCAGCAGCATTCCTGTCCAGGACAGAGCTGATGGGAGGGGCGGGACAGAGAGAGAGGGGTCTGTCTAGTCAGAGAAAGTAGCAGCCTGGGGTCCGCTAACGCTAAGCTTCACCACCACCACATCCTCTCTGTAGAGGTCCACTACTGACTACTCCACGACTCCACATTGGCCCCAATTCCAAAAGTCTACGAGTGAAAGGGTCAAACCAACCGCCTCCCGGGCAGATGTGCTTTTAACGCGCCATTTGTAGAGAGGAGGACGTGGAGACACCGGTTTGAGGAGGTAGTTTGAGTAAGGGAAGGTCTACTTTTTAAATTCAATCATCTTTTTTTTTTAAAATCTTCCTCCGGCGGTTCTCACATAAATCCAGGAAAATTGCTTGGTGTAGTTGCATAGGGGAGAAGGCTCGAGAGGAGGTAAAGCAGCAGCGGGATATTATGACTGAGAAGCTATCGGCCCCGGAAAACATCATAGCAGGTAATGCAGGGTCTTACTATTTATACTCGTTTAACTTTGCACTAAATCTCTGTCTGTTACACGCGTGTTTTGGTATGTCGTCATGTTTTCGTGATCACTTTATTGGGACGGCGTTGTGTGTTGTGGGCGTCGTTCTGTGACACACACGTACGCAGTTTACGCACGCACACACAACGAAAGAAGAGAGTGTAAGTGGAATGCTTATTCTTTACTCCCACTATTAAAAACCGGTAACCACCTTTCCCATAATCAACACAGCCTGCCTGCATGGAACGCAGCGCTTTATTGAACAGTTCGCATTCCAAGGACAGCTGCAGCCTCGCCTAGCTTACCTATAGGCTACGTCGTGCCTCGATCCCGTCGCATTGGCTTTGCGCATTGCAAGTTAACCGTTGCCTAGGATATATATATATATTTATGGGGATCAATCCTTAACGTACCTAACTTTTCCCCCACCCAGTGCGCCCACACATGCTGCATGGGAGGGGAGGGGAGGGGATGCATTCAATGCAACGTGCAGTTTTACTTTGGTCCTCCCTCCATGATAACGGTGCAGAGTTTGGTCACATGGTCCGCGTCCCACGGGAGGAGGTTTGACTCAATGCAGCAAAAAGTCTGCGTGCCCCACACTGTAAAACCCTGGGTTTGGGTTGTTGTACTCTCGAGTCTCTGGGACGGTACAAAATAAATGGACAAATCTGTTCCATTTGTATCCTCTCCCGAGTTAAATTAACACCCAGGATTCGATTGTGCTCACCACCATCTTCTCAGGTAACGCAGTGATGATGAGAGAGAGCTAATACAAATATGGATGCATGTAGTCACTAGTATTTCATCGTAGCATAATGATCGATGCGTCTGTGTTTAGAATTAAGATTTGCGTTCTTAACATGCAATCTTTTTTCCCCCCGTTCTTTTCTTTTAAACGAATCTTCGAGCAGCATCCCTGCATCATTTGCTCACTATACCGTCACTGGTAGCTGCTGCTTTTAGCCTGGCATATGCATTGCTCCTCGGAGGAGATGGAGCATATAATGGAAGATAGTGCAGTCCGCCCGGTACATCTTGTGCTTTTTCGGGGAGGCGTGCTTGCATTCCTAATCGAAAATACTTTCCAGCCTGTCGCATAATATTTCAAGGAGTCCACCCATCCCCTCCCCTCCAGCAGACTGCGTTGATGCCCCCCGCTGTGAAAGTGTGAAGTCGAGAGACCCCCCCACCCACTCTAAACGTCAGATAAAGTCACACTTGATGCAGGATGTTAACACAGGCTCGTTATTTGTTGACTTTAGATCCTAAAAGCTCACGTCCAGTTGCCAAATGTTTTTGATGGCATGGTGTTATCTTATGCGACAGTGAACTTGATAATTGGCCATTTGTCTATTCAAACATTGGGTTTGGAGATTGTAACACCTATTAGACATGCACATTTCCTCCACACTTATTTAGTTTATTTGTTTGCTCAGCTCCACAAACTCAACAAATCATTGGATTAAGTTCCCAAATGCTCGTCTTTCTTCGCATCCCCACAATAGCACTTTTGAGGTTGCTGATAAAAGGGCCCTTTGTTCATTTCGGGGGCAGCTTTGCGTTCGTGATTGCTGGACCTTCTCAGGGGACACTGATGAGAACACGAATTGAATTGCTGCTGGCTTTTTAAAAGACTGGCAGATAAGAGTCATAGCTGAATGAAGCCAAAGCCTCGTTCTTTTAAACTGGAATCCAATTGAGTGCATGTAGGCCTGCAGTAGCCTAAGATTTAGACACTCGTAGATGTAGGCCTATTTATCAATTCTAAAATGTCAGATTCAGAATTGATAAATACATCTACAAGAGTCTAAATCTTAGGCTAGGCCTGCAGCATTCTGTTTTACTTACTTACTATTGCTTAATCTGTACAGTGTTGCTCAAATTCTACTAATTGAGCAAATTTAGAACCTGACCAGTCTACATTCCTTCCTGGAGACGAGATAGAGTGGTTTGATTACCATATAAATTGACTGACAGCATTCCATAAATGCATTATGCTTTAAAGTTTAGAGTGACTCAGGGTTCTGGTCTGGATGTCTCCCTGCTTCAGCTTGACTGTCAGCTGTGATTTATCCATGTTTTCCGTCCTCACTGTGTCACTCCACACAGTCAGTGTTCCCTCCTTGGGTGAAAAAGTGTCATTGCTGCCTTCCAAACAGTCCTGCAGAATGCAAACTAATCAGAAATGCACCATAGAGTTGTTCCGATACCGATACTGGTATCGGGTATCGGGCCGATACCACCCTCAAGTACTCGTACTCGAAACTGGCCCCGATACTCTGACCCGAGTACCAAAACATCCAATTGACACTTGGCTGAACGAATACAACAGGAGCAAGTCTGACCCAACAGGCCAACACTGCAGCAAATCGCCAAAAACAGCCGATCTACAAGCATAAAATGACAAATGACAACTGACAAGTGTAGGCATGACAATGCAATTCAATTGGAGAAAATAAGTGGTTACTCAACGGAAATAAAAAACACTCGTATCGGTACTCGGTATCGACGAGTACTACAAATTAAGTACTTGTACTCGTACTCTGACAAAAATGGTATCGGGACAACTCTAATGCACCTCGACAACTCTAATTTCAACCAGCATTCAGGCTTGCCTCCCTTGGTCACTGTAGAATTAATGTACAAATGAACTAACACAGCATCATCTTGACATGCTGTACTCATGTCTCCTGTCATGTAAGGTGCAGCAGCTGTCACCCACATCCCATGGTAGATATTACACACGGAAAAGTCTGTGCAAAAACAAATATACAGTATCTTCTCAAATATTATGATAAAACTCAATCTGGGTTGTAGTTGAATCCAGTCTCACTCTCATTGTGGACAGAGCAATGCTACAGCTGTGAGCATGCTTGCGACATCGCAGCTTTTTGCCTGGTCACCACTCACCACAGTTGTACAGAATGTTCGTCATAGTACATAGTACATATTTGCTGTTCTCCGCTCTGGTCGAGTATATAGATGTTTATATTTCGACATAATATCTGTCTCTGGGAAAATAGGACAGAGAGAGAGATAGAGAGATGGGAAGTGTGTGTGTGTGTGAGAGAGTGAGAGTCGTGGGAGAGAGGAAGTGTGAGAGAGATTTTATTGCCCATAATACCCTGGCATTTGAAAAACAGTTGTGGAATGATTTTGAGGTTGAGATAAAAGTCAAAGATGTCATTTTACAAACTTTAGTCCACTCCTGCTTGGATCAAGGCTCTTTAAAATTGCATTTTGGACCAGGCATGAGTTAAGTGTGCATAGTCACTTTTAACTAATTGTTTTTAGATAAACTAGACCGGTGACCTGCTGTAGAGCACCGAGTCGGTAACGATGGTAGTTGGAGATCCATGCCCCACCCAGCTATGCAATACCCGTTGTACCCGTGTCAAGTGTTGTGATGTCAGAACAGGCCAGGTCCATATATGGATAGAGGGTGATCAGGTCCAGAGCCCGGGCAGAGGGTTTTGTGCTGGTTCTGGACAACAGGCACAGCACTCCCTGCGGTGGTGTGGAACGCGTGTGTCAAATTTGAAGTCGTGGGGCGAACAGTTCTCGAGTTATGTGGATTACAGACAGACATACATAGGGACATAGGTGCAGATTAGCTGCTCTCTCTCTCTCTCTCTCTCTCTCACACACACACACACACACACACTCACACACACACACACACACACACACACACACACACACACACACACACACACACACACACACACACACACACACACACACACACACACACACACACACACACACACACACACACACACACACACACATGTACAGAGATTTGGTGCATTTATTTACCACTCACCCATAATATATATATAACATTTGCAAACAGACTCTAGGGTGTCGTGGTAATGCCCCTCATAAATCACCACTGAGGTATCTCGTTACTTCAATCACATTCCTCTCCTAGGAATTCATGATTACTCAGTATTATTGTAAGTCAAGTGCAGTTGTAACTGCAGTTGTACGATCTGACTGTAATGGTTCTGTAGTTAATTGGATGCGTTTGCTAAACACATTCACTCTCACCTACAGTTGAATTCCGTCTCTGAAGTGTGTGGGGGTGGGCAGGAGGTGACAGATGGGAGTTTGGTTGGTGAAGACGGTCATGGGGGATGGGTCAACTTTTAGAGTGGAGTCAAGGGGCGATTTAAGGCCGTGGTAATTAGCGTCTCTGTTTGAGGTCTCCCCAAAGACTCAGAGAGCTAGTTGACTTTTAGAAATCTTGTGTGTGAATTGTGTCTATGCGTGACTGTGCGTGTACAACTCCTTGAAACGTCAGGAAGTTGTCAGTCAATGCAGTAGTGTCTGAGAGGTCAGGCAGTTCAGCCTTTCAAATCCAGGAGACCATGCCTAAATGCAGGTGTGCCCTGTCAATCAAAGGGACCTTTATAATGTTTCACACAGAAGCCAACTACACTATAAAAAGCTCCAGTCATGACATCATCCTAAGTGAAAATGGGCTTGTTGCTAGAATATAGAAGGGAAATCACTAGTGTGAAATTGTAAATGCAATTACTAACTTATTATATCTATCTACAGTGTATTGTGACATATCAAGTCAACGGTGTTGTTTATTTGTGTTTTGTGCATTTTAGCTGTATGCCTTCCTTATGTCAAAGCTCCCTCCTGATCTGTCAATGAGAGAAATGTCACTTTTGGTGTGTGCATGCAGCATGACGCAGCGTGAGTCTGGAGCTAATCTGCTGGACATAGTGGTGCTCAGGAAGACACTGAATATTTATCCAATCCGCAAATGACTCTCTGGAGTACTCCTTCATAGGAGATGTTGCTCTTCATATGGGAATGGAAGTGCTTCTGTCGTTTACAGTTTACACTATACACTACACTATTACGCTATAATGCGGGGGGATGCCCTCGTGTATAGTGTATAGTGTCCAGGACTCCAGGCAGAAGTAAACAAGTGAACTGACTCATGTGGAATACTGAAACTATATATCGAGATGGATCTTCCCAATGTAGTTGATTACTCTATTCTACAGACGTTTAATAGTTGCATATTCTATGGGTTTGTTGTAACATTAATATATGGTATACTTACTCAATGCAATAATGTTGCTTGAACAGATTGCTTCTAGATCTGTTATTTTTAGAACAAAACTACCGAAGTGAAGTTGCGGGACCTTTTTCCCTTTAGCAAAGTTTGAATCCATGATCAGCATGTGTTGTTGTTGACATCTACCCATTGCTTCGGCGTACAAGGATGTCACCCCCCCCCCCCCCCCCTCCCCCCAAAAAAAACACGTTGCGTTGATAGCTTGTAGATCTGTTCTTTTCAGAAAGCAAGTATGAATGAGGCTAAACTTTGATGACATTATGATGAATATGATGATGAGCTGTTGTTTCAGTTGGATTCACTGACTATAAATAACTTTTACCTCAAGAAAAGCAGGAGAAAGCTTGTACGTTTATCAGCCATGATCAGTCAAATAGGCTAGTATACGGCTTACATTGTTCATTTATATTTGTATAGCTTACTTGTGTCTGATCCCTGGCCTTCATTGAATGTTGCATAGTGGTTTGAGTAGCATTGACTGCTTGCAGACAAAATGATCTAGCTGACACTTTTGCTCTGTTTAGATTGTTTTCTTGGTTGATTTTGGGTGTTTGTGTTAATTTGGTTTAGTTTAATTGAATTAAGCAAATGACCCACAATGGTCCTCAATCAGCATTGCTCTGCATGTGGATAAATTGTGGTGCCTACCAAGACGCTTAGCCATGGGCCCCCGTGATGATTTGGGCCTAAACCTGTAGCGTAGGCCAACTTAGCCATGGGCCCCCGTGATGATTTGGGCCTAAACCTGTAGCGTAGGCCAACTTAGCCATGGGCCCCCGTGATGATTTGGGCCTAAACCTGTAGCGTAGGCCAACTTTCACTGAGCTGCATATCTCTGCCAGACGGAAGGCTGGGGACGGAGATTATGTTTTTCTTTTGCCTATGTCTTTTGGAACTAATCTTGCAACCTGCTGGGCCGATCAGCGTCAAAACTGTTGTGCACCCTGTCATTGTCAGTGGGCCAAGGAAGGACACTCAATCACAACTATTTCAAACCGGCCTCTCGGTGGCGCTATACCAGCCATTTTTATTAACTCTTTGTTAACTGTTGGTGTAAAATCCCCATTTCACTAAAGCATGAGATTTTGAGCTAATGATAATGCTATGCTCTTCATCAGAAAGTCTGTCTGTAGTAAAGTGCAAATTTGTTTCATACCTATTGAAAATTGCTTAACTTAGGCTATCACTTATCACCAATAGCATGCAGCTAATGCATACTCAAATAGGCATCATCAATACCATTTTCCTAGACTAGAGATTTTATGGCTTTGCAAAGGGGAGCAAAAGGCCTGCAGTCACTAGTCAGCAGCATTATGTCATGTCTAAGATATTGACTTTGCGGAGGGAAGTGCCGCTCTGAGAAGCAGTGGGAGTTGCAGAATGAGGGAGGTGCTGCTCATATGCCATCAGATAGGATCGGGAGAGAGGAAAACCTAGCAAGACGAAACCAGCTGTCGACAAGCTGCGCTCCCAAACACATTCATTCTTCCTGTAAAACTTGTAATGACACATGGTTTTCCCACTGGTGGCTAATTAGAAAGAAGTCTTTCAACATTCTCCAAGTGCAAAATATTGTGATTTTGTTTTCACATCTGTACCATAAGCGGTGTTCAGAGCCATTGTTGTTACCCTCAGTCTTTTCAACAAGATGGTAATTGGTTCCATGTGTTGCTGTGGTATGTGAACTATGTAAATAAACACAGCATGTTTGCTTGCATGCTCCTAGTGTTTTTTCCCTCCACCAGGGTGTCCCGGTAATGCCCCTCATAAAGTCACCCACATGCAGTGGTGGGAAAAGTACTCACATTTTGTACTTAAGTAAAAGTTACTCTGTTACAAGTAAAAGTCGGGAATTGAAAATGTACTTGAGCAAAAGTACAAAAGTGGAAAGTACGCATTATGCAGAATGTTTTCAAATGCGTCGCAGCATTGTGAGCCTGTAGATCGGCTACTTTCAAATGGCCGAAATGTATAGGGCTGAAGTGGTTACTGTATGTTTTGTAATAATAATGGAAATTTACAAAGTAACTATAGTAACTAAATATGTCAAATAAATTTAGTGGAGACAAGTACAAGTACAATTTGCCTCTGAGAATAGGACTCAGGAGTACAAGTAAAAGTATTGAAAATTGGAAATACTGTGTCTAAAGTACAAATACCTAAATATTGTACTTAAGTAACAGTACTTAAGTAAATGTACTCGGTTCATTTTCAGTTTACACCACTGTGCCACATGCCACTATACTATCTAGAAGCTGTAACATAACGGTTGGCTAGAACAAGGAACAGCAACATGGCTTATGCTATGAATTATTAATATGAAGCACATGAATATGATGCACAATGACGTCATTGAGGCTTCCACTGTATGTAGCGTCTGTTATCTGCCCACATAATACTAAAAAGTATGATGGTAATCTTTAGTAGGTCATGCTGCGATCTAGGCGGCTCTACTAAATGTTGAATAATTATTTAAAAAATAATTTAAGTAAAAAAGAAGAACAAGGATAGCATGGCTGTGTGTCTGAAACACAGAGATTTTTGATTTGATTTGATTTATTTGATATATTCAAGATACAGTTCAAAAGAGCAGTACAGAATTGTCAGGATTGCACAAAAAGTCAAAGACTTAATTCCATTGTGGTCCAAATAAATAAATACAGCATATGGTATGGGAAGAACATGCGTTGACTAAAATCACAATAAGGACATTACAACAACATCACCAGATGCAGTCAACATTTTATTTTAGATGATTGCAAACTGGAATCATGGACTAGGAATAGCAAGGAGTGGTTACTGGAGACTGGACGTAACCTTTACATAGAGATGAGGTTTGGTCAAAGAAGGCTTTAAAACATGATGCAATGATGTAGTAAATACATCAACAACAATGGTTATCTATTTTTGTCATGTGTGTGTGTGTGTGGAAGTGACCAGTCTTTTTACGATCGCAGACTATTTAAGTCATGTGGAGCTTTTGTGGTTATCAGCCTATCCAACGTAGAGTAGACAGACAGGAAGGAAGGCCATTGTTCAGCAGAGAGGTTTAAGGCATTTCCTCTGTGCGTGACCAAAACCCTCTGGCCTCTGCTGGAACCTGCCTTCATTTCTTTCAAATTACTCTATTCATTGTTCATATATAAAAGTCTTTGTTGCTTTGTTGTAAATGGTGCATTCATATAGTGCTTTTTGATCAATTTTATATTTAAACATTAAGATGAGTCCCCATACAGTGTTGTGCTCGCCATGTTTACAAACAGTACAGACAGACAGACAGACAGTCAAAGTCAAAGTCATACGATTTGTCACACACGTTACCGCAGTGAAATTTGTTCTCCGCATTTGACCCATCTCTTGGAGCGGTGAGCCGCAGCGTGCGCCGCACTCGGGAATCATTTGATTAGTAGATTTGACCCCCAATCCATTCCCTTTGATGCTGAGTGTCAAACAGGGAGGCATTGGGTCCCATTTTTTACAGTCTTTGGTATGACCCGGCCGGGGATCGAACCCCGACCTCCCAGTTTCAGGGCGGACACTCAGGGCGGACACTCTTAACCACAAGGCCACTGAGCTGGTCAGACAGACAGACAGACAGACAGACAGACAGACAGACATTGATTGGACAGTTCTGACAGCTTGTGTGCATGCTTAAGGTACATCGTAGCCTGTTTTGATAGATTAAGAACACCTGCAACGTAATAGGGCACCCTTCATAGCAGAGCCTTCGTAAGGACCGCACGTAAGCTCCCTGCGCACAGTGCGCTGCAGGTTCTCTTTGAGAAACGCGGCCAATGATTCACTTTCATCAGGTGCTGCTGGGTCTGTCAGTCTCGAGATGGGCCTGAACCAAAAGTACAGCCGCTCGTACTCGGACTGACTGCAAGACCGTCTGACCGCCCGGTTGTGTTACAACACAACAACAGCTGAACAAACGTCTCAACCCTAGGCTGTGACCTCCTGGTGAAGAGAACGTCCGATACAAGGCCTGGGGGATGCTCGCTTCCAATCACTTATTAAGAAAGTATTAAGTCTTGCAGACAATGTCGTTTTCCACATACAATATAATCTCTCTCCCTTACCCCCTCACTCCCTCCGGCCTCCAGCTCTGTGTCACTCCCACCCTCCGTCCATCCCCTTTTCCCTCCATCTCTCTCTGAGCCCTAAGGCCTTCAGGCTACAGCTCAGGAGTCACTAGAGGTGTATTTATGTCTGCTCTGCAGAATGCATTCTGTACGCACGTACTGTAGATCTATAGATTTATAGATCTGCCAGGCATCTCTTTGGTTGTGCAGACACAAGAACCTCTGTGCTCTATTCCGGGAGAAGTAAATATGTGCAACCTGGCTACGGAGGCTTTTGTCCTCTAAATTGGGTTGTGTTGACTTGGCAGTTTTCACGTTTGTCACTCTGCAATCGAGTGCTAGTTTGTTTGTATTTGATTTGCTGACTGTACATTCTTGTTGAATGACCAACAACAACTTTCAATCTGGTAGTATAACTTTTTTTGTCAGAATTCCTCACTTTTTAATTCATAAAAGAAAGAAGAAGAATCAAAACATGTCCTGGCACATTGTGAGTTTGTACATTGTCTCTTTCTGCTATTTTATGTATGACATAGTGTATATTTAGGGTTTACAGTAAGTGGTTAAATACCGGTATACACACACACACACGCACACACACAACACACACATGTATAAACGTTTCTTATTTGTTCCAGGTTGCATACAGAGCAGAACCAAAAAGACTATGATGGAGGAGGACATTTTGCAGACAGCAGCGGTAACGTTTTACACGTCAGCAACACACAGTTAGTTAGTTACTGCGAGAGTGAGGTCTAGCCAACACCAACTCGGGATTCCTGGATCGCTGCCCTCCACAATTTCCTAACCAACATCAGGTTCTTGAGCTCTGCAGTGTTAATTATTATTATTATTTACTTGCCTCAAGTTCTGGGTGCTTGACGCAGTGCCCTGCCAGGCATGCCAGCCTCATCCTTCTCTCTCTGACCTTGTCCGTGACCCGTGGTAGGTCCCCATAGAGGTCCACATTTCTGATGCAGTCCGTCCATGTGACACCTAGTGCCATTCGTAGCATTTTTGTGTAGACTCCAACCAGGGCTTTTTCCTGCTGTACTGTGAGGGTCCATGTCTCGGCCCCATACAGCAGTACTGACTCCACAGTAGCTATGAACAGCCTTATGGTCTTCTCCCATATCTGATTTCCACACTCTCCTCATCCCATGCAAGGCTTTCCAGGCTAGTGCTCTCCGAACCTTCAGATCCTGTTCAGTTGAGGCAGTCCAGGCCCGAGTTACTTGAAGTCCTCGACTGGCTCGAGCACCGTCCCGTCTGCAGTGGCAATGGTTTTGTTCTCGGTGTTTACTGTCATTACCTTTGTTTTCTTGGCATTGAGCTTGAGGCCGAACTTCCAGCACTCCTTTTCTACTGCCAGTAGTAGTTCCCTCCCTTTCTCTACTGTATCCAAGATTCGATGTCGTCTGCATAGTCAAGGTCAGTGACCATGATGGGGTGTACTCGCCTTGACTTCCACGGGACCATAGTGAACCCAAGTGCCTCCTCTCTGCCATTGATTGCAAGTCTCAGCATGATCCATCGCTACAACGAACAGGAAGGGGGCCAGAGTGTCACCCTGTAGGACGCCTGCTAGAATCTCAAATTCTTTGGTGTTACCTACTGGCTGTAGCTTGACTCTATCATCTGGTCCATCTTTTCTGGACCATCTTTTTCTCATGAGTTTCCCCCGGTGGATGGTGTGTGGTGTCAAGCCTTTTGGAAGTCAATGAAGGTGATTATTACCGCTGACAGGTTGCGCTCCCTTACCCCTTCCAATATCCTCAGTGCCAGTATCTGCCCGACTGTTGTTTGTTCCAGGCGGAAGCCGTTCTGTGAGTTTCTCAGTAGAGGGTCTAAGACGGTTGAGGATCATCCTGTTAGCGGTTTTGGTGACTTGTGAGCTCAGGCTGATGACACGGTAGTTGTCTGTCTTGGTGAGGTCACCTGACTTTGGTACTGGAGCGATGTTCATTGTGTGCCATAGCTCTGGCTGTTCTCAAGACACACACAAATATATTATTTTAGCTACTCTGAATACTAAAATGTCGGCTGTATGCTACTTGTGTGTGCTGTAGTAATTTCACCAGGTATGCCGATCTGTAAAAAGAACAATAGCTCCATTTGGAAAGAATTTATCACTTGCAATGATTAGGGATATGTTAGATGGGGAAATAAGGCAGTTGTTCAATATTCTGGTTAACTCAACATGACACCTCTGTGAATGCGAAATATCCGTGCAATAATCAGTTGCCAAGAGAGGTAATTATGTTATTTATCATATGGTCTGTACAGCTTTTCCTTCAGATTAGCCATGACAAATGTTAGCTCCATTTGGAACCTCACTCTCCGCCATTAGCTCCGACATGACGTTCCGCTGCGTTGGGTGCCGGCAGAGTGAGAAACTGGGGAAAGGTACGGATTGTTACCTTAACGTATGCAAAACGTAATGGTGGTCCTCCACACTATCAGATGTTTGCAATTGAAACAAGTGTTTACATTGCTTATTTAGTCAGCCTGTGCCATGTTTTCACATTGTAGGAAGTTGCAGCTGCATCGTGCTCAGTACTGTGTCCTACCAGTGCAGTTATTGAAGCAAACTGGTATTAATGGTATTAGTGCATCTCACATTCCTCCAGGGATGTAGGTGGGTGACCTGAACAAAGGGTGTGCTTCCTTGAACTTGTATTCTTATGTGAAAGTACTGTGCTGCTCTACATCTGTTTTTAACATTAAATCATACTTCACTGTCTGAAATACAGCACATGCTTGGAATGTGTGTGTGTGTGTGTGTGTGTGTGTGTGTGTGTGTGTGTGTGTGTGTGTGTGTGTGTGTGTGTGTGTGTGTGTGTGTGTGTGTGTGTGTGTGTGTGCGCGCACGCGCGCGTGTGTGAGTGTGAGTGCGAGCGAGCGGACATGTGTGCGTCAGTCTGCCATACACATGCGCCATGTGTGTGTATCAGGAGGAGTTTATATGCACGTAAAATACTGAACGGTTGTACGTTTCATACCTACATAATATATTAAGCTGCTATGGTAAATTACAAAAATGAAAATCGAGGACATTCTTTTTAATCAAAAAAGTATCAAACCGTGACACCAAAATATCGAACAGAACAGACAAGTTTATAAATCATTGCACCCTTAGTATATACCATTATAATAATTGCACAGTTCTTTTTGTGTTTGTACCGGTATACATCAAACCCGAAACTGTGTGTATGCGTGCGTGTGCATGTGTTCAGAAGACCATGTGGGGAGCACCAAACTCTGTGACCGTTGCATCTGTTGTCAGGCTGCTTCTCTGCACTGTGTCTGGGCTGATGGCCAGTCAGGACGGAGAGAGGTAGAGTGGGGTCTCTCTTTCTCTCGCTCTCCCTCTCGTCTGAGTCGTCTGACTGACCGCTGTGAGGCTGCATGTCATGAATGGGACCTCAGATGGGAGAAGAAATGGGACGAGTTTGAAAAAAGAAAAAGTGTGCCGACCAAACTCATTTAACTTTCATCCTTATGAATAGGCCTTTGATTTCTGATGCCGTGCATGTGTGCCACTCGCATGCGCGGCAGTGAATTTAATGAGGCATCTATTTGCCTTTGTAAGTGTCAACTGGTACGTCACATTGTATCTGCTCTGATTCCTTTTCCTCGCTATCTTTCACAAAAACAAATCGCTTTTGTTAGCGCTCATAATTAGGGGGAGGGGGGGCTCAAGTCGGAAGGACTGAAACCCATTTTTTGTGCTGGTTTTCCTCCAGACGGTAGAGAGACATTTCATTTTCCACAATGATTGGAAGTTGTGTGTATTACTTGCACAACAAATATGACCCTAATCAGCTTTACAGGTGTGCTATAATTAAACATATACGACTCTAACACTGTGACATTGATTTATATCAATGACGTTGTGTCGAAATCACTAATTGTTTAATTAACTATTGAATATGTCCCCAAAATGTCCGGGACAATAGTTATCTGTCTGATCATCATGTGACCGATCATTTAGGTTTAATACAGGTGTCGGAAACTGTCAAAGGACTAGAACCCTTGCAGCATGAAATCAGTTGGCTTGAATCACTGCTTTGTCTAGTATCAACTGCTATTAGCCAACACGAAACGAGATAATGACAAGTACTATTCATTTGCACACACCATTTAGACACATTTAGAAGTGTGTGTGTGTGTGTGTGTGTGTGTGTGTGTGTGTGTGTGTGTGTGTGTGTGTGTGTGTGTGTGTGTGTGTGTGTGTGTGTGTGTGTGTGTGTGTGTGTGTGTGTGTGTGTGTGTGTGTGTGTGTGTGTGTGTGTGTGTGTGTGTGCATGCTTTTAAAGAGTCATAACATAAGCCATATTCAGCCATTTTCTGTTGCTCCTCCATCCTTCTGGTGTTTTAATCAAGTGCTGAGAGCCTAGAGCTGTCTGGGTCATGCTGGCTTGAAAAGCCACTCATGCTGATGTCATTCCTCCATGGAGCGGTGTAGGGCGTAGGCCTCAGGTTAAAAGCATGGATTGGATTAGCTGCTTTTTTCAGTGCCCATATACTCAGACTGAGTGGGCTGTGCTTGTCATGCTGGGGAAAATTGGGGACCTCTTCATTTATTGGTCAGGCCTTTGAAGCCTGTATTTAGGAGCACTTTATTATTGTTTTCCCTGCCAGGCCGGAACAGTGGTGGTGTTTTCGGTGGGGTTTCGGTGGTGTGTCTGTCCATCCGACCGTTTTTCTGTCCGTCTGTGAGCAGTGAATCTCAGGCACCGCTAGACCGATCACGATCAGTATGAAACTGTGAACCTCCACCCCAGGAAGATCTTTGCCAAACACACATTTTGCTACAGATTTCTTTCCAAAACTCATGCAAATTGGTACACATTATCTCTGTAGTCATGTGAACAACTCAATTGTTCAGATTCCATTCCGACTGGCTGTGATTGGCTTTTAAAAGAGGGGTCCCGTTAAGCATAAAATACCACAAATACAAACAGGTCTGTCGTACAAACTATTCCATCTGCAGCGTCCTTGTGTACTGCTGACAGCTGCACCCCACATCTGACAGCCCTGGGTAGGTATAGCCCGCCCTGGCGGGGATTTGCACTCCAAGGAGCGCACCTTTCTAGTTTTTCATATATTTTTTGGCAGGTTAATATCAAAACTGCAAATCTGCAATGTCATCCTATGAACAAGCTTTCCAGAGTCAGGATTTTAAAAAGTCTTGTATGTACATGATAACTACTTTTTATATATGTGATGTATGCCATGCTTTTGTTATTGCTTAATGTAAGTCGCTCTGGATTAAGAGCGTCTGCTAAATGCCTAAATTGTAAATTGTAAATTGTACTTAGTACAATTAGCACTTGCAAGGTGGGGTGGGGCACTGGGGGGATTTAACCTTTGCTTTTAAAGACATCTGAGAGTTGAGACCATAGAAAATTCATTTAAACATATTGCTACTTTGAGCACTTCAAATGCTCTAATCTTAAAAGAAGAAATAACCGAAAATAGCTCTCACTGCGTCACAGGCGCATTTAATCCTGGAGTGTTGTAGGAACTGGAAGTCGCTGCTTCTACTGAGGATTTTGATACTGAGATATCAACACAAGTTCAGCAAGGTTTTTCAAAATGATGACAAAAGAAATGGCAATAAATATCTGTGTGGCCGTGTGGAGTGGTTCCTGTTACTGCCGTGAACCCTGGCAGATACTCGGCATATCTTGTCCTTGACTCTGTTGGAGTTGTGTGGGGGAGACATAACCCTTGACACCTTCTGCTTCCTGTCAGAATGTGCAGAACACCCTGGACAGCAGTGTTGCCAATTGCCATGTCTGCTTTATTATAAGTGACTTTAGGCTTGTTTTTCTGTAAAGTTGCTGTAAATCTTGGTAGTTGCGGTCAGGTTGCGGTCGTTTGTTTGACCTTGTTTCTAAAGAGTAGTTGCTTATTTGGGCTTGTTTCCTTATATCGTTTAAACCAGTGGTTCTCAAGCATTTTCATGTCAAGAACCCCCAATTTAATTATGTAGTCGCTTCTTTTGGGCTTGTTTTTGTAGGCCTGCCCTGGTTGCTTATCTCTCTTACAAAATCTGGCAACACTACTGGACAGGCCTGGGAAGGATGTGCTGCCTATTATTACTCAAGTGCATTGACAATATGATGTGATTATTGTATGTTACTTTAGAATTGAAATAGAATGACCTACAACCATTATCATCTTGTACTAATTCAAGATGAATAAGGTTATGTTGCTGCCAGTAATCTGACAGACAGTCTAAATGCACTTTGCTTCAATTATGCATTTATACAAGAAGTAATGAATAGCTTGTACATGTGTTTTTGACAGTAACTGATAGATTACAGTTGCTTGTCTGTAACCAATCTACCATAATAACAATAACAAGTAATTCCCAACCATAACTCTCTGGGCCACACCCGTCTGTAGCCTCTACGGAGGGGGATGTGTGTGTAGGGGGATGTGTAGGGGGATGTGTGTGTAGGGGACACTGATGTGTGCAGTCCCACTGTCGAGAAGTAGGGTGTATCCTGGATATACTATAAAAACAATTAACTGGTTTGGTTTTAGAACTTAACAAGCTTTTGATTCTTTGGATGCAATACACAAGTCTAATTCCAATAGATTTAATTATAATTCAAACATTAGACAGTAGGCATATGCAAACAAAATGAGAATTTGTATCTGATACAGTCTGTTTCTAGCAAAAATTTAACCAATTCAGCAGCAGTAACATTAGCGTTTTCTCTCAGTCAGTTGATTATTCATATCCATATGAGTGAAACGGCCGGGATGACATGTTAATTTTAACACAGTTTTTATATGAGGTGATCTAAAATTCCCCTATGGGGATTACAATGCAAATAAAAAGTATGGTACATGAACCTATATGTACTTGCGCCCTCTACCGATATTGACGTCAGACTTCGGTGCTCTATATGAGCGGAAAGCAAATACATATACTTGGTCATACACATTATTTCTGTTGTGAGATTTTATTTTGCTTCAATCGATGAACACAAATTTCCCCCCGAATAACAAATTAATGGATCAGTGTTGGAACACATGACTAGACATGGTTTATATGAGGCACTAGGTCCAAACTAGTGTTAAGTAGATGCTAATTAAGTTAAATGGTGCTAAGTCATTACTAATCAAATAAACAACCTATACCTAGAGTTATATACACCTGGGATTTTGCTGTGCAGGACACTTTGCGACGGTGTCAAAATCGATGAATTACAGCACACAGCAAAATATCATGATAAATGTACTGTTGTATGTAGACTTATGAACGTACATAGAACAATGGGTCAGTTTTCTCTCCAAGTTACATTTACACTAGGGATGTTGCTTTAATAATTAGAAATGTAGGTAAAGGGTTGCACAGTTGCACACACCAATAATGCATTTTTAGATGATTTATTTCTCTACATCACAGGACAGACGTTTCGGCTATCCAGCCTTCATCAGTGTGTATCACACACTGGGTATGTCCAGGCATACCCTGAAGAAGGCACTCGGGTGCTGAAACGTTGGTCTTTAATACAAGTTTTTTACCTCTTTTGTTTGTAGTAATATGTACCTGCCACCTTAACCCATTTTGGGCGTGAACCCCTTTTGGTGTTAGCATTATGTTATGCTTTAGCTATTGAAAAATAGCAGATCTACAAGCTCGTAGCGCGCCACCGAGTGGCGCGCTACGAGCTTGTACCAGCACAGCTGGTACACAGAGTGTACCAGCTGTGCTGGGATTGGCTCTCTGGTCAACGCATGTCTTCTGAATCAGCCATCTCTAACACCAGGCCACTGAGACAGTTTCACAGGCTCTGGTCAACGCATGTCTTCTGAATCAGCCATCTCCAACACCAGGCAGACAGTTTCATGTCTTCTGAATCACCCATCTCCAACACCAGGCCACTGAGACAGTTTCACAGATTTATTGCCGTTTTAAAAGTTACTATTTGGAGCCTTTTCCCCCCGTGTCAAATAATAGTCTGAACACTTGAGATTACCATTATAGAAAATAAACACTGAATTCAACAATCTAACTTGAGTACACCATTATTCAACCCACCTTCACTCTTAAGTACCAATTGTTGTTGCTGGATCAGTGAGTTACTTATCACTTGGCTAACACAATCTCATCAGCTTCATTTTTTATTCTAGGAACAAGTAGATTCAAAAGAGACCAATTTACATCAATGCGACATTAAGAATTCTAATAATAATTTGTATTCCACGCAGGTAAACAAACCAAGCAAATACAATAGTAAGAACAGGCGAGCCAACCCTCAAATAACCACTCAATCCAGACATTATTTACCACAGGAGCAGTCATTTTACTCCTCTTCTGCTGATTTGATTTCTATCCCCATTGTTGGAAGTAAAGAAAGTCAAGTTTGCGAGGGTTCTTTTCAGATTGACCATGGGGAAACATGGAAGACATGCTGTATAGATGGGGTCTATCCACAGGTGGTCTGTAATTCTCAACTGTAATTGCCTGGCAAAGTGTATTAAGGGTCAGACCACTCATCCACTCCGTAGGGGTGGACGAGAGAAAAGGTTGAGTGAGGCAGAAAAACAGGACAGATAACATGACGTCCCGTTGTGAGACAATCCTCCCGGACACTTACAATACGCACCGAGAAAGAATTATTATTGTGTGTGCTGAAAAGGAAAATGCCTTTGACTGAGGCTTTTAAGGCAAACTAATGAAGATGATAGTGGAAGATGGAGAGACAGACTTTTAATTCACTTGACATGTCATAATGGTGTCTTTTTTGTTGTTGTTAATAATTGTGTCTTTTAAAAGCAGGTGCAATGGGCAATTTCTTCTGTTTGAATGGTTTGGAAATTGTTAGGAAGCTGGACAGCCGGATAGTTAGATAAAAATGTGGAATCACAGAGAAAGTGTTGGTGGTTCTCAAAGTGGGGTCCAGGGACCGTCTGGGTTCATTGGGGGGGGGGTTCCAAATGGACCCTTACAGGTCTGTAACTGAGAGTATACAAATGTATACTCTGTACATTTGTACATTCTCAGAGTTATGGAGGTCCTTGAAATTAAAAGGTTTGAGAATCACTGATCTGCATCATCTCTATTATTTATTACCAGGTTCTTAATTTGTGTGTGTGTGTGTGTGTGTGTGTGTGTGTGTGTGTGTGTGTGTGTGTGTGTGTGTGTGTGTGTGTGTGTGTGTGTGTGTGTGTGTGTGTGTGTGTGTGTGTGTGTGTGTGTGTGTGTGTGTGTGTGTGTGTGCGCGTGCGCGTGTGCGTGTGCGTGTGTTTATCTATCTAGATGCAATGGCAACTCCCTCTCCAGCCAAGAGCATGGGTGACCCTGGGATCACACCACTGTCTCCCTCACACATCCAGGTGAGATAAAACGTATTCACTTGTTCCTTTTTCCTCTGTCTGGAGCCTTTGGCAAAGATGTGCCAAAAAACCTGTAAAATATGTATTTACAGGTTATAAATTGAACAGACATGAAATATACCACGACGGATCATGGTACAGTATGTTGTCACTATATCACACAACCCCATTGTAAGTGCTGTTTGTCAGCTTTCAAACAAATTGTTGACAAACTCACTGATGCACCCATTCTGTGGTTGTAGGCTTACGCAGGCATAAAGAATTCCAATATCCACATGTAGAACTCATTTTTGCTTTGCTTTAATAGAAAATAAAGTGCATATATGACATTCTTTCTGTTCTCTGTGTTGCTGGTAAAAACCGTGTCTCCACGTAGGTGCATAATTTCCCCCTCACACCTGTCCATAATTATAGCCTGGGCCTGGGAGGCGTGCCCGTCTGTGCCCAAAACAATAATTCCATTAGCCAATAATCAAAATCAAATTATTAAGGCTAAATAATAACAGAAATAATCAGAAAATACAAAACAGTGAAATGGCTTCTATACCCATAATAGTGTTTTCATAGTAATTTCATAGCCTGGGGTGAGATATTGCTGTAGGTTACCCAAATATGGCAATATGAAAATTACAACAATAAGTAATTAAGTAATTTTCAATTCACCAATTAATTACAAGCGTTTTTCATTCACCTTGAATGTTGTCATTGATTATTATTCGTACATTGTGATGTGTGTGCAATCTGTAATGTTTTATTTTCTTAGCTGTGGAGAGATATATGCTATACAAAGACATTAGACTATGTAGTTGCGACTGAAAATCTAGACTATGTTAGTATGTAGTCTAGATTTGTACATCTGTTGGTGCAGCACTATCAGAGTTAAATTAACTCTACGATGCTGTGTATAATATATGGCAATAAATCAGCATGCAAAGAGAAATGAATCCGCTCATCATTTTTCTTTGTCTTTCCTCAGCAGAATGACACAGATCAAGTTCCATCAGGACCCGCCTTCGTCGTTGTGGTTGCCATTGACTTTGGAACTACGTCCAGTGGCTATGCTTACGCCTTCACTAAGGAGCCTGAGTGCATTCACACCATGAGGTGAGCCAATGCTGCAATGCAGTCTCACTGTGAGAGAGAGAGAGAGAGAGAGAGAGAGAGAGAGGGAGAGAGGGAGAGAGGGAGAGGGATGAGGCGCATGAGAGACACAGACAGACAGACAGAGAGACAAAGACAGAGAGACAGATGAGAAGAGAGAGAGAATGAATGACATTGCATCAATATGGGTGAGAGACAGATACAGATGAACTTCAGTTATATATAGTGTGTAACAGTGTCCATCTTTAATAAGATGTTTAGGTGAACGATCAAAGCATGGTTGGTGTAAAGAGCCAATGGTGTACTGCACCCACCACGCAGCAATTGCTGGGGCGCTTTCCCGACCAACGACCAAGATCCACCATTGGCTCTTTATACCAACCAATGCCATGCTCCACCATTGGCTGCTTTCCCGGCTCGTGAGACTAGTTCACAAGTAACTTAGTTGACCGGAGTCCCCCAGGGGTCTACACAAGGCCCCCTCTTTTTTCCCCTTAATATCTTCACAGAAAATAGCTGATCTACAAGCTCTCAACGCGTGTTTGCGTTGCGCCGCTTGAACACATGCAGGCAAACATTCATTGGATGTTTGCCCCAGAATAGGGACGCTAAGGTTCATGCAGTTAAACACTGGCATGCCTGGTTCTGCTGTGAAATGAGCTGGTCTACAGCATTGAGACCTTGGGTCTCATGACCCGAGAGGTCATGTCTTCCTCCACTATGTGCCAGGCATCACAGGGGTCAGCAACCACCCACCATACTGTCAAAGCTGACAGGTGTTTCACTTTACTTATTCATCAATAAGGTGTAAGTCGCTCTGGATTAAGAGCGTCTGCTAAATGCCTAAATTGTAAATTGTAAATTGAATCCTCAACTCACAGTCGTGGAAGAAGTACTCACATTTTTCATTAAAAGTAGCAATACCCACTAGGTAGAAAGAAAGTAAAAGTCCTATATCCAATTCTTTTACACCTTTTTGAAAATAGCTTTCCCCTAAAAAAAACAGACTTTATGTACGTAAACATAAAGTCTGTTTTTTTAGAGCTATTTTACTCAAGTATCATCACAAAGGGTCTGCCTATGAGGGCGGATTCTGACAATGCTTTTCAATGGGAATAAAGGGTTATTTTTGTTGTTGTTCTGTTTTTCTTGTATTTTATTTGTGTATATATATATATTTGTTTTTAATCCGCAAATGTCAACAAACCGCTCGGTTCCCAGTTCGGTGTGAACGCACCCTAAAGCTCGTCCGGTTTTACCTGTGCAATATTCCAGTGTGGTATATCAGTAATATTTAATTTTTTAGGAGAAACTGTTTTCTTTCTTTTCAATAATGGACAGCTCTTCCTCTGACTACACATTTGACAACACTGGTGAATGGTGATACAATGTCGGACATCAATAATTGGGGAATACTTTTCCTCACATGGGTCATTAACTCTGACCATCAGATAAAAGTTGAGTGCGGTATTTTCGCTAACGCTGCTAGTCTTTCAGTGAAAACAGTCCCAGATCCCTCATAATATTATTTAGTTTGGACTGAGCCATTTGCAATCCAAATCCTTACCCAAACAATGGCTTCTTTGGTTAGTCGATTAAAAAAAAGGTTCTAAATCCTAAATTTTTTCTGAAAAACAGAATTATCTCTATTGGGCCGCCATCTCAAAATATGTAGTTCCAGGGACCCCCCAGAAGCCAATATTTTAGTTCAAATCAGTTATTCGCGCTGAAATATATATTCAATGATTTGCACCACATTTTCACGACTTTTCAAAAATAGCAGACCTACGCCACTCGGTGGCGCGCTATGAGCTTGTAGATCTGCTATTTTTCAATAGCTAAAGTAGAACAGAATGCTTTAAAACACCAAAAGGGGTTCCCGCCCAAAATGGGTTAAAGGCTGTTTAAACTCAAAGACATACAATAATGCAATACAGTACAATAATAATAATAATATTATAATATCTCAGATTTATACAGCACTTTTCTAAGTACACAAATTAGCTTTACATGGGGAGGGAGAAAACTAAAACATAATCAACTTTATCAGAACAAAAAAAAATCACAATAGAATAAGTTTAAAATTCAGCTTGGTTCAATGTTGTAGTTGTATATTTATAGACGGCACCTTCAGATTCGTCATTAGAGATTAGTGAAGAATTGTCTATTGCTCTCTCAGAATAAAAGGTTTGGCTCATTTGATAAGACCACACAATGCTCTTGTTTGTGGTTTGAGCTCTCCTCTTCAGAAATGTTGTCTGAATGAATTAGAGTGAATGGTGTATTTTCATCATAGACCGGGACATCACATTAGCATTCATCAGCTGGCCTCACTGGAACGGACCACACAATGACTAGTGACTACACAATGGCACAAATAAAAAAACAACCTGAGTTGCTAATTACTTTTCAGAAAATGGCAACTGTCTCTGCATTCCTTAACCCATTTTGACCTGAGATCAGATTCTAAAAATGTCTTCTACATCCTGACAGTTTTCTGAAAAAGCTATGTTTCTATGTCAGTGGTTCTTCGATTTTTCAAAAATGGCAGATCTACAAGCTCATAGCGCGCCACTCGGTGGCGCGCTATGAGCTTGTAGATCTGCCATTTTTCAACATGATGCTAACACCAAAAGGGGTTCCCACCCAAAATGGGTTAACTCAAAATGTCCCTAGAAAGAGAGCATCCTCCAAAAAACATTCTCTGTAAGGAAATATATAATTCTAGAATACATAGTCAGCCAGATTCTGGTCTAGCTGTTTACTGGTGAGGGGAAAGGAAAGGCATGCATTATTGATGCCTTTCCTGCTATTACGTGGCATGTTTCACTGCACTGTTCTGTTTATAGACGATTCTAGATTAGGGAGATTCAAGGTCCACTTTATGGTAATTGTTCATCTGTCATCATTACAATCAGGACCAATTTACAGTGCAATGTTGTTATTGTTGGATCTAATGATAACGATAAGTAACTATGACGATATAACGACAGCACAACAGTATCTACAACCGCTTCAATAGCACCACCAAACTCAGGTTCAGGGTATGGGCGGGACGGCTGGTGTCTTTAATGATGTTGTGGGCTTTTCTCTTACAGCGTGTGGTGTTGATGTTGTGGAGACTAGGAGTAGGTAGTGCTGTGCCGATGCTTTTAGCTGCTGTTTTAACGGTCCTCTGCAGCCTGTTACAATCCTGAGCAGTCATGTTGCCGTACCACACTGTGATGCAGCCAGTTAAGACACTTTCAATGATGCAACGATACAAGTTCACAAGTCCCTTTGTACTTAAGCCACATTTTTTAAGGCGCCTCAGAAAGTACAGTCGCTGCTGCGCCTTCTTGAGGATGTACTCAGTGTTGAGTGACCATGTGAATGTGTCTGTGATGTGTATGCACAGGAATTTAAAGTTATCGACTATGTCCACAGATGACCCCTTGATTGAAATGGAGGTGTGGATACCTTTGGACTTCCTAAAGTCTACAATGATTTCTTTGGTCTTAAAGGAGAATTCCATGCTAGAAGGCTTTTTTACCTTTCTTACCTTTCTTTGTAGTCGTTACGTCCCCACCAAAGAGGTCCAGGTGTTTTTTTGTGCAAAAACTCCTTATTGGCTATTTCCCCTACCATAAGCCCTCAATGAATTGAATGGGAATTGAATGGGAATTGAATGGGGCTGCTATGGATGGGGTGTTGTGCTAATTAGCTTATTTCCATCGAAATAAGTAGTAAAGTGTGACGCTTGGGATATTATTTACATTATGAAGAGAGGATATATACAAAAAAAATATAATTTTGAGCGATGGAAATAAGCGAATTATAGCCCCATTCAATAGCCATAGCCCCATTCAATTCCCATTCAATGCAATTCATTTAGGGCTTATGGTAGGGGAAATAGCCAATAAGGAGCTTTTGCACAAAATAACACCTGGACCTCTTTGGTGGGGACGTAACAACTACAAAGAAAGGCAAGAAAGCCTTTTAGTATTTCCTTTAATGGTGTTTCCTTTAATGGTGTTAAGTGAGAGGTTGTTGTTGTCGCACCATAGGGTTAGATCTTCTATCTCCCTCCTATAGGCCCTCTCGTCACCGTCGGTTATTAATCCGATCACTGTGGCAGTGTGGTATCATCCGCAAATTTAATTATGCTGTTATTCCCACATCTGGCGACACAATCAAACGTAAACAAACTGTACAACAGAGGACTGAGGCAGCAGCCTTGGGGCGCGCCGGTTCTGGTGAGAATTGTGGATGAACATCTATCTCCTATGCACAGCCTGCCTGTCAGAAAATCAAATACTGAAAAAACTGAAAAGGATAATAACCATTATCGCATTGACTAAAAGATCTTCTATCTCCATAATCTCCCAAATTGATTAATCTTCACAACAGCAAGTGTCTCTTATTGAGACAACCACCATCGATGCACCTACTCTGCAAATCCGGCACGCTTGTCTCCCAAGGAACAGAGCAAACCCTAAAAATAGCTGGCCTCCATTTGTACAGAACTATAGTGGTGTTGCACAATTATCCTAGAAACAGAGAAACGCACATCCTATATACCTCATCGCATGAGGAATAGTGAAAATAGCCGATATACAAGCCCACAACACATTGCATTTATACCATTTTAGAACCTTTTTAAATAGTGCAAGAAATCTATTATGAGAATATAGATGAAAAATCACCACTTGAACTCCAGCATCCATATTCTGGGGGGAACATTAGGCAGAAATGTAATTTTGGCAAAGAGATTTGGCATAGACAGGAAAAAAAGTAGCCAAATACAGAGCCAACTCTGGTCCAGTTTATTAAGTCTAGAGAGGGTTTAAGTGGTTAATGACGGTGGGGATGTGAGAATCAGTGTTGATTTTGTCGACTGGCGAAGATTATTCGATTATCTTTTTTCACTGATGGGATAAACTCATTTATTTTTGGTTGCTCTTGGGTGTTGCATTCTGAAAATAGCAGATCTAGAAGCTCACAACAAGTCCCAGCGTGACGCATTGTGAGCTTGTAGATCGGCTATTTTCAGCATGCAACCAAGTCAAAATCAGGCATTAAGATGCCATCAGTGCCCATCAAAATTCCTTTTAATCGACTAAATCAGCTGTAGATTTAGTCGACTAAAATCTTATATTTAGTCAACTAAAACTAGATTAAAGGTAAAATATTTCAGATGACTACCGGTATGACTGGAATGCGTTGGCCATTGGTTAAACTTGTCTGTCTCTCTTAGGCGCTGGGAAGGAGGAGACCCGGGCGTGTCCAATCAGAAGACTCCTACTACCATCCTGCTCACCCCAGACAGGAAGTTCCACAGCTTTGGCTACGCAGCACGTGACTTCTACCATGACCTGGACCCCTCCGAGTCCAAACAGTGGCTCTACCTGGAAAAATTCAAAATGAAACTCCACACCACTGCAGTAAGAAAACACACATGCACGCACGCACGCACACACACACACACACACACACACACACACACGCACACGCATACATAGTATAGTATAGTATGCACAGTGTACTTGACTTACTTAAATATATCAAAAACATATGTGGATATCTACAGTGCATACACACACTCCACTGTCATTACTAAGTGACTCTCTCCAAGGGCAATATAAAAGTGGCTCCCCTGACGGATACTGCAAAATTCCCTGGTTTCTATCTTCCCTGCCAAGTCAACAGCATTTCTGCCATCAGCAACCGTTGGCTCATTCTACTGTTATTGCACACAATTTACCACTGGCATGCAGCTGGGCTGGATGTGATCTGGACAGGCTATTAGGCTGCGTGTCCACCAAAGCAATTTCTTCCCGGCCGAAAACGGCAGGCTCTCGCCTAAAAACGTGTCCAAACGCAACGCCAGAATTAGTTGAAAATATTTAATATCTAGGCAAGCGGATAAGAACGCCACACATGAACGTGCAAAGGGCTATTAGCATCATCCATGTACATAACTGAATATTGTCAGTTGAAAACATTCAAGACTGATGTGACTGACTGACTCACTGAATGATGTGAATGACCATACATCTTTTGACTGGCCTTCACACCAACATGGTATTTTGTTCATTTAAATAAACTTTTACTCATTGCATTTTCTCTACTCCAATCAGAATCTGTCCATCAACACAGACCTTCTGGCAGCCAATGGGAAAAGAGTAAAAGCATTGGATATATTTGCGTACGCACTGGCCTTCTTCAAGGAGCAAGCCCTAAAGGTAATACAAACAATAATGTAATAGGTAATGTAACCTTTATAACTGATGACGAAACGGCCCATTTCGATAATAATAATAAGTTCAGGTATTTTAAAGTGTAATAAGAAAAAGTTCAGGTATAATGTAAGGTATAATTATTAATATATTAACATTGTTAACATACATCATAATGGAATTTGATCTGTGTTTGGTTAGAGCAGTTTGGTTTGGGCAGTTTTAAACAGTTACAAACTCTTAACAGAGCTGAGAGGGATTGAAACCTACTGTTGTCCCCTGCAGGAACTGAGTGACCAGACAGGCGGTGACTTTGACAACAATGACGTGAGATGGGTGATCACCGTGCCAGCCATCTGGAAAATGCCAGCCAAGCAGTTCATGAGGGAGGCTGCGTATAAGGTACAGGCTTCAATGTGGCAGATATCAGATATGTACACTCAAACGTGGCTCCCAATCACGGCTCTTCATTATAATGTTTTTTTTTACCTTTCAAGAGCCATTCTCCTTTCAACATCCACCATTTAACCACTTATTGAACACTATACCTCGCTGAGCAGGGTCCCCAAGTGGTCTGTTCTCGGTGCACATTTTTCCTCCTCTACACCAAATCTCTTCGCCAAAAATGGCAGTTCTACAAGGTGCTGCAACACGACACGTTGTGAGCTTTTGGCAGAATGTTCACGCATTATGATATTGCTAGAATAGGGACACTAGGGTTCAAGTGGGTCAAGTAGGGACACTATCATGATTTTCTGCATCATGTCTATATTTTTGCTGCAGGGCTAATGTTCCATTAGCACTGCAGCCATGATACTGAGCAGTCTGGTGTCTCTGAACTGCAGCCATGATGATACTGAGCAGTCTGGTGTCTCTGAACTGCAGCCATGATGATACTGAGCAGTCTGGTGTCTCTGAACTGCAGCCATGATGATACTGAGCAGTCTGGTGTCTCTGAACTGCAGCCATGATGATACTGAGCAGTCTGGTGTCTCTGAAAGGCCAAGTTGTGCTGAAATGTTCAACTTCAAGTTTACTGGCACATCTCAGGTTCACACCAGGTTTAATGGAGTAGGTGAAATTCCTTTGTGCAAGCTTCCCAAGAATTTCAGTTACATTAAAATATAATATTAATAAAAATAATAATAGCTCAGATTTATATAGCGCCCAAATTCTCTTCACTTACGACTTTATGAAACGAAAAGTATATAAAAGAAAATAAGAAAAGAGATAAAATATATACATAAGATGTGTGACAGTCTTCCGTTCTTGTGCAACAAAAATAACAACAGATATCAAATATAAACAAAAAGGAATGTATCTACTGTCAGATACACAAAAGTGAGTTATGTAAATGAATGTGTGTCGATAGACTATTTTCAAAACCCCATTGTAACAAGCCTCCGTTTCATTTTCGGGTTATCAGGGAGGTGGGGGCTGTTGTTATGAGGAGTGATCATTAGCATTAGAGCATACCCCTTACCTCTCGTCAGAAACGGTTACATGTCCGGAGCGATGCGAGACAAAGTCACAAATGAAATCCGATCATCAGGATGCGCGACAGCTCACCATGGACAGCACTTGAAGCTTTAGACATACAGGGCTTTGAAAATCATGTTATAATTAGGTGATCCCGATTGGATCGGTTGATCGGAAATCGGGGCCGATCTGGTCATTTTCAAATGATCGGAATCAGATCGGGAGCATACAAAACATAACCGGGACATCCTAATATCAATATTATATTCATATCATTAGACTGGATATTGTCTGTGATTTGGGATATTATACTATTGTGATGGCATAAACGTGTTCTATAAAATATAAATATCGGATCGGGGAAAATGATCGGAATCGGATCGGAATCGGATCGGGAGCAAAAAAACGTGATCGGGACATCCCTAGTTATAATGGAGGCTCAATGGAGCTGGAAAAAAACCCACAGCTGGTGGGGATGGAGGCATTGCATAGCAACCGGAGGAAAGGTAAATTGACGGCCGCCGCTTTCATGGAGTATACGGTTGTCTACGAACATGTTCGTAGTTGGCTGATGCCGTACCATAGCCTAGGGGTCCGAATATGTTCGTAGATGGCAGAAAGATTATTAACTGAAATGCACTTAAAAAGTGTGGTACTGTCCCTTGTTATTTTCTTCTGATTTGAGGCAGTGTTCTTCCCTAACGCCACTGTTGAAAACGCCATCTACTGTTCAGACAGTTTTACTGCAGATTAGATTAAGTGATGACTGGGCATGATTTCCTTTACCACCCTGCTTTGCTGGCAGCAGCTGCTGCTACACTATGATAGATAGGAGAGAGAGAGAGAGAGAGAGAGATAGAGAGATAGAGAGAGAGAGAGAGAGAGAGAGAGAGAGAGAGAGAGAGAGAGAGAGAGAGAGAGAGAGAGAGAGACTAATGGAGGGAACGAGAGGTGCGGCACCGTGAGCTGCAGTGCAAGGCACTAATCAAGATTCACCCTCATACACAGCATGTACACACACACATGCATGCACGCACCCGTGCACACGTGTCTACAGAGTTTAGTGCTCACATAATACACACGCACATTCATCACACACCTGCAGCCAAGCAGTCTCCATCATTCATCACACTGACCTGCAGACTGTGGTAGAGGACACAGGAAGGAACCAAACCAAGGAAGGGAATGTGTGAAGAACATCATTCTGGGAGCGTGTGTGCGTGTGTGTGCGCGTGTGCGCGTGTGCGTGCGTGCGTGCGTGCGTGCGTGCATGTGTCTATGTGTAAATGGTGCATTTATATAGCACTTTTATGTAAAGCGCTTTACATAGAGTGTGTGTGTGTGTGTGTGTGTGTGTGTGTGTGTGTGTGTGTGTGTGTGTGTGTGTGTGTGTGTGTGTGTGTGTGTGTGTGTGTGTGTGTGTGTGTGTGTGTGTGTGTGTGTGTGTGTGTGTGTGTGTGTGTGTGCGCGCGTGCGTCGCGCACGCGTGTGTGTGTGTGTGTGTGTGTGTGTGTGCATGCAGAAGACAAAACCAGTGAGAGTACAATACATTGCACAGTATCCCCTCTCCCCTGTTTCATTATTTCACACTAAATGAGATTTTGCCCAGCAACGGTATCACACAGCCCTCACAATAACAAATCAGAGAGCTGTGTGTGTGTGTGTGTGTGTGTGTGTGTGTGTGACTACGTCTCAGTGGAGCAGGGGGATGGAGAGAGAGAGAGAGAGAGACATGACTGGGGTGGTCATTGAGCGCCCCACAGGAGCATGTGTTTGGAGGATCGTGTGTCCGTTGTGCCTGTGCTCACATAGCCTACTGCTAGTGTGTATGTGTACGAGTCAGTGTGTGTACTGTTGCTGCACAAAGTATATACTCCATTAAATACTCAAGTATTCAATAGTACACATTTTGAAGAACAGTTTATTTTTTAATATCAATCTATTTCTGCATTGTACTGTATTGAAACAATATATAAAAATCACACCTGTGTGAACTGAGTGGTGCAACTTCCCCCCCCCCCCCCCCTCTCTCTCTCTCTCTCATTGGCAGGCAACAGTGCAGCACTATCTCTCTCTCTCTGTTTCTGGCACAACAGCGCCCCTACTATAGTCACACATGAGTCACACACAAACATAGTCACATAGGTTAACACGGACATTGCTGTTCCTTGGAGTGGTTGCACCACTCAAAAATAGTGAAAATAGCAGCTTCCTAGAAATGTGGTGGAGTCAAGTACAATAGCAGAGTGAAAGGCATGTGCTTGCAAAAGAGAAAAATGTAACCACTTGAAACTCAGCGTCCAATATTCTGGCCATTCTTAGCCAAAAATAGCAGATCTACAAGCTGACAATGAGTCACGCTTGTAGAGTACAGTACTCAAGTAAATGTACTTAGTTACTGACAGACAGACAGATGGATGGAAATTACGCTCGTGTGCGTCTGCAACTTGCAGCGTGGGCAAAAACCCGGAAATGCTTTGCACACGCTGCAAGTTGCAGCCGCGCGCAAGCGTCATTTCCATCCACCAGCTGTTTAAAAACCCGGAAGAGGCACCTGCTCTAAGCCGCATCTTGCATCTTCGTGACTCTACTGTGTGGCCGCACTGCCAGCGCTACATAGGTGTGGCACAGTCCTGACAGATTTTGCGAGAGAAATCAGCAACTGGGCCTTTAAAAACAAGCCCAAAAGAAGCGACTCACTATAGGCCACATGAGGAATAATGATAAAATAATTTTAAAAACATTTTAACAACACAAATCTGTTACAGGGGGTCCCTGGGGTCCGTGGACAAATACATTGGGGGTCCTTGACTTGAAAAGGTTTGAGAACCACAGGTTTAAACAACATTAGGAGACAAGCCCAAATACGTAACTACATTTACAATCAAGCCGAAAAAGATATTTACAAGCAACTTTAGAGCAAAACCGGCCCAATATTGGGTGGCAGCCTGTCTGCTGCTAACAGGGAACAGACAGTACAGAGGAGGGTGTGGTCAGCTGTTGTAAAGAATGATGATGAGGGTGGTGGCGGCGCTGGGGGCCCGGAAGAGGTGGGGTAGACTAGAGGACAAGTGATGGAGAAGGTGTGTGTGCGTGTGTGTGTGTGTGTGTGTGTGTGTGTGTGTGTGTGTGTGTGTGTGTGTGTGTGTGTGTGTGTGTGTGTGTGTGTGTGTGTGTGTGTGTGTGTGTGTGTGTGTGTGTGTGTGTGTGTGTGTGTGTGTGTGTGTGTGTGTGTGTGTGTGTGTGTGTGTGTGTGTGTGTGTGTGGGGGTGAGAGGGTGGGAGGGGAAGCAGACAGAAAGGAGGCTTTTTAGTCACCTGATATCTGCAGAGGGAATAGAGGCAGAGATAGAGGGAGAGAGAGAGAGAGGGGAAATAGAGCGGATGAGAGGGGGGAGATGAGGAGAGGTTAGAAAAGGATGGGGGAATAACAAGGAGAAAGGAGGGAACAGGAGAGGGAGAGAGAGAGAAGGAGCCAGGCAGAAAAGATTAATGCTTAATTCATGCTCCAGCATTGCATCAGCTGTTACTATGTGACTCAGCATCAGGATGCTACAGTAGTAGCTGGATGTATTCATGGCACAACAGAATGGAACCATCCCAGGATCCACTGTTTTCTGTTATCCTCTCATGTTCTCATTCTTTCTGTCCATGAAACTCCCCCAACCATGAGGCAGTTCACTGACTGACTTTAGTTTACGCACTCTTTATTTTGTTTGTTTGTTCGTTCTTTCTTTGTTGAGTGGTGCAACCACTCCAAGGAACAGCAATGTCCGTGTTAACCTATGTGACTGTGTGTTAACCTATGTGACTGTGTGTTAACCTATGTGACTGTGTGGCTGTGTGTGGTTATGTGACTATGAGTACCAGTAAGGGCAAAAGTGGCGCTGTTGTGCCAGAAACAGAGAGAGATAGTGTTGCACTGTTGCCTAGTGCTAATTACAGAGAGAGAGAGAGAGAGAGAGAGAGAGAGAGAGAGAGAGAGGCAGGGGGAGAGGGGAGTTGCACCACTCAGTTCACACAGGTGCGATTTTTGAATACATCCTGTTTATCTACCTATGTATCTTTTCTGTCTATATTTGTCTTTCTCTCTCTTCCATTCTCCTTATTGTGTGTTGAAGCCTTCCATAAACGGTAAACATACAAGTGATCTGTGTTTAATGAGTAAATGCATGAACATAAAGGACCTACCATAAAGGCAGGAGTTATTTTAGCAAGATTTGAAATATGAGCACGCTTGGGATGTCAACTTTAATAGTAGCGTGTGATTTATGGTAACTGTAATTTCCTGTTGGATTGGAACTCTCCAAAAAGCTATGAATCATTTAGTAATACTCTGAATTATGTCTCGAGTTAATGGTTGATGTAATAGATGGTTCACCCTCAGTGGCCTTTGGCTTTGGCATATAGTTCTTTTTAACAGTGCATTCTTCAAAGCAATGCTTTTCCTCTGCTCGCTATACTGTAAAGTATATACACTGGACACTGTATATATATACTGATTATTATTTTAACTCTAACAATGCACACTCAATACTATACTGGGGTACTTGTCAAACTACTTACTTTTAGAAGATCGTTTCTGAAACGTGATTTCAGGCACAAACCTGAAGAATAGACAGATGCTAAATAAAGCCAGCTGTAGTTCACAGATGGTCTGAAAGCATTTGACCCTCAGTGTGGGGGTCACTTAACAAGGAAGCTCCAATTTACAGGGAGATGGCACTCACTTTAGGAAGTAGGAACACATGGTTCAATCCAATCCTCTTTATTTATAGTATAGAGCATATTTAAAACAACAGCGTTGAACCAAAGTGATGTACACTCTGTAACAAAACATTTATAAATATACCAAAATACCAAGAACAATACACAACTAGAAAGGTGCAATTCTGGGAAATTGCAAGTGTGGTTGCACTGACGCGAGTCTTGAGGAATCCACTGGGAACTGAATTCTGTCTTACCATAATATATATATTATATATTGTGATGTCATGTGAAGCATGACAACAGTGTGTGAAACATGACCAAAAGCTTCACTTTTCTGTTGTGCAAAAGTTAACAAAAAGCAGGTTCACATTGCTGGCAAAACATTCTCGGGTGTGTTGCCTATAGCAACCACGCTAATAAACAGGACAACATATAGACACATTGCCACATTGCTGAATTATGGAACGCAAAGGAGTACAAGTGAGTTTCAAACGTATTTAAAAAATCACACCCGGATGTGATTTCAAAACTGGCTGTTTTTGCGCAGAGAAAATGACCACGGTTGCTACGGTCATCCAGTTCACCCGGGTGTGATTTAATTACGTCAGAAATTATTTTGAACATAGCAACCATGGTCATTTTTTTCTGCACACAAAAGCCAGTTGTAGGAGTGGTTTACACCACTCAAAAAACACTGGCATGGTTTGAGACGATGGGGTGGAAGCCCGTTCCACAGTTTGGGCGCTACATTGATGGGGAATCCATGGTAATTTCTATTCCTGGATTGTTTGAAAAAGAATAACCTGCCTAACGATGATGTCATGATCATGAGCATTAGTGTGGAGAATTTTATGAAGATACGTTGAAAATGGGCCACGTGGTCCTTTAAGGCTTGAACTGACTAAACCATCCCTGGCTGCATGTCGTCATGACATTATGCAGTACTGAGAAAAGAGGGAAACACGTAAAGTAGGAGCAGGAAATAAAAAGTGTCTGTGCGTGTCGTCACTGTCCTGTCATTCCTTTCCTCTGGCAGTCTGGTCTGGTCGCCCGCGAAAACCCTGAGCAGCTGATCATCGCCTTGGAGCCCGAGGCCGCCTCTATCTACTGCCGCAAGCTCCGCCTACACCAGATGATTGACCTGGACACTCGGACCACTCAGAACGGCATCAGCCCCACTGACAACGTGGGAGCAGGGATGAACCAGGGTAAGCTGCAGGCACTACGGATGCTGAGGGATGCTAATGCAGAATTTTGTTTTACCAGTGTTTAAAACTGTCATAATCTTATTATATATATATTATAATTGTTCATAGTCAGTCATCATACCCAAAAAGTGTCTTCATTCATAGTGTTTTCATGCTAATGTTACGCTGCATTGTGTACTCTTTAAATCACTCACCACGTGTAGCAAGTAAAGACTTTTATTGAAGTATGTATGTTGACATTTCAATGTGCAATTTTCCCTCATTTTGAGTCTTTCATAATGGAATAGTTTCTCCAGGTCATGGTAAACACACTCTCATTTTCAATGCAGACTCCAAAATCCAAATGCATGGAATCAACCTGTTTGTCACCATCACATTTCAGTATGTTTTGCATTTATGGAATGACACTTGGTTGTTGCAAGCATGGTTATGCCATTGCAGTATGGGTATCACGGCAGAAGCTGTAAAATTGCAGTATTGTTCCAAAAACACAAATGCAAATGCACAGTGCAAATGCATATAGATTTTTTTAGCGTCTATTTTTTAAATGGTCCGTTATGGTCTCAATGACATCTCTCTTTTTTGCCAGCATGTGAACCAGCAATGGTAAATCCATTTTCCTTCTCATGCTTCCTTTTTTCCCAAGTTTCATCTATTTTACTTTACCCCCCTCATATTGCTGATATAAAGCAACAATTGTGAAGTTCACTGCTCTCACCTCTCTTCTCCTCGATGGAGGATGTGCAACAATGAAGCATTAGCATTCACTTGCATGACAAATAATGTGTAAAATTATCTTTCTGGGATATTTCACTTTCAAACATGTTTGGGGTCATTTTAACATATACTCTGGCTTTTGTAAGCTCCCCAGACAGTTTCTAAGTTGCTTGATTCAGTTCATTCATTAGATATTTGATATTTTTGAAGGGCGCTAGCCCCTCCTGTGTCCAGCTTTGAGGGTCTGTGTAAACAAACATTGAAGACAAAAGTGGGTAAACACAAACATTGAAGACAATAGTAAACACAAACATTGAAGACAAAAGTGAGGACGCAAATTGTGATTGGCCAGAATGACTCATGATCTATGATGATAAGAGCGCCCCTCACTTCACACGGGTGTGATATTTTGTTTATCAGACATTCCCCCTTCCTAATACAAACTGTTATGACTCGAGTGTGGTGCGACCCAAATGCTCGGTCGGGGGAGAGGTGCAAGGGTCCGTAGGCTGCTTCACAGAGCTCGGGTCTGAAGGGGGGACTGAAGGCAACAGATCTGGCAGGCGGCGCTCCAGCTGAGAATACGCCCAGAACTTCAGCAGACATGGGGGGTGTGAAGCTCCAACCAGGGTCTACCCAGGATGAACGGAGTGCCCGGGGAATGAATAATGTAGGGGCAGTGCTCTCCACGTGGTTCCCAGAGACAGTGAGGGTGATAGGATGAGCCCGGTGTGTGATGGGGCCCAAGGAATGACCATTCAGAGCGAAGGCAGACAGAGGCCTCTTGAGAGGAGACACAGGGAGGCCCACCTTCTGAGCATACTGGAGGTCAATGAAGCTTTCATCGGCCCCGGAGTCGATAAGAGCTGGAACGGTGAGTGTCTGTCCCTGCCAGGCGAGAGTGACAGGGAATCTGGCAACACTGGGAAACTAGTGAGACAGCTCACCTGAAAACCCAGAGTAGATGAAACTACACCCCCTGGTGGCCGGGAAGTGGACACCTTGGGGAGCAGAATGGGACAGGAGCGAACACTGTGCGCTGAGCTGGCACAATACATACAGAGTCCATGTAGTCGGCGGTGCTCGCGCTCAGCCGGAGATAAGCGACCCCTGGAAGTCACATGGAGGCCTCCTCACATGTGAGACTGGAGGAGGCAGATGGAACTTGCTCGGTCCGAGTGAGACTGGTGGGGGCGGAGGGAGATGGCTTGACAGCAGCGTGATGCTGGGAAGCCCTCTCACGCTTACGTGCACAGCTTCGCTCGTCAATGGAAATGGACAGAGAGATGAGTTTGGTCAGAGTGGGGGGTCTCTCCGCTAGGGCATCCCTCGTAGCCTCACTCAAACCCCGGATGAACGCGATGCGGAGTGCAGCCTCGTTCCAGTCACAACGGGCAGCGAGGATGCGGAACTCAGTGGCATAATCTGCTACTGAGCTATAGCCCTGCTGGAGGGCAGAGAGAGCTGTGTCGGCGTCCTGCTCCGGGACGTCATGGTCAAACACAGCCTTAAGAACATGGGGCCGAATACATATTTTTTTTACAAACTTTTACGGCGTTTTTTGTATAATTATTTTCTATAGTCCCCAGGAAATTACATCTGGTCACACAAGATCTCAGGATCTACTGAATGTGAAGGGGGGTACTAGGGGGATGCCATACTGTGTGTTGTGGGCTCAATATGTCAGTTTGTCACCTCCCCCTTGACATTCAATAGATCGCATGATCTTTTGTGGCCAGATGTAATTTTATGGGGTCTAGTAATAATAATGTTGTAATGTAAAAAAATACATATTTAGCCCCATGTTCGAATGCCCGATCCCCTGTCAAAAATAGCTAAAATCGCTAAAACGAAAGAAAGCAGCAAATGAAACAAAATTCACGCTCATGTTTTACTTCCTCTAATAACAACCTAAAACATGAACCTTGGTTGAAAAAAAACTAAAGTTGTCCTTTAAACTCTAACACAAAGTCTTTGTAGATTTGCATGCAAGTAGCTGAACCCTCAATGCATAAATCCATCTGCGTGCCCTTCCAGTGGTTAAGTTAGTAATATAAGCTATGCGGGCAGGGTCAGTGGAATACATGCTGGGCTGCAGAATCAAACACGTACTCACATTGCATGAGAAACTCCCAGGAGAGGGAGAATGTACCATCAAAGGTGGCCGGGGCGGTGAGGTAGGGCTTTCGGCTGGGAAAAGGAGCGTGCACAGGCACCGTGTCAAGAGCTGGTGCCGGCTGGACAGGAGCGGCGGTGAGATGCGTGCTGAGCGTGGCGACCTGGTCAGCTAGATCCTTGACCAACGACGTGAGTTGTTTAACCTGAGCATGCTGTTGAGCGGCTTGGGACTGCTGAAGATCCAAAACCTCCCGGAGCTCCTGCTGTATACTTAAAAAGGCGGCGGATGCTTCCGACAGCAGGCGGGAGTGGTGCTCCAAAACTTGTCCCTGAGCCTGGAGAGATGGCTTCCTTTCTTCCACATGCTGGCTGGGTCAAGTTGGCCAGTTCGTACTGTTATGACTCGAGTGTGGTGCGACCCAAATGCACAACAAGGAGAGGCAAGCAGAGTTAAAGCCCACCCAGGCGGATCACCCGGGCGGGGGGGGGGGGGGGGGAGCTGCAGCGGTCCGTAGGCTGCTTCACAGAACTCGGGTCTCGGAAACACTGGAGAGGAGAAGAGAAGGTGAGTCAGTGGCAGGTCCACAGAGGAGAGAACAGCACAGTAACGGCGTGACGACGTGACGTTTAACTGTCCTACAGAGGACCTACAGTAAGTCTGGCTGTCTAACTTTACCGACTGGAGACGAACTGGCGCCGAGCTGCAGACAGGGCTGGTTCTTGTAGCCTCATCAGCTGATTGCATACGACGCTCGGGTGTTAATGGAGTTTGATGAATGAATATGAAATTAAATACTGAATCAAGCAACTTAAAACATGTCTGGTATGCTCACACAAGCCTGTGTAGACGTTAATGACTTCCAAACATGTTTGAATGTGAAATATTCCTTTAAGCACAGGGTATTGTATAAAGGTTATATATATTTTTTCTGTCCAAAGTACACAGCCATTTGAAAGGCTATATAACTTCACTTATATCCCCATTCATTAAATGAAAATTACATTTACTACTTAGGCTTTGTCTTTTGAAAGGCACCTCAAGGAGCTTTGTGTACACTCATACATTTAATTGATATATGGAGACTGACATATTGCTGACACATTGCTTACACATACCGTTCAATAGATGCATTGATCTCATGTGAGGAGAAATCTAGCCTTTTCTTGTCCTGCAAAGACAAAAGGGTGAACCATAAAACTGCTGCTAGACATTTCAGGGATATTATTGGTATAAAGAACAATCTTGAATGTGGATTTTTTTTTTTTCTAAAAGACTTGCAATAACTTGACCGAACCTTCAGGTAGAACATACTGTAAATGCTTTATTTGTCTTCACATATGAAGAAAAATACATTGGATCAGATAAAGGAGGCATGGAGTCGTGTGAAATTGCTTCTGACTTAACCACAAGAACAGCTAATTTATACACGTTGCGAGCTTGTAGATCAGCTGTTTTGTTGCTCAACCAAGTATAAATCTGTCATCAGACTTGGCAATAACCATTATGCATTCTGTTGGCAGCACAAACTACTAAGCCTGTAAAAGTCAACATAGTTGACATGAAAGGCTGACAAAAATATCACAAACAGGAATACACAATTACACATACAACATATTTAGAGTTGCAGACAGTCAATCACAAAAGGTTTTGGTGTGTAAACACAAGCTAGGGTATTAGTAGAAAACAGTATAGTTACAAACATTTATGCCACTATAGTGACTGCTTTTAGCAGGAAATGAAACAATTGCTGTTGCTATTAATCCTGGACACCCTCAAGCTATGTGCAGCTTTACATGTTTATGGCATGGGGCTGGCTTTTACTTCGTAAATCAAAAGATCAAAGCAAATATGCTATTCTAATTGCTTCCGTCCATGTTAACTGGTTGTCTTGCTAGTGCTACAGGCTGTGGACATGTTTTTACAGCAGATTCCATCTTCCCCTTTACTTTGTTAACTCTATAATGACATGTTTTGGCTTTACTCCGATTGGATGATTATGTCAGTTCAGGCTTCAGGCTAGGAGTCTGTGCTGTAAGCACTAAGCACAGCTTGTAAGGCAAGCTGAGTTTGTTTGATGTTTAAATAGTAAATACATATTTTATTTCTGTAGTCTATATAGAGCACAGTACATATTTGTAAACATCAATAGCTCTCTCCCAATTCCCAAAGACAAAATAACGAGAGGCTAGAATCCTAGATCGAGCTGTTGAATGAGAATGACTGAGCTGTTGATATATTCCAAATGAAAGAGCAGAGTAGCATGTTGCGTTTCTCTCTAGTCAAAATGGTGTTGCTTAAATACACCTTGATTTGCAATGAAGTGGCATAATGCCCTAATAGTTCTCCTGCACACAGTAGCCCATCTAGGGACATGCATGCATTGTAGTCTGTGTCATTTTCAAACAGGATGCTACAACACATTTTCTTTCCAGTCCTGGTCTTTTTGTGCCATGCAGGAATTCCACAGGAAGCTACATTCTGCCCTGCTGCTGCAATTTCCATCTGACACTAACATTCTCACACACCCATCTCCCTTAACACTTTTTTTACGCAAAATGTGATTTCCGCCATTTATGTTATTCTTCTAAATTACTACTAGTTTGATGGTAAAACATGTGGTACTACAATCTGTAGTGAATATATTTATTTATGTAACTATAAAGCAGGATGTTTTGATTCATTCATTTCTTAGTATCTTTAATGTCCCTCTTAGGCCAGTGTTGGTTGTGTGTTGACGTAATGCTAACGATGACAGACCTCTCTCACGGCCCTCCCAAAAGCTAATGAGAGTCGGAAAGTACTCTTTCCTTTTCTGTATTGTTTCCCCTGTGTGGAAGGAAATGTCCATCTGACATCTTCTGCGATGCCGTAATCCTCTTTACTACCATGTCTTCCTGTTGTTAGTCAGTGATAAAGAGGTCACACACTAGACTTATGTCATCACGGTTTTCTCCTATATCTCACAGGCACATAAAGGTGCCTATGTTGTGATGAATGATTAGTTTTAATCAACACTAGCCATAGGACCGCAAGAACCGCAAGTTATAAATATGTGCTATCTGGACCACATTGGAGCCTTGCTAATTCACCACCCAGCCCTAACCCCCCCGCAGCACTCTGAGCACCATAGCACAGCCTGTCGCTTGCCCTCAGTGTTACCCGTAATCACACGGCGGCCATTTTGCTCTTTTGTAAAGCCTATTGTATGAATGGCCGTCGTGTGAAAATGGTCAGTCGTACACACACAAGCCTCACACACACAAGCGCTTCTGCCTGCTGTCACACTCACTGGGACATTCTCTCTCTGTCAATAACCAGCCAAGGAGCATGGCCGACGCAACCGCCAGAGCCGCACCTTTTTGGTGGAAAATGTCGTAGGGGAGCTTTGGTCGGAACTGGAAGAAGGTAGAGTTTTTCTATTCTTTTACTCCAATTTCACTCTGCTCTTTCCCCCTCCCTCTTCTTTGTGGGGTTAAATGCTCTTGCTGTTTCCTATGCTGCCAGTCATCGAAATGTGATGTTATTGAGTGGGGCAACAACCATTTTGACTAACTATCCTGAGTGATCTGAGTGTTGCAAGACTTAAACTCACTGCAGTTTATGAATAGAACTGTATTTGGCATTTTTGTCTTTTAAGTTAACTACTTAAACCCAGACAGGAGTCCCCCAGGGCTCCATACTAGGCCCCCTCATTTTCTTGCTCGACACTAAATATCTTTGTCGAAAATAGCCGATCTACAAGCTCACAACGTGTTGCGCTACAACGTGCTGTGACTTTGAGCATGTAGATTGGCTATTTTTACTGTTCACCCCAAAATAGGGACGCTAGTGTTCATCATAGGTTTTAACAAGGACCTGTCTTGAAAAGGCGAGGTATTCAGTGTGTGTCACGCATGCACACATGTACGCTTAAATTACCCTTCTGTGATGATCTACTCATTTAACCCATTTTGGGCGGGAACCCCTTTTGGTGTTAGCATTATGTTATGCTTTAGCTATTGAAAAATAGCAGATCTACAAGCTCATAGCGCACCACCGAGTGGCGCGCTACGAGCTTGTAGGTCTGCTATTTTTGAAAAATCGAAGAACGACTGACATAGAAACATAGCTTTTTCAGAAAACTGTCAGGATGTAGAAGACATTTTTAGAATTTCAAAACAGCCTATTGGCTCGGATCATTTTGATGCCCCACAGTGCGTAGCCGCAAGCAACTTAGATGTTATACTGTTAAATTGCAATAAACTGATTGTATTAAACAACGTTAAACTCACCAAGAAGTCCTAGACCATGAGCTAACCCATATGGTTACAAATCCTTCATGGTAAAAAAAAAATCAAAACCTTAAGTGGTAGAAAATCAACAATAGTTTTTTTTGTCTTGTTGGAGAGATGTTTTATAGGCAGGCACTGTGTCACAACTCGCAGTCCCTCGAGCCTGTTCCGAAAATAGAACCCCTGGTTTTGGTCGAAAAACTCCAGATGTTGGAAGACAGAACCAGAAATCGTGTTGTGATGAATGATTAAATGACTTCATGTAACTAGATTGGCGACAGACACTCACAGATAAAGGTTTCATGAATTAATAGAAATATGTTAGATGCTTCGGATGGCATATTTATGAGCCACTGCACTTTACTATGTCTAATCTTTGTGTGTGTCTGTGTGTGTGTGTGTGTGTATGTGTGTGTACGTAGGTGACCGTTATGTGGTGGTTGACTGTGGAGGAGGAACAGTTGACCTCACTGTCCATCAGATCCGTCTTCCAGAGGGACACCTGAAGGAGCTATACAAAGCCTCAGGTAAGAGTTCTGCTGAAGATCTCCATTTCCCTCGCCCTGTCTCTCTTTGATTTCTTCTTCAAGAAAAGGAAACACCAACAATGATTATGTCTTTCCTTCCAGTTGATCTCATAGTGCCCATCTGTGGATGTTGTGTGTACCTCCAAATAGACATTACAAGGACTGCAAAATAACACCTGCGATAAGTGCGATAATATGCGTTATAGGAATTACCGTCACACAAAATTGTTGATTCTCGTCCGTCTGCTTCAGTTCACACCACACGCCATACTGTGTAAGCTGATAGTGACATTCCCATTCTCATTCTCTGCATAGGTGGTCCCTATGGCTCCATCGGGATTGATTATGAGTTCGAGAAGCTGCTGTGTAGGATCTTTGGTCAGGATTTCATTGACCAGTTCAAGATCAAGAGGCCGGCCGCCTGGGTTGACCTGATGATTGCGTTTGAGTCTCGGAAGAGGGCAGCGGCCCCTGAAAGAACCAACCCCCTCAACATCAACTTGCCTTTTTCCTTCATCGACTACTACAAGAAGTTCAGGGGTCACAGTGTTGAACATGCCCTGCGCAAGAGCAAGTGAGTCTGTGTGTGTGTGTGTGTGTGTGTGTGTGTGTGTGTGTGTGTGTGTGTGTGTGTGTGTGTGTGTGTGTGTGTGTGTGTGTGTGTGTGTGTGTGTGTGTGTGTGTGTGCGTGCGCGAGCGTGCACACAACATTTTGTTGACATCATGCAACTTCTCAGTTCACTAAATTAGGGTAACTAGAACAGTACCCATTGGGCAATGATGCGACCTTGTCCGCATCATTGTGATGTCAGAACAGGCCAGCTCCATATATGGAGATCTCTGGGTGATCAGGTGTGATCAATTGGCTAATTTGAGCCTTGTCCAGAGCCTGGGCAGAGGCTTTTGTGCTGGTTCTGGACAACCGGCTATCCGTGTGAAATGTGTGTGTCAAATTTGAAGTTGGTGGGGCGAACGGTTTTCGAGTTACATGGATTACAGACAGACGTACATACACACGTACAGAGACTTGGTGCATTTATAGATAGATACCCACTTGCATGCTCCTACAGCGGAGTTGTAGAATGAATTTACCAATTGGGTATCTGTATGCATGGGAAAATACAATCTTCAACAATAGGCCGTAAGGCCCTCACACATCTTTTCAATGCCGACGTCAGTCGCAATAGAGGGGGTAGAGCTCTCTAGTCCGATATTTATCAGAGCAATGGTCACCGAGTTATGGCCATTTGAACTGTTAAACACTGTGGGCTGTATTTTTCGTGTCTTAAGTACCAGGTCTTATTACTTAACTTAAGACCTGGAGGCGTGGTCAATGCTCAGAATACTCAGAAACTCAGAATAGCCAAATGGCATTGATCACGCCTCCAGGTCTTAAGTTATGTAATAAGACCTGGTACTTAAGACACGCATAATACTACCCACTGTATCTCTTGTGTCTCATGCCAAGCCCCTGAACAGTGTTCGTGGCAAGTTTGGTGCGTTCCAGAGTAATGGACCACCTTGCAAGGTCTGGGTGTTACGTTTGTGTCGTCCACCCAATCACCCCTCATCAACCCACTAGGACATTTTAATATAGGATTCCACTGTATATCTGTTTTAAAACAGACGCCGAGTTTCAGTTTTAGCTACATCTGTATTGTATTTTGTGGTATCTCGTTGTCGTGTTACATGTCGGGGACATGTACTGTATGTGCTTTGTTGGCCGTTGGTTCATATGGCAGAAACCCGAGCCTGCAGTGGTGCACATAACTCTGATTATTGACCGTAAACGTCTCTCATTGTGCTGTAAAACCCTGGGAGGGATCAATGCATTCGACATGTATTGCACAGATTATGCACACAGAACAGAGCAAAAGGATCTTATAGGTTGTTTTCAGTATTTGTGGTTGAGAGCAGTGCCTAGAAAACAGATGCTGCATGTAAGCAACACCAAAAATATATTGTACTTCATCTAACTGTATATATATATATCTTCCAGGGAGATCAATACTGTCAGTACAGTGGATCGAAGATCCACATGGCCTTTGAGATCTGCTATACTGTATTGTATGCTTGTACACAAGGTTGTTTGGTTTATATTGTGAAGGTGAAATAATCGGGCAAATGCATTTTGCTTTATTATTATATTTTTATTGTTGGGTCGTAATTGTCAGAGCATATAAAAACCTCATACACAGTTTTTAATTCACTCTTTCAGAGTACACAGAAAAGTCTGAATAGTTCATTTAATTCTGAGAGTAAATAATACAGATCTCTAGGGTCCCTTTTTAACTCTCAGGGTGAAATTAACACTATAATAATAATGTAGCATGAGCATCCATCACTATCATACATTTATCATTAATTTTAATTTACCTTTCTAATCCAAAATTAATCTTCCCTACTCTCTCCTGCTCTCCCCTCCCTCTAGTGTGGACTTTGTCAAATGGTCCTCCCAAGGGATGTTGAGAATGAATCCAGATGCGATGAATTCCCTCTTCAAGCCCACCATTGACCACATCATTCAGCACCTCAGTAAGCCACAGTCCTATCCAGTGACATCATCAGAACATATCGCTGTCAGGCAGAAACCTTGTATCTCCATTTATCAACTTTACTTTTTTTTTTACTTGGTCATACTACAGTGTCAGTGTTTATAAATATTTATTATGAAAATAATAACTACATTGGATCCATAGGAACACAGGTTATTTTTCCATTTCCTGAAAAGTCACAGTTTTGGATATACACGGTTTCCACCCGACATCACCGACAGTCTCAATTGAGCTTTGTGTTTAGTATGTCCGCTCTCCTCCCTTCCTTTAGTTTGCAGTTAATGCAACTGAATTAATTCTACTGTTGCTATATGCTAATATAGCAACAGTAGCATCCCAGTTCCTGTAGTTCCCGTTGGTTTAGACACACACACGCAGACAGACAGACAGACACACTCTACAGCGCAGTGAAGTGCGCTGTAGAGTCGTCCCCCACCCACATACTCACACAGACAGACAGACAGACTGTTGACTCTACAGCGCAGTGAAGTGGAGTAGGACGTTGTGCCTCAGCAGCATCTCTCTGCTGCTGTGCTGAGGCACAGAGAGTTGCTTCAGTTCTGGCAGGACGATCAAAGTCACGCTGTGCTGTGTAAGCTGACAGCTAGCCCATCACTTCCATTACTCTCACTGCTGACTGCACTGATTAGGGGCGTGTCCAAGAGGTTTATTCTCCATGCTGTTGTGTAAAACGTTACCACTGCTGTCAGCAAAACGTCCTCCTCCATCCTAGTCTTTTTGGTTCTGCTCTGTATGCAACCTGGAAAAAATAAGAAACGTTTATACGTGTGTGTGTGTGTGTGTGTGTGTGTGTGTGTGTGTGTGTGTGTGTGTGTGTGTGTGTGCGTGTGCGTGAGCGTAAAGATTACTACCAATACTTTGATTTGAAATGAATTCTTCCTTGTGACTCAAAATAAATCAGGCATATTGAGCACTTTAACTCCTTTAATTCCTTAGAATCTGACAGAATAGGATCGGTTGCCCTGCCTTAGGATATGACACTCATTATAGCACTTAATGGTCTGAGATGTGTGTCTGAGATGTGTCTGAGAGGTGTGTGTGTGTGTGTGTGTGTGTGCGTGTGCGTAAAGATTACTACCAATACTTTGATTTGAAATTAATTCTTCCTTGTGACTCAAAATAAATCGGGCATATTGAGCACTTTAACTTCTTTAATTCCTTAGAATCTGACAGAATAGGATCGGTTGCCCTGCCTTAGCATAGGACACTCATTATAGCACTTAATGGTCTGAGATGGTATACATTTCATAGTGCCACCAAATTAATCGTGAGTAGACAGCTCAGTTTCTCCAACTGAGCTGTCATAGACACTTTTTTTTATTTTACAAACATCAATCAGATCAATTTCAGTGCCATTGACTATACCTACCAATACTGTTCACATGCAGGTTAAATTACCAGGGTTTCACATTAGTAATGGGTAATTTGAACATTACCAAGAATAAAGTCATGCTTGTAGTTTACTAGTTTGCCTGCAATTCTTAAACCATTCTTCTCTCTCCCTGCAGAAAATGGTTGACTAAAATGTTTTTGATGTTTCCCTATTAACTAAATTCATAATTTCCCTTCCAGCTGAGCTGTTTGACAAGCCAGAGGTGAGCGACATCAAGTTTCTGTTCCTGGTGGGAGGTTTTGCGGAGTCACCCCTGCTGCAGCAAGCGGTCCAGAACATGCTCCAGGGCCGCAGCCGTATTATCATTCCCCACGATGTTGGCCTCACCATCCTCAAGGGTGCTGTGCTCTTTGGCCTGGACCCCGGTGTCATCAAAGTCCGCCGCTCCCCTCTCACCTATGGTGTGGGTGTCCTCAACCGCTTCGTGGAGGGCAAACACCCACCAGAGAAATTACTGGTCAAGGATGGCACGCGCTGGTGCACTGATGTCTTCGACACCTTCATTCAGGCCGACCAGTCGGTATCACTGGGCGAGCAGGTGAAACGGAGCTACACACCGGCCAAGCCGTCCCAGCAGGTCATCGTGATCCACGTCTACGCCTCGGAGAAGGAGACTGTGAGCTTCATCAGTGAGCCCGGTGTCAGGAAGTGCGGCACGCTACGTTTGGACGTGAGCGGCACAGAGAGCGCAGCGCCACGCCGTGAGATCCAGACGCTCATGCAGTTTGGTGACACGGAGATCCGTGCGATGGCGGTGGATGTAGCCACCTCACGCACCGTCAAAGCTAGCATAGACTTCCTCACTCATTAGCCAGGGGAAGGGTTAGTGAATTTATAGGAAGCAATGAAAACGGAACCATCACATCTTATCCAGTGCACACTCAAAGAGCGAGGAATATTTGCTGGTATATGGATGAAGGTAATTGAAGGCTTGTTCACTTCTCATTTTGCATGGGTGCTAGACAGGCAGGATTCTCTGTGAAGTGTCTATTTCTCACTAGTAACAAAACAGGCGATTTGGACAAATGTCTGCTCCCCAGCTCGTATGAGATGCTACATATATAGTGTTGACATAGACAGAACAGACATTCCCCTCATTAATAATTCATAACAAGAACCACGCTGGTTCTTCTATGGTTGTGTGGTTTAGCTGATTTCAGTGTCCTGTCAAACTGACTCATGGTGCGCCTTTTTTTCCTTTTTTTTTGTTTTCATTATTGGTAATGCAGAAACATCTTAGAAACTTTAGGCTTCCATAAATTATACTAAAATGCTCTTAAGTCAGGTTTTAGACTGCTGCTGCACAACAAAGTCCTGTGTCCATTTAACTGAGCTCCGTGAGACATGAAAGAACAGCAATGATTTGTCACTGTTACATTATACTTGACCATGTCTCAGTACTAAAGCATTGCACGGCATATCTGTGTCCATCTCACTCCCGCAGAAAGGCATGTGATGCCAGCGAGAGTTTTTCCCTATAACATATGGTGCATAGGCTTTCAGAATTCCACTTGAAAACACTTAGTTTATGTTCAAATTACAGCAGATAAGATTTGTCGATATCTGCTGTTATAGCTAGCTGCTGGATGTGGAATATTGAACTTTTTTCCTGTGAGAGGTAAAACAAAGTTCTGAGAAGTACATGGCTTTGAGATCAAGACTGTTTGGTCGTAACAGCAGTGCATAATTCCTACATACTACAGGTAAAGAAATTCCAGAGTGAAATATGAATCCTAGAATGTGAAATTGTTTCATTATGTGGCATAGTGGAATGTGCTGCTAGCTGAATCTGCAATCCAATCTTAAAATAGCCATGCAATGTGCTTAAATGTTGCCTTTATTCATTTGTGTTTCTGAAACAAGCCAACTAGAAAAGGTCACTTGAGTTTTCCTGCTTTGAATATGTTTTCATCCAGGGGATTTCCTGCACAACATGCAGGCCATTTGGGACAGGTGATATTATGAACATATGTTTATTTCTGTAAATACAGTATTTAAATATTGTACAGATTTTTAGCATTATTTTAGCAGCTTTTAGCAGCAAAGTGTATGCGTGTGTGCTTTCACATGTGCTTTCTCCATTCTGTCCTCACCAGCCACAGCATGACAGGCCCAAGCAGGTCTGGTTGTTGCTCTTTCACCACATGTGATAGAGTGGCCTGTGTGATGCTTTGCTTTGCAATTAATCAGAAAGAAAACTTGAATACCTCCGTCCTTAAAAACATTTGACAAATATGTTTTTCACCTGTTAATTCGTTTTGAATTGAGAGCAATCTTTTTCTTTGATTCTGGGATACAATCAGAAGTTCAGTCAGTTTAGTCTTGCAATACAAAGACTTGCAGTAGTACACTGTTAGGGTTTATCTACTATCAGAGGTATAAAAAGGAAATAATACACCTTTTGGCTGTTGGCTCTCCAACTTTTTAAGTTTTAAGTGCTTGTAATTGTAAGGCATCAATACAGTTCCTTACAACTGCTGGTATTTTTAGGCATTGAATTGCCTAAAAACAGAAACCTATCGAACACACAATGAATCGAATTTCCAGATGAGGGCTTACATTTTTTTTTTATGTTTTAAAGGAGAATTCTGGGGTAGCCGTTAATTTACCGTAATCTCAATATGACGATAATATATCCATTGAAAACTGGTAGAGGCAAAAAAAAATTAAACTTGTTTATTTTTATCACTCAACAATTATTTTTTTGCCAGGTGCTTAAAAAGCATCCTGGCCTACATTCGCTACTACCTCTAGTAGCGACCGTAGTAGACACTTTTTCATGATTGACTGCCATGTCTCTAGGCTGCCTCTAAACCAATGGGAGATTTACCCATAAAACCCATAGTCTAGCTGAACGGCATAAAACCCATACTCTGAACGCCGCAACGTGAAGCCGTGAGCTGAAGCAGAGGCTGCGGGACACAAATGGATTATACTATAGATGTTCATAAATGAGAGCTTTCTGCACCTGGCAATGACTCATCATTCTTGTTTTGTTCACATCTGTCGTTCATAATGTCAGAAATGCGTTCACAGAGTTTTGTCCCAAATGGGCTTCCGTCTACGGCGAGCGGATGATAGACCCCTCCTCCCTGCTCAAAGCTACATCGCGCTAGAGAAGGACTTTTTTTCTTTGCCTGTACCAGTGGTTTGTGGATATATTATCGTCAGATTACGGTATGAAAACGGCAGAATTCTAATTTAATGAAAGGAGTGCCTAATACCGTATGTACAATGTACATCCTGCAATGTCACCATTGATTCACAGTAGTCAGCACATGTGCAGCAGGTATGTTTGGCATCTCATTTCAGAGTCTGTGGCTTCTGAAGTCTTTTCCGAGGGTCACTCTGACAGTAGCCTCGGAAACCCAGACATTATTTCTCTGACAGTGACTTTAAGCCTTCTGTCTGGCCAATTTTACTTGCATGACACGTATCTCAACATTTATGGTCCTCTTTCAATATCCTTTAAGAGTTGCTCATTAGGTTGAGTTGACGGGTTTTTAAGCTCTTAAAAGCTTCTTCTAATATACATTCTCTTTTTAAACTGTGAATCGAGGCTGTTCTTGCTTTCAGTGTCAATGTGCAAAGCTGCACAAGCTTCGATCCCTTATGTATTTTTCGGCAATCTATTTCAATGCACGTTTTGCATGAGCATATGGGAATGGGAGAAAACGATGATTGCTATCTACTCAAAGAGATTCTATTTCTTCCCTGCTGACTGTCAGGAGGTCAGGATTCATAGAACAGGTGTTACATTTGTAACTTTCACCATCATTAATGATTCATGGAGGAAAGCGTGGCTATATTTTGCCTACAGAGACCACATATATCAATGTGAAAAGTTAATTAAATTCATTCTGACATATTTCTTTCCTGAGCCCATATCTTGTCTGTGGGAATTCTCAGAAGTAGGCCCCTTTACCTAGGGGTTGTTCAAGGGGAGGGTGTTATTTCAAATGCATCATCACGGTTACAGAAGACTGCACTCCACTACATATCTGATAGTGTGTGTGTGTGTGTGTGTGTGTGTGTGTGTGTGTGTGTGTGTGTGTGTGTGTGTGTGTGTGCATGTTTTATATTATTTTTCTTATTCAATTCTCAGTGTTAATTTAACTCTCGGAGTGTATAAGTGGAACCAAACGGAACCACAAAGGTTTGTTTCTATTTGTACATTCTCAGTTCAAAAATGATAAATTAACGCTGGACTTTACTGTGTATCATAATGTTTTGTTAGATTATCACAATGTATTTTGTGCAACCTTCAATGTTATGTGATGCACATGATACGCTTTATGTAGCTGCTTTATACTAAAAGATGTGCTGAAATTATATGACGTGTTAAGCCAATGTTAGCATTATATTCTCTTTGTGTAAAAGGCAGCATTAAGGTGCCATGTGGCATCTGGTGAATATGTAAAACCTACAATATTCTGTTGATTGATCTGAAGTCTGTATCTGAGTGGAACTAATAATGGTTAGCAGTCTAGCTAGCTCGCATACTGAAAAAAATAATTGCTTAACACTTTTATCTAGAATATAACAGTACTTCAGGACATGGAAATTTCACAGCTAACTTAACCTGAGCTGGTGGTATTCTGCCAAAATTGCCACTCATACCTTTCCACATCTTTGTTTAAATACTTGGGTTGATGCAATTGTGTTTTCTTTCCATCTTGAGTTTCTTAAATGTCTCATTCTCTTGCTCATTTTCATTGAATAATTGGTTGTACTTTGATCCATACCAAGTAGCCTACTGACACTCAGACTGTCATCCAATAAAAAGTGTATTTCAAAGAACATTTACTTGTCTAGTGTTTTTCTTGTGCCATATTGTAACTGTTAATTAAGCAGAAATAAAAGCTAAAAAAATATCTGCTGTATAAAACTGCTGTATAATAAACAACAAATGCAGTCAAGGAACAGGTCACTTCAAAAATAAATCAAATAAAGAGTTATTATTATTATTATCAGTGTCTTGCTCAAGGTCACGTGGACACTACCACATAACAGGGAAGCCAGGGATCTTAAAGGTATATTCAGTGATTTGACTTAATTCAAATCTCACTTATGTTTTCTTTTTTTCTGGATAATCCTCCCTACTATAGAGTGTGCTGACCATATAAGGAGTTCCTCCCTGTCCCCAGTGAGCCCCTGGGGTCAAAAAACCCTAGTTTCAGTTTTGGTGGCGGGTGGCAAAACCGTCATCCAATCAGGATGAGAGGGGCCTTCCTCCAATCATGATCGAGTGGGGGCGGGCCTTGGTGCACATGCTGTTGGCCTGTTGCACTTCCCCCCACTGTAGAGCGTGCATGTGCACATTTTGTTACCGGGGCGGACTGGGTGGTTTTCCAAATCACCCAAATCACTGAATGCTCCTTTAAACCGGGAACCTTCCATTTCCACTTCCAAATTACAAAAACTAGAAAAGAGGCCCCTTCCTACGTGAAAGCCCCCTCTACTCCCAGACACTACCAGGTCTACTCCAGGTCTACTCTTCTTTTTCGCAGTTAAGTGAGCCTGGGACCGAGGCTAGGTCTACTCCCAGTTGTGTTTGTAATGATCATTTGCCATACATACATGCAATGTAGTTTTAGAAAAGCAAAAGTAATTAATTAGAGAAGTTTGTCCTATAAACAAAATTGGGAGTTATCCCCTTGTCATATCCCACAAAGAAGAGAGTGGCGCAGGCTTAAAAATAAATCAGTATAGGCTACAATAGGTCTACAAACCTATTTCAAATGAATGATCAATGGCTATTGACTTGCTCTTGGTAGTATAGGCCAGGGGTTCTCAACGTTTTTGGCCGGGGACCCCCGGAAATGCTTTGGCAATGTCTCGGGACCCCCGCCCCGCCCCCTCCCGACCCCCAATATAAATTGACTGCTACAATAACCTTAAACCATTTTGGGTGGGAACCCCTTTTGGTGTTTTAAGCATTGTTATAATTTAGCTATTGAAAAATAGCAGATCTACAAGCTCATAGCGCGCCACCGAGTGGCACGCTACGAGCTTGTAGGTCTGCTATTTATTTTTTTTTAATAATTTGGGGACCCCCTAAAATAATTTGGCGACCCCCCGAGGGGTCGCGACCCACGGGTTGAGAACCCCTGGTATAGGCTACTATAACTAACTCCTATCCTATCCTGTGTGCCTCTATGCCTGTATGTCATTCTGGCTGCTCTCAGTGCTGTTGCTGCCTATGGGCATGGCACCTGATTCCTGAATGCATAGGGATTAAATGGTGCTTGCTAAAGTGACTTCAGCACTTGATAATAACTTGATCATTGATTTGATTTTGAGTCAGCTGTGTGGAGGGAAAACTTGTCGTAGGGAAACTAATGTGACTCTTCTTTATTTATGTCAATAAGTCCTATCTGATTGCATTAAACGAGGTTAAACTGACTTTATGCATGCGCTGATGCTGATGCATGCGCTTGGGCCTACCGGGTAGGGTCAAGTTATTAAGCCTACCTGTTTCGAAATGTCATATAATGCAGGAGGCAAACACAGTACTTCACCTGCACGGAATGTATTGACAGAATTAAAGTAGGCTTATAGCCTATGGTGGATTTTTATGAAACAAAAACTTGGCAGATACAAAGTGAAATATCCAGGCTTTCCGTAGGCTACAGCCAGGTGCAATACTGGTGAGTTACCGTTGCTTATTTTTTATTAGGGGAGAACGGGATAAGAATAAGATCACATGAGCCAGTGGATAAATTGAACCGCGCGTTCGGAAATAGCGCACTGTGTGCGTCTGAGCGCACTGTGCAATGCAAACTAATAGTGCGCTCCGGGTGCGGTATATCCGAACGCGCCCCTAGAGAAAACTAGAAAACTGTGTTGTCATGATGTGACCTTAAATCTAGTAAGCAACTAGAAAAAGTGCCCTTCTGGGCACAGGTCTCCACCAGGAGGATAGGACTGTGTGCGAGATAGTTGGCAAAATGTTTAGGAGTATAATATAAACATGTTTTTTTGTTTGTTAGTTTTTTGTAACAATTTTCTTAATTTTGTTGAGGAAATGCAGAGCCAGATCACTCATAGCATGAGGATAGAATTCTGGAGGAGCAGGACATGTGCAGCATTTTGTACAAAACGGGCCACTCCTGAAAACTTTGGAAGGCAATCTTAGCCAATCAGTGTAGAATCTGAGAAATCCAACAGACTTGTCTTGATCACTACAGAGATCATGTGTACCGATTTGCGTGACATTTGGATAAAATCTGTGCGACTAACATAAGCAATATGTTTTGCAGAAATCGGCCTCATGGTGGTGCTATAACCGGCAGATGTGGAGGGATGCAGGGACAATGTTTTTCCATGGCCTCTAGGGAGTGCGCATACATAAGTTGTATACAGATCGATGCAGTTATAGCTAAAAACAGGAATTGGCCTGTTATAGCGCCACCATGAGTCTGATTTGGGAAAAAAATTAGTGGCATGTCGTCCTCGGCCGAGTGGAAATGTGCGTGTATAATTTCACGGAAATTGCACAGTGTGTTTGTGATTTGTGGCATTTTGTTCGAAACGGACCAATCGTGTGAGCTTTGGAAGCCAATCTTAGCCAATCAGGATGGAAGATGGGAAATGGTGCAGATCCGTGTTGATCACATGACTATGGAGATAGTGTATACCGAATTTTGTGATGTATGGATAAAATGTGTACGAGTAATCTACAGAAATGTGTTTTGCCTAAATCGGTCTCATGGTGGCGCTATAACAGGCCGTTGAGGAATATTTGGGGCAGAGGTTCGTCGTTGGCATCCAGGGAGTGTGTGTGCAAAGTTTGGCATGGATCGGGCCAACGGTGGCGGAGATTAGCTGGTAACAGACGGACGGAAGGAAGGAAGGAAGGACGGACGGACGCACACACGGACGGAGTGCAAAACATACTCTCTCCCCATGCCTTCGGCCTGGTGGAGACAACTATGTATTCCTTGAGCAATACATTGTTTCTCTCTGTTTTCCCGCAAGAGACCTTGAAACATGAAAGAGCCCTTGTGTTTGATTAAAAATAAATCACACTTGTGTGAAGGGTGCCCATTGTATTTACAGGGACCACATGACGTCTCACATCATCAATTTAGCAACATTACACAAGAACATGTGCGTTACTGCCATTAATGCCAGTAACGCACACTTGAACGCCCAGCCTAGCAGCTGCAGTAGTAGAAGTGCGTTGAACTCAAATGCTCCCACAGCAAAGCCACTTGCAGCTCCTGAAAGGAAGTATGCACAGAAGTTTGATTGTGAGCTAACATCTACAGTATTATATTGAAGCCTGGTGTACAGGCCTGCTTGAATTGCCTGACTGACATTATTTACAATACTGTAGTGCCTGTTTGACTTCGAGACAATGTATTGATTAAAACAATCCACGGTAGTAAACCTCATGCCCTGGTGACATGAGTTTTACTGGAGTGAGTCTGGAGTCATTTTAATGCTCGGTGTTCAGATCCGGTCTAGACACACAACCCCATACATACATAAAGAGACTGTTTCAGTATCCGCTCTAGAACGCTTCGCTCTGACGTCAGTCATGTCCACTCCATATATGTACAGTACATGTCATATATGCCCATATGACATGTATATGAAATAATGACTTACATCACATGGCACATGTTGCCGCGTATAATACATGTTGATTCAGCTGTCTTTCTGTCTTGTCAGCTATAGCGTCCTTTACCTGAAATATTGAACCATTTGTTATAGTTAGCACAGAAGAGCGTTTCCTTATGGGTCCCGGAATGGAGGCAGCTGACGTTGCTGTCGTAGCACTTTACTTTGTGCTGGTGCTAGGCATTGGGTTTTTTGCCATGTGGAAGACCAATCGCAGCACTGTAAGTGGCTACTTCCTGGCTGGGCGCTCTATGACATGGATGGTGGTTGGAGCATCACTTTTTGTCAGCAACATCAGCAGTAGACATTTCATAGGCATGGCTGGATCAGGAGCTGCGAGTGGCTTTGCTGTGGGAGCATTCGAGTTCAACGCACTTCTACTACTGCAGCTACTAGGCTGGGTGTTCACCCCTGTGTACATCCACTCAGGGGTCTACACCATGCCGGAGTATCTGTCCAAACGCTTTGGAGGCAACAGGCTGAAGGTTTACTTTGCTGTCTTGACTTTATTGCTCTGCATGTTTACCAAAATATCTGTAAGCTTGTATACTGGAGCTCTGTTCATTCAGGAGTCACTGGGTTGGAACCTTTATCTGTCCATTCTCTTTCTGATTGGTATGACTGCACTGCTCACAGTAACTGGTGGACTTGTGGCAGTAATGTACACAGATGTTCTTCAGGCAGTGTTGATGATTGGTGGAGCCCTCAGCTTGATGGCGATCAGTCTTGTTAAGGTGGGTGGGCTGGAGGGTGTTCGGACAAAGTACATGCAGGCTGTCCCCAATGTTTCTGCTATCTTGGCCAGTGGAAACTTCACATATTCTTCCTCTTGCCGCATCGAGCCGAAGCCTAATGCTCTGCACATGCTTCGTGGACCTCTAGACGGAGACATGCCTTGGCCAGGGTTCCTTCTTGGCCAAACCCCGGCTTCCATCTGGTACTGGTGTGCTGACCAGGTCATTGTCCAGAGAGTACTCGCAGCAAAGAACATTGCTCATGCCAAGGGTGCCACACTCCTGGCTGGATTTCTTAAAGTCCTGCCCATGTTTATAATTGTCATTCCAGGCATGATTTCCCGGATCCTATTTGCGGACGAGATTGCCTGCATTGGACCAGAGCACTGCTTGGCAGTGTGTGGCTCTCGGGCTGGTTGCTCTAACATCGCCTATCCACGTCTGGTCATGTCTGTGATGCCTGTGGGTCTGAGGGGGCTGATGATGGCAGTCATGATTGCCGCCCTGATGAGTGATTTAGACTCCATCTTCAACAGCGCCAGCACCATATTCACCCTGGACATCTACCAGAGTGCTCGAAAAGGTGCATCCCACAGGGAACTACTGGTCGTGGGCCGACTGTTTGTGGTGTTCATGGTGGCCATTAGCATTGCCTGGGTCCCTATCATCATTGAAATGCAGGGCGGGGAGTTGTTCTTCTACATACAGGAAGTAACTGGCTACCTGACTCCACCTATCGCTGCCCTCTTCCTATTGGGTGTGTTCTGGAAACGCTGTAACGAAACAGGTGCATTCTGGGGCGGCTTGACAGGCCTCACACTAGGTACTCTGCGTCTGATCCTGGCATTTATCTACCGTGAGCCTCTCTGTGATCAACCAGATGATAGGCCTTCCTTCATCACACATGTCCATTACATGTATGTGGCAGCAGGGTTGTTTTGGGTGTCAGGGATTGTCACCGTGTTGGTCAGTCTCTGCACCCCCCCACCAGATAAAGAGCAGGTTCGCACCACTACTTTGTGGGGGCTGCGCAACATTGAAAAGGTTCCCCTCAAGGATCAAGATGACATTGAGAAAAGCAATCGTAATGAAAGCCACCATAAAGATTTCCCCCTGGATGAGAGGTGTCTAGATGGGGCAGACATCCAGCTCCCGTTCCCATCCACTGATCTTGACCCAGCAACAAACACAGAGACAACCCTGGCAACCACCCCTGGAGAACAGATTGGTAATTCAAACGTAGAGCTGATCATGGATGAGGAAGGAAATCGTGGCATGGGTCAGAGTCTGATCAATTGGTTTTGTGGGTACAAGGAGGGAGCACAGACCACCACACCAAAGGGAAGCAAGGAGGATGAGAGGGTTATTATGGAGATGCTCTCTGAGCCTCCTAGAATTAAACTGCTACTAAATCTGGGCCTGCTACTTGTCTGCTCAGTGTGCATCTTCATGTATGTTTACTTTTCACTATAGTTTTGTTCAGCACTGAACTAATGGGCAGATTGATGAAAAAAAAATATATATTAAAAAGAGAGGAGATGAGATAATGAAAAGGACAGGCAGACATATTCCTCAAATATAGATCATACAGGTAGATGTATATGTCTGGCTTAGGTAAACTCTCTTACCTAAAATAATAATAATAATAATAATAATAATAATAATAACTTGAATTTATATAGCGCCTTTCAAGAAACCCAATGACGCTTTACAATAAAGAAAAAACAAACAGCGAACTAATTGCCAAAAGCCTGAGTGAACAAATGTCTCTTCAGTGCCGACTTGAAAGAGTCCAATGTAGGCATCTGGCGAATCTCCAAGGGGAGAGAGTTCCAAAGGGTAGGGTAGGGGCTGCCACAAAGAAGGCTCTATCGCCGAGGGTCCGCTTTTTAGCGCGACGGATGGTGAGGAGCTCCATGTCCAAGGATCCCAGGTTCCGCTCAGGGGTGTAGTCCTTGAGGAGGTCAGACAGACACCGTGGGGTAAAATGATGGGGTAAAATGGGGTAAAAGAGCTTACCTAAGCCAGACCCAGGCACGCAGATGAGGGGGACGGACCCCTCAGTTTCATGAGGAGGCTCTAAAAAATCACACCTGTGTGAAGCGAGGGGCTGTGACAGAAAAAACAAACATTAAACTTGTTTGTCTAGACAAGACAAACATTAAACCTGTGTATAGGAGGAAAAAGAAAAGATTTTGTTTCTGTTCTTTTCCCCTTTCCCCTTACTGAGCACATAGTTGTACCACTGCACTGGAGATAAAGTTAGTAGCAGCAAATATGTGCAAATCAAACCGTCAGGTAGCCTATATTGTCATTAAAAAAACCAACGAAACAAGCTAAGAAACATTGTAACTACCATGACTAAATCAGCTAAAAGTAACTTTATCAATGATAAAGCAGAGGAAAACAAAAATAATCCTTGTGAGCTCTAAAACTACTAAACAATCAACTAGGCTGCGGTCAGAAACTAAAAGGTTTTCAAACATAAACATCAAATCGAACGACACTCTCATCACTGACAAGCTTGATGTGGCCAACTACTTGAACATCTTCTTTACAAACATAGCATCAACTCTGGTTAACAAACTGCCCTCCCACTCTGGGCTCTTTGGTGTAGAGCACATTAAAACCAGAAACCTAGGTGTTTGTAAAGACGATTTTAAACTAGTTATGGTAACAACTGATGAGGTACTTAAGAAATTGAGTGCCCTCCAACCCCACAAGGCCACTGGCCATGACAATATTCCCTCCAAATTTCTCAGAGACTCAGCCATCTCTATAGCTCCAATCATCACCCACATAGTAAACCTCTCCATCAAACAGGGACAGGTCCCCCAAGATTTCAAACTGGCCAAAGTAACCCCCTTGCACAAGAAAGGGAGTAAATTAGACCCCGGCAACTACCGGCCTATTTCTATTCTAAGCTCCATCTCGAAAGTGATGGAAAAAATAGTCTATGAACAGGTTGAAAAGTATCTTGCCACAAATAAATGAATGTACGAGTTCCAATCTGGCTTCAGAACATCCCACTCCACTGACACATGCCTTCTCTATTTGAGCGACCACATCAAACATGAGGTGGATGCTGGCAAATACTGCGACATGGTCATGCTGGACCTCCAAAAGGCTTTTGACACCGTGAACCACTCCATACTGGTTAACAAGCTAAAAGCAATTGGTTTCTATAGCACATAAGTGAGCTGGATGCTATCCTACCTGGAGGGGAGAGAACAGATGGTGGAGGTGAATGGAACACTGTCCCCCCCCCTCCCAGTGAGCTGTGGCGTTCCACAAGGAAGCATACTAGGGCCTTTACTGTTCCTAATATATGTAAACGACATGACATCAGCTTGTGACTGCAACTTGTTCCTGTTCGCAGATGACTCGGCACTGCTAGCCTCGGACAGGAACAAACTGCAGGTTGAAAAGGCCCTCAGCTCTGAACTCGGTAGAATCTGCACCTGGCTCGCTGATAACAAACTATCTTTACACCTGGGAACTGAATCCATTCTCTTCGGATCTAATAGTAATCTCAGCAAGGCAAATGGCTTCTTGGTTAGAGTGGGTGACAATGTTATCACACGTAACGATGAAATTACCTACCTAGGTTCCATCCTGGAGGCTAATCTTTCCGGTGATAAAATGGCCACCAACGTAATCAAAAAAGTCAACCAAAGAACAAGATTCCTTTACCTTGAAGACCTTAACAGGAGCCCTCGTACAAGGTTTCTTTGACTATGCATGCACCTCCTGGTACCACAGCACCTCAAAGGCCCTTAAAACTAGGCTCCAGACTTCCCAAAACAAACTGGTCAGGCTCCTACTTGGCCTCACCCCCCGAACCCACCTCACCCCTGCCCACTTTGACAGGCTGGAATGGCTTAGTGTCGACGACAGAGTACAGCATCTTGCAATGGGTCTGGTCCACAAGATTCGATACACCACCAAGATACCCATGTACCTGTCTAGATACTTCCTTAATGTTAACGAAGTCCACACCCACAATACCAGAGGGAGTGCAACGAACCAGATTCGGCACAAACAAGGGACTAAATTATTTTCGCTCCTATGCCACCAAAATGTGGAACGCCCTGGCTACCAACAGTCATTAAGACATACAAATCCCTTGACTCCTTCAAAACCGCTCTCAAAGGGCACCTACGGACGGCTGCAATTCGAAACTGGCCCCCGTAAAATCTGAATCCCCCCCCACCGCCCACCCCTTTTTCCCCTTACTGTATATGTTTCTTTTCCCTTTTTACCTCCCTTATGATGAATTCCTGTTCTGTTCTTTGACTATCGGTATATAGAAGTGTCTATTTGTACGTCTCTAAATGTTTTGATGAATTGAACAAGGTGGACCCTCTTGTAAACAAGTGTAATGCTTAATTGGGTCGTCCACTCACAGTTAACAGTCTTTGTATTGAGTTTGTGCTTGAAATGTACTGTAATTCTGCAAACTGTTAATAAATATTTCAATCAATCAATCAATAGGCTGGAACTGCACCACGGTGGTAATCAAAGCTTTGCAAGGCTCCATAATCCTCAACTCTGTGGAGTCTTGCTTCTGTCAATCATCATAAATTCCAGAGCAATCAAGGAAAACGAAACAGAGCATCTGTGCCCTAAAGAAGAACAGGAAACCCTCAGTAGACCAGATGAGACAAATGGCACAAACTCCATTCGACTTTAATACTTCAGAGTTCAGAGAGTTCATAGGGAACTTGGAAGAGACTCTGGCGTCCAGTCGTTGAGGGCTACAGATAGTCAAGAGGAGACAACCTTGCTGCCTGAAAATGTCAGGGGAGAGGTAAATGGTGCATTTATATAGCGCCTTTATCCAAGGCGCTTTACATAGATTGTGCATTACATTCACCCATTCACACACACATTCACACACTGATGGCAGCGGAAACCATGCAAGGTACCAACCAGCACACCAGGAGTAATTAGGGGTTCAGTGTCTTGCTCAAGGACACTTCGACACTAACTCTGGGGGAGCCCGGGTTCGAACTGGCGACCTTGCGGTTACCATACGGAAACTCTATCCCTGAGCCACCGCCGCCCCAGAGGGTGATAAGGAAGGGAGCTAGGAGCCAAAAGTGGAGGAGGTAATGTAATGACGCTGTCATCCTGCATGCACTGCTTTGATGTGTTCAGCATGCCACTCCCTTCCATCCTCACTCTGTTCATGGCCGACTGCGGGGAAGGTGAGTCTGTTCAGAGCTAATTTCATTTTCAAAGTTGTTGCACTTTAAATGTGAGGTGAGGTTATAGTGTGATAAGCCCCAGATCTCAAAAAGGGGGATAGCCTATAAATTATATTTATATAAAGAAATATAATAACTATATTATATATACCATATATTGTATAAACTATATAATAACTTGATATAAAAGTTAATAAATAAAAACTTTTACAGTGATAGGACTGTGTGTAATCAAATGATAGAAAAGATTGGGTAATCATTTTGTGCAGGCCACATCATGGAATGTTGCATTTGAGGACATTTAGTTCAGTAAAGGTAAAGGAAGGAAAAATAAAACGTGAAATAATTTGGGCCTAGACAGTCATACTTTTGAAGCCTTTTGAAGAGAGATAAACAAGCTCTTTCATAGCATACTGTAGGAGTTCAAGGTCTTGATATGGAAAGAAACAATGTGAAACCGTCACCTGCCTGTCATACACTCTCAGCATGGATAAAAGCATTCTTCAGGTGGGGTTAGATTCTCTATACTTGGACATACAGTCAGATATTGTGAAGTGTACAACATAATTTACTGGGTCAGATAGTAATCGCTGGCAGGCCAGTTCTGACCCATGGGCCACCTATTGCCTACTACTGCATTATGGTGGGCCAGAACATAATCAATGTAATATAATAACTGTAACTTGCAGCAGACCATCTTAAATACAATAAAAACTAGCCTGCTATATTATTGTATACACTACTCACTCACTCTGTTCATGGCTGACTGTGGGGATGGACAGGTGTGGTGCTGACATCTTAACCTAATGCTGATGCATTGTTTTTCTATGCACTCCATGCAGGAAATAAATACGCCACCAGTTTCAGCGTACCACCAGAGTCCCCTTTATCTCATCACACAACACCACGCAGAGCGGCAGTGACTGTGAGGGAGGGCCTTCTGCAGACTAGAGTCAGGCCTAGACTGTATGGCTATACTAGGAACTGGTGAGTGACTTTATTCTCAGAACAAGACAGAGTTTCACCCTCAAATTGAGAACAGGACCAGACACCTGTTGGAACTTATATAGAATGTAGTCTCACGTAGCCAGACAACTATTCCACAATCTCCAAATGCTATAGAGTCTGGAACTGCACCTCATCTTATCATTGCATAATAGGCCTACTATATTTTTCTCTCATAAGTACATGTCAGTATAAGAAGTCTTCAATGTTTTTCAGGACAAGGACCCCTTAGCAGAGAGAGTAGTAAGTCTGAGGACCCCCTAGGCCTAGGGGTCCCATGCAGACCCCCTGTTGAAGACCCTTGTAATATTCAGAATATCCTTCTGTCTGTAAAAGCCTCAACTAATACTTAAGGTACTAATGAGATATTTATTTGTCTTTGCTGTCTTGCAGGAATATTCTGAATCTAGACCAGAGGCCTGCAGCTTCCTCCTCTACAAGTAGAAAATCCCCAGTGCTGGACTGCTGGAGTGCTGGTGGATAACTTCCCAGGTGAGTCTGTTCAGAGCTCATTTCATTTTCAAAGTTGTTTAAAATTGCAAATGCGCTTTAAACTGCCAGGTGAGGTTATAGTGTAACCCTATATGTTGTTGTATAATCGTTTCCCCTAAAATTGAGTGTTTAAGCGAACCTTTTCGTACTTTATTTGTAGCAGTATGAGTACACATTGACTGCAGCACAAGTTTCATTGCTTGTTTCTCCTCATTTCTTTTCTGTCTTAAGTATGTGTAAAGTACATTTATTCAAGTATTGTAGTTAAGTACAATTTTAGGTATTATTATTATTTCTTTATTTTACTTTACTGGAATATTTTCCAATCTATCTGCAATGTTTGAATAGCCAAAGTATAAAATAATGGTTAAAGTGGTTAAAATCTAAAATGCCACAGATGCATTCCCGGTTTTAACTGATCCATTGTTTTTCTATGCACTCCATGCAGGAAATAAATACAGCACCAGAGAAGCACCAGAGGAGTCCCCTTATCTCATCACTCAACACAACGCAGACTAGAGTAGCAGTAGTGACTAGTGAGGGCCTTCTGCAGGAACCGTGAGTGACTATATTCCAATGACAGTTGATTTGCTTAAGTAAGATTGCATGGTTTTATATGGGGAAATGTATATATCTGAAAGGGTCGTTCATAGGGTTTAACCTGGCCTTAACGCCTCTACTAGTACTTAATGTACTAATGAGATATTTATGTCTTTGCTGTATTGCAGGAATATTCTGAATCTAGACCCGAGGCCTGCAGCTTCCTCCTCTAAAAGTACAACATCCCCAGTGCTGGACTGCTCGTGGATAACTTCCCAGTGGATACCACACACCACAGCTTCCAACAGCAAACCAAAGACCAACATTTCCTTTGCTCATTTATTTTCTTTTCTTTTTTAACCCAATTTTCAGCACGCACGCACGCACGCACGCACACACATATATCAGTGCAACCCTAGTACTGTTTGTCCACCCACTGAGCATCTCTACTGGAGCAGTCAGGGGTTCAGTGCCTTGCTCAAAGGCACTTCAACTGTGTTCTTCCTCTTCCTTTGCTTTTTATAAAATCACAAATGTATTTTTTTTTACATGCCTTTAACTAAATGGTTGTGAACATTTATTTTCTCCTTAACAGTAATCTGTAAAAATGGCTCCTGGAATGGAGGCAGCTGACATTGCTGCCGTAGCACTTTACTTTGTGCTGGTGCTTGGCATTGGGTTTTTTGCCATGTTGAAGACCAATCGCAGCACTGTAAGTGGCTACTTCCTGGCTGGGCGCTCTATGCCATGGATGGTGATTGGAGCATCACTTTTTGTCAGCAACATTGGCAGTGAACATTTCATAGGCATGGCTGGATCAGGCGCTGCGAGTGGCTTTGCTGTGGGAGCATTCGAGTTCAACGCACTTCTTCTACTGCAGCTACTAGGCTGGGTGTTCATCCCGGTGTACATCCACTCAGGGGTCTACACCATGCCGGAGTATCTGTCCAAACGCTTTGGAGGCAACAGGCTGAAGGTTTACTTTGCTGCCTTGTCTTTATTGCTCTACATGTTTACCAAAATATCTGTAAACTTGTATGCTGGAGCTCTGTTCATTCAGGAGTCACTGGGTTGGAACCTTTATCTGTCCATTCTCTTTCTGATTGGTATGACTGCATTGCTCACAGTAACTGGTGGACTTGTGGCAGTAATGTACACAGATGTTCTTCAGGCAGTGTTGATGATTGGTGGAGCCCTCAGCTTGATGGCGATCAGTCTTGTTAAGGTGGGTGGGCTGGAGGGTGTTCGGACAAAGTACATGCAGGCTGTCCCCAATGTTTCTGCTATCTTGGCCAGTGGAAACTTCACATATTCTCACTCCTGCCACATCGAGCCGAAGCCTAATGCTCTGCACATGCTTCGTGGACCTCTAGACGGAGACATGCCTTGGCCAGGGTTCCTTCTTGGCCAAACCCCGGCTTCCATCTGGTACTGGTGTGCTGACCAGGTCATTGTCCAGAGAGTACTTGCAGCAAAGAACATTGCTCATGCTAAGGGTTCCACACTCATGGCTGGATTTCTTAAAGTCCTGCCCATGTTTATAATTGTCATTCCAGGTATGATTTCCCGGATCCTATTTGTGGATGAGATTGCCTGCATTGGACCAGAGCACTGCTTGGCAGTGTGTGGCTCTCAGGCTGGTTGCTCTAACATCGCCTATCCACGTCTGGTCATGTCTGTGATGCCTGTGGGTCTGAGGGGGCTGATGATGGCAGTCATGATTGCCGCCCTGATGAGTGATTTAGACTCCATCTTCAACAGCGCCAGCACCATATTCACCCTGGACATCTACCAGAGTGCTCGAAAAGGTGCATCCCACTGGGAACTACTGGTCGTGGGCCGACTGTTTGTGGTGTTCATGGTGGCCATTAGCATTGCCTGGGTCCCTTTCATCATTGAAATGCAGGGCGGGCAGATGTACCTCTACATACAGGAAGTAGCTGGCTACCTGACTCCACCTATTGCTGCCCTCTTCCTATTGGGTGTGTTCTGGAAACGCTGTAATGAAACAGGTGCATTCTGGGGAGGCATGACAGGCTTCACACTAGGTACTCTGCGTCTGATCCTGGCATTTATCTACCGTGAGCCTCTCTGTGATCAAGCAGATGATAGGCCTTCCTTCATCACACATGTCCATTACATGTATGTGGCAGCAGGGTTGTTTTGGGTGTCAGGGATTGTCACTGTGTTGGTCAGTCTCTGCACCCCCCCACCAAATAAAGAGCAGGTTCGCACCACTACTTTGTGGGGGCTGCGCAACATTGAAAAGGTTCCCCTCAAGGATCAAGATGACATCGAGAAGAGCAATCGTAATGAAAGCCATCATAATGATCTTCCCTTGGATGAGACATGTCTAGATGGTGTCGACATCCAGCTCCCGTTCCCATCCACTGATCTTGACCCAGCAGCAAACACAGAGACAACCCTGGCAACCACCCCTGGAGAACAGATTGGTAATTCAAACGCAGAGCTGATCAGGGATGAGGAAGGAAATCGTGGCATGGGTCAGAGTCTGATCAATTGGTTTTGTGGGTACAAGGAGGGAGCACAGACCACCACACCAAAGGGAAGCAAGGAGGATGAGAGGGTTATTATGGAGATGCTGCATGAGCCTCCCAGAATTAAACTGCTGCTCAATCTGGGCTTGCTACTTATCTGCTCATTGGGCATCTTAATGTATGTTTACTTCTCATTATAGTTTTGTCCAACACTGGACTAGTGAGCAGATTGTTTTGGTACAGTATTAGGAGTTGAGGAGGGGTATGTGTTATTGTCGATTAACAGTTTTCAAAGATTTGACAATATTTACATTTGATTATGTATTTGAATCAAGTTTTGTGTGACTATAAAGCTTCATTGGGATTTGAGACTGACATACCAATTTTGGTGTGTGCAAATTTTTACGGTGATCGTGCACAAATAATATCTACTGGAATTTGTTTTTATGGTGATGTACTTTAAGCGAATTCAATATTTGCATAATTGGACATATGCTTTTTCCCAATTTTGTATGATGAATCTTAAATGTTTTCTGTTTAAAGCTCCCTTCACATTTACTACCGGTAAGTTGCAGGTGTAACATTTCAATGTCTTTTGTAATATTTATATTTAATTATTGTAGTTCTCTAATTGATAATTGATTCAACTGATTTAATGACTGAAATGTATCCTTTTAAAAAGCTTAATTGAGACTGATCACAAATGTTGGTGTGTGCAAATTGTTCCTGCACAAAGAATATCTACTGTCTGGGACTTTTTAATGGTGTTTGTAAGATTAAATGTTTCCTGTTTGAATCTTTTAAAAACGTTGTGCAGTCTTGTGTTCAATTATGTTAGAGGTTTCATTTTCTCATAGTCCATGAGAGAACATAATACCTTGTATCTATTCTGTTCCATTTACTTTATTTTGCTTTTACTTGCTTGTCTGTTTTTGGAATCTCAAAGTGTTTTTGTTTTTTGTTTTTTCTAAATCTATTCTAATTTATTACGAATTTTGTCTTAGTTGTGCAATAATAACTAAATACAAATCTGAAATCTGTGCTGTGATACCAGGCCTCAGGCCAAGGATTTTACAGGTATAGGCCATTAGATGACGGGCCAGAACATGGCTAATACAAGAACAGGAACGTTTAAATAACTAACTACTATAACTAACTATGCAAAAGACAGTGAAAACAGAACATTCTAAGAATAATGGAAAGAGACATGCTTTCCTCCTACCCAGTCTGCTGATTGGACAAAAGAATAATAATTCTGAAGGTGGGGGTAGGGTCTCTATTAGGACATGATACCCCATAAGTGGGACTGCCATACCATGCAGTGGGAAATGCTATTATATTGGATAGAGACAGGTACTGTATATGAGATATTACAAACATAGAAATTAGTATTTATAGATTTGCGACTGTGTGTGAATGTACGTGGGTGGATACATAATCTGCATATGGACATGCAGCAAAGGCTGTGCGTTGATAAAACCGGGTAACGCATAGTTCTATTTCCATTATTTTCAATGTTATGTTTTCAATCAACTTTTCTCTTTAAACCTTTGGATGAAAAACATTTAAAAACAAACCAAAACTATGTATTCCATACATTGTTTCTCTCAGTTTTCCCGCAAGAGACCTTGAAACATGAAAGAGCCCTTGTCAATGGAGTATGACTGTCTCCAGATAAAACAAAATCACACTTGTGTGAAGTGTATCTATATGAACCCATTGTATCTGGACCACATGAGGTCTCACATCATCAATTAAGCCAGGGGTTCTCAACCTTTTTGGCTGGGGACCCCCGGAAATGCTTTGGCCGTGTCTCGCGTCATTTTACTGCTCAGTGTTCAGATCCGGTCTAGACACACAAACCCCATAGGCCTACACAGAGTCAGTTATGTCCAGTCCATAATCTCTATACATGTCATATGCCCATATGACATGCATATAAAATAATGACACATCACAGTGTGTTGATTCATACAGCTGAGCTGTAGCCTCCCAGCAGGCTTCTTCTGCTACTAAATCTGGGTCTGCTGCTCAGTGTGCATCTTCATGTATGTTTACTTTTCACTATAGTTTTGTTCAACACTGAACTAATGCGCATATTGATGAAAAATTATATATCTAACTATAACTAAGCGAAACAATGGCTGCTGCTGTTTGGGCAGTGTTTTTTTTGGTAAATCTAAATATAAGACTTCCGGTCGACGATCTCTTCAAAATAAGAGTACTCTCTAGAGTAAACTGAATCCATTGAAAACAGATTTGCACATTAAAACTATACATTAAGCATTTAAATGATGCTATACAATGCTATACCAGTAAGACACCTCGTTGACGACAGACTGCTGGGCGAGCGCTGGCGCTTTGCCATGGGGGGTCAGATCAACATAGAATTAATTCTGTACTGGCCATATTAGTCCATGAGCCAGACAAGTTTTCATTACGAAATGAGTGGGCAAAACCATACCTATATTAAATTGTTTAGAAGGTCAATATAAGTAAATTAATATATGATAACAATTCCACAGGAGCAGCTTTTTCATATTTATCACACATTTTGTTATTTTCAACTATATACATGATGGGTGAATAGGATGAAAAAAATTAAGAACTAGTGATCACCATGAAACTTCCCTAGTTGATTAATTACATGAAAACAATGATTTATTGTATTACAAGTTCTCTGAAATTGTATATTTAAATATGCAAATTAGGCATTATATAGGAAAATATGCCTGATTTTGCCTGACTCTGTCAATTGAATATTGTATTGACAGAGTCAACATGCTTATTTCATTTTGTTAACATGTCAAAGTCAAAGGTTTTAAAATGTAATGAGGGAATATTCAATGTCCTTATAGTAGCCTAGCCAATGTATCATCTAACTATAAAAGTCTCTGTGTCTGTACAGCTGTATGTCTGTAATCCATGTAACACGAGAACCGTTCGCCCCACCTACTTCAAATTCGACACACGCGTTCCACACCCCCACAGGGAGTGCAGTACCCGGTGTCGGACCCATGGTTGTCCAGAACCGCCACAAAAGGCCTCTGCCCGGGCCACAGCTGACATCACAAGGCCTCTGCAACTCCATATTTGGGCATGCCTAAATACGGGTTCGTCCCACCGACTTCTGACATCTGCATAGACCCCATATTTGGGCATGCCTGACAAAGATGGGCATAAAAGGTGATACCGCTGACATCACCAGCTCAACAGAATTCAGTATTTAAGTCCGACGTCATTTTGTAGTGCTACGTTACGTCCGGGTCTAAGTGGCACCAGCTCCTGTCCGCATCTCATTGTAAATAGAATATCTAAACGCTTGAATCTTTTTACAATGACGTTCATTTTCAGAACGGAAGCCATTGAGGGTTAAAATGGGTCTTAATGCTTCCAACTTGAGTAGAATTATTAATGTTTTGTACAAGTGTCCATGACAAAGAAAATATATGATGTGGAGACAATAAAGACTATTATTATCATTATTATTGAAGGTGGTAACAGTCCATTTGCTCAGTACAATATTTCGGGTGCATATTTAGAATGTGTGCAGGGTTGAGTATGTTGAATCTAGTTTGCAATTAATGAGGATTTAGTTGACACAATGAAATAAAATGGCGATAGTATTCCGTGTGGGGCAGACGGCCTGTCACAGCCAGATTTGGGAGAGCAGCAGCTTTGTTGTTGCGAGGAAAGCGGTAAAATGAGACTTTCGTGGTTGTTTTCGTCTCAGATTTATATTTATTTAGAGCGTCACAGTATAGCTCTATGGGGACACAAAAGCGACACAAAAGTAGGACCCGGAAGTATCTCTGGAGGGGGAGCTCACGTCACGGCTAAAATACTGAATGATAAATTGGCTAATAGATGGCAGTTACAGATCACCTTTTTTACATGCCAATATGCCCAAAGGTACCCAAGCCTACCGCAACCGGATGAGTGACGCACAACAACGTGCACAGAGAGCTGAGTCAGACAAAGCACGAGATGCACGCCTAAAGCTGCAAGATCTGTGGTTGGTGTCAATGTGGGATGCACACTCAGTCCATGGCCACGCATCACCCTGTGACCAACCAACATCATCTATCCATTCACTCTGCCCCACCAACAGTTTCCAGTGAGACCATGCTTCGGCATGACTGTCAATAAGTCTCAGGGCCAGACACTACACTGTGTTGGGGTCTTCTGCATGAGGAACTTCTTCAGCCAGACCTGTGTTGAGTCGGTCAGACCCACGGTTGTCCAGAACCGTCACAAAAGTCCTCTGCCGGGCTCTGGGCAGGGCCCAAGCACGTGCATCCTGGGAGCTTGCATTTGCGACTGCAGCAGCTGCAACACTACATCAGGAGCTGGAGATCCCTGCATCCATTCGACAGTGAGCCAACCATCATCATTTCTGGCCCAGCCATGCTGAACTGGGCTTGGGACTTGCAGGTGTTGTTGAAGACTCCCTCTCCAAATGCCAGCCTGGTAGTTGGCACGCATGGCATGCATGAAAAGACAGTCCTTGCATGGTGTCAGCTGGCTCGACTCAAGTGCCCCACATTGTGCACAGAAAAGCTGGTGGCGTAATGAGTTGATGTCCTCATTCAGCAAATACTTTCAAATTGGGAAAGACTTATTTTCAAATGATTCCATTTGTGTGCAAAATGTTGCATTAAAAAGCATATGAAGGTATTGAATAAGTAAATTGACTATTCCAATCAATTACCCATACTTGAATTATGCAGAAAGGTGTGATTATAGGTCTCTACACAATAATGGCTCAAATGTTGATCATATATTTTTGTAAGAATGTGTGTGGTAATATAGGGGTCCACATATTCAATGCATAATAACGACCACTAAGCTATGTGTCTGCAATGGTTATCATGCCAAACTGTGAAGTAGAGATGCACAACAAGTCAAAACAATCACACCAGCTTTGCCCACCCATTTGATTCTATAGCTATGGCCCTGGCTCGTGTTATCACACTATAATAGTGTTTCTGATTATATCTCTAGAGTTACAAAACATATAAACACATGTTACCACTCATATTAAAGCTTAGAATGGTGAGCAGTTTTCTATAGCCATTAGGAACATGTTGGTTCTTAGCACACACTTCCAAAATGGGGATATTTGCAAGCCTTATTTTAAATTTCTTAGATGTGTGTGCAAAATACTGCATTAAAAGCCCATTTAAGCATATATGGAAGTTTTGTGGAAGTAAAATAACCATTCCAATCAATTCCCCATATTTTAATTATGCAGAAAAGTGGTTTCATTGGTCTCTGCACAAAGTAAGGTTCAAAAGTTGATCATATATTTGTTGTCACAATTTGCATGTGGCAATATAGGGGTGCATGTATTCAATGGATGATAACTACCACTAAGCTGCTAGTCTGCGATTGTTATCATACAAAAATGTGAAGTAGAGATGTACAGCTAGTCAAAAATTCAAACAAGAATTTGCCCACCCATTTCCAGAAACGGGTATCATGGTCGCAGCTTACGTATTTCCTGTAGGTGGACTCGACGTAGGTGCGGGGTTTAAACCCTCACCAGGTGCACCTCTTCTACTATAGTGAACGGCAGAGTGACTGATGTTAGTCTGCCTCAAACGTTACTCTTTTACCTGCTTTTTACTAACACTAACATTACAAAGATGCCCAGAACATCGAGATGAAACTGTATAGTTTATGGCTGTTCCAACAGTAGTGGCAACATTAAAAAAACAAACAAAAACGGAATGTCAAAATATCCACCGCGGTGGCTGAGACCAGAGCCATTGAGTAATGGTTGAGACGAAGCAGTGAAAGGTCCTGAAAGATACATAATGTCAGTCTTACCCAATACCCAATCTTTCTGTTTTATGAACACAAGGCTGCTGTATTTTATACCTCATAAGCATTTAAAGTATGAGGTATAAAGTACAGCAGCCTTGTATACGTTATGTATCTTTCAGGACCTTTCACTGCTTTGTCTCAACCATTACTATATGGCTCTGGTCTCAGGTGGATATTTTGACATTCCGTTTTTTGTTTTTTTTTATGTTGCCACTACTGTTGGACGGACGGAGTGCAAAACATACTCTCTCCCCATGCATTCGGCCTGGTGGAGACAATAAGCATCTGCATCCATCATTTACACCTGGCTGTGAAATTGCCACATGGGGAAAGTAGAAAACGTTATTTTACACATACAAAAAAGTCAGATTTCAACACACACAGGTAAAATGTTATAATAAAGCATATTTACCCAGGTCTAAACCAAATGTCTAGGAGAAAATTGAGCCTTATCTTAATTTGAATGATGAATCACTATTCATAGTTTACAGCAGCATAATATGATAATGCCCCCCAAAAAATTGGACGGGCGCTAGCCCTCCTATATGCAGGTAGATTTTTGTCTTACACAAACATTAAATCCCCATTGACAATGAATGGAGAATTTATGTCATATGTGGATGAGCAAATCGATGTTACATCATGATGATGTACGATGATAAGAGCGCCCCTGTGATTTAAAAAAATATAATTAGGGCCGGGACTTTAACGCGTTAATTGAGATTAATTAACTACAGAAAAATTAACGCATTTAATCGCACCTTTTTTTTCACCGTGGAACGTTTCTCACTGTGTTTCTAGTAGTACTGAATTGGCTGCGGCACGCGAGCTGCAGCAGCAGCAGTTGTTCACTCTACACTACAGGCTACAGCTCCGTCAGAAAGCCCAAAATCCAAACCCAAATGAATCTAATGAAGAAGCCGCTTATATCGCTTTTGCTCCATGGATGGGACATTTAGATGTAAAAGCTATCGGATGGACGCGTGGATAGCGGCATGGCTGTGTGCAATGTCAGAGGGAAAGGATCCATTTATGACCAACGTTAGCTTATATGCTAGGCTTGCTAGCTGCTTCAGTTTAACATGTCTCACAGACCACCAGAGACGCGCGGTGATTTCACCACAGCACCAAGCTGTCAAGCTGTCCTCGATGCGAAACATACTGAAGTAGCAAGCGACAAGTGTGGGTCAGCCCCAACCTCATGTGAAATGTTTCCCCCATAATAAAGTTGTTTTTATTTGTTCTCATGCCCCGCCATGTAAAGCAGATTTGAGTATTTCATATACACACTGAAGACACTATATAGGCACTTGCTGCTCTTGTTTATCTGTTGGGATAAAAAAGTTGTATTGCTTAAAGGGGAATACCACTCATTTTCAACATTTTTCTATGGAGTTGTGTGCACTGGAAATAATAAAGTCCCCCCATTATGTGTTGCCTATAGAACTGGAGGTCTGAAAAAAACAGACGGACGGACGGGTCGACGGTCGGACGTCTCTACACTGCCACAATGTTATGCTGCCCACACAGCCAGATGCAAAAGATACAAAGATGCTAAACTACAGTCACAAACAGTGTGGTCGTTAAGCAGCAGGAGGTTTGTTAGCAGCACTGAAACGTCCTACACAGATTCATTACTCACCTACTGCTGTCTGCTGCAGGTTCCATGTTTAAATAAAGTAATTCCAGTGTTGTTCAAGTGACAGATGCATGATATTCACATTGTAAATATGGTCGCGTGGTTTAGCGACTAGCACTATGACAGGAGCACTGTAAACTTTGGGAAAGTGTCATAGTAGCTTGTTTACAACTGAAACAGACTTCCTGTGCTCTGACTTCCTCTTCAAAATAAGAGTCATGTGTAAAGATTAGTCAACACTAGTTTTATTTCTAAGTCTACTTAGGGACCAGTCGAAATTTAGAAAAGGGGGCCCTGGAGGAAAATAGGGGAGGGCCATGTCTTTTTAATTTTAGTCAGAGGGAGGGTGAGCTAATTTTATTTCGAGTCCAAGGGAGGGTGATCCAATTTTGATAATAAAATAGTCCGGGTTTTATATATATATCTAATACTACAACTTTGGTCAACGATACCCCTCTGTTGCTTTCACTTGGTTCTTCCCAACAGGACCGGTTTTCATTGTTCCCCGTCAATCATTGTGCTTGGCCTATCCAAGTGTTTAAGTACACACTACAACCCCCACTTTTCAATTGCTTCCATAGCTTGCTGTGTTAGGCGTTAGACTACGAGACCATTGTCCGTGTTGGCCGTGAGTTCAAACCTCACAGCAGACAGTTTTTTTTCACGATTTTTGCGGTCACTTTATTTTCTCACATATTAAAAACGCTAGCAGATTAAAGTTAGGAATAAATAATATTCAGGTAAATGTGATATTAATTAATAGGGGAGGGTGATTCCTTTTTGTTTAATCACCTGGGGAGGGGACTGGATTTTTATTTTCATTCACAGGGAGGGTGATGGTATTTTATATCAGGACACATACATTTCCTCCAGGGGTACCCCTATTTAAATTTCGACCGGTCCCATACAGGACATAACATCATATTTGAGTTCCTTTTGAATACCTGTCAGATTCTCTACATATAACTGTTGCAGCTCTTGGTGCGCAAATGCGCCTTGCATGCCTTTATCTACCGCGCAGAAAACATTTTGACGACGCATGCGCACTGGCGCACCAGTTGTGTGCAGGCCTGGATATGTTCCAAAAGAAGCATATAGGAGCTATAGGAGACAACGGAAACCTCAACGAATTTTCCTTTGGCGCAGAAGCCGTTAAGTATTTTTAATCTTTGTTTGACCGTTTTGGCTGGTCTGAAATTCTCTCTTCCTTCCTTCCTTGACTTCCTTATTGACATCCCATTGTACCGCCTCCCGCACCGACGCTGGCTAGCTGCGACAGAGCAGATCAGAGGCAGGAACGTAGGGACGCGCAGCTAGCCAGCGTCGGTGCGGGAGGCGGTACAATGGGATGTCAATAAGGAAGGAAGGAAGAGAGAATTTCAGAGCTGCCAAAACGGTCAAACAAAGATACTTAACGGCTTCTGCGCCAAAGGAAAATTCGTTGAGGTTTCCGTTGTCTCCTATAGCTCCTATATGCTTCTTTTGGAACATATCACTATCACACAAACAGTGCAGCATGGACGTTAACGAAGGCAAGTCCGTCTGTATTCCATAATTTCCATTTAGCTTAGGACCGATGGCTAGGGACCCTACGGGTGACGATGAAAAGAGCTCAACCGGGGGTCCCGAGAGGGGCTAACTCAAGAGAAGTTCTGAATGACAAACTTTATTTAATTGGCTTTATATTTTTTTAATAATAAATAAACAAATAGGAAAAGTGTTATTACATTATTTTAAATAAGTTAATACATTATCTGTTCAAGTTTAAACTTGAAACGTTCAAATATCATGTGGGTCAACTTTACCACTTAAGTTGACATGGATCAACTTGAATGTCCAGGTCAAAATTATCTAATTAGTCCCTGTGAAAATGGCACATCCTGACAAGCCTGCCCTCGTTTCTATTCTCTGGTTCACCTGCAGCCTGTCGGAATCAGCTGCACCCCCGGCCATCCTTGTCAGAGGTCGGTATCTTCTACTTGCTGGTGGTGTCTGCTGGCCCCCATACTTCTCTGACCATCTTTTCAGGAGTCAGTGTGGACGCACATGCCTCACCACTCGGACACGGAAAGGATCAGGTGAAATCTTTTGGAGTAATGTCCAATCTATATACTTCTTTATACGATGCTGTCGTGCACCGAAAATAGCTGATCTACAAGCTCACAACACATTGCAGTGCCAATGCATTGTGAGCTTATGTGTTATACTTATAGACGTGATCTAATTTGTGTGTGGTTTTCAAAGAATCTTTTGAAATTTCTAGAAATGTCAATTCTGCGAAGAAAGATGGACACTTAAGGCCTATTCATAGTCTGGATTTTCGGTGGTGAGGTGACCTCCGCTCCGGTGGTGAGCTGACCACCGGAGCTGAAATAACGTTGAGAGGTGGTGAGTAAAAACAGAGAGATGGGCTGGGGCGGTGGCGGTGGTTTGCTCTTCACCGCGGCTCGTGGCGTCATGTTGTAGTTCGGTGGTGGTCACCTAACCACCGAAAATCCAGACTATGTACAGTATGAGCCTTTAGGGTGACCAGATGTCCCTCTTTGCGTGGGACAGTCCCTCATTTCCAAGACTTTTCAGGCGTCCCACAAATTGAGACCCTGTCCCACATTGTGACTGGCAGGCAATTGCATCAGTGTTCAAATGCCCTAATAGTTAGTCCCCTAATAGTTGGCCTTCTGTTTTAAAGCTCTCTCATTGTCTCTTCTTGCAAGATGTGTTTTTAAGCCTGTTAAAATAGCATAAAAATAAAGCATGATTTTAAAACAAAATGTGAGACACCAGAGGAGTTTATAAATGATAGCCAATAGGCCTATGGTCGAATATGACATCAAGGCATTTAATAGGAACTTAAGTAGTAAGTTACTAACCCGGTACTCCAGTATCACGTGTGTGGGACAAGTGGGATGGGGGGCGATACTTCTGTCCCTCAAATGGATCCGGACACTATACAGGCCTGTTGCCTGTCACACACACACACACACACACACACACACACACACACACACACACACACACACACACACACACACACACAAACACAAACACAAACACACACACACACACACACACACACACACACACACACACACACACACACACACACACACACAGCTACCTACCACACAACTTAGCAACCTTACAAACCTGCCTCAAAGTTTGAACACATACCACGCACACTGGCACATGAATGATACTTTGTATTTTAAGGTTGCCCACACAAACAAATAATCCAATAAATACAAATAAGCAGGCAGGGAAAGTTTATTTGTGTGGCACATTTGATTATGCTCTACAAAATATTAAAGGCATACTGTGGCAATCATTTTTGACTCCATGTAACTGGTTAGGAGTCTTTGTTAAGCAACTCTGCCCCCAAGTGGATATGGACGGAATTTCAAATTAAGAGGACAATGACATCATGAACTCTGTCCAGGCCGGCCTCCCCCATATGATTCCATCCCTGACTGGCACTTTTTTCTAGTCATCGATTTTTAAAATCAGTATTATAAAATTTTAAATATACATTATTGATACAATTTGAATATTTAATTATAATTTCCAAAAAGCCATCATCCAACACCCTGTTTTGGCACCCCCTCTCTTTTAATGTAAACACAAAATGGTTTAGTCCTGCAGGTGCCTTAATCACTCCAGCGAACTGCTACATTTTTTGTTACTAAAATAGTGAAACTTTGAGGTATCAACTAAAACTAAACATAGGCTAGAGCTTTCAGTCAGTTTCACAAATTCGAAGAGAGAGGGGACGTTACGGTGTCTTACGCAATTCCTTCATAAAGGAATATAGTGGGTTTATCTCAGTCCATGAGTTTATTATCTCTATCTAAGCTAGCCTACCTCATACAATTCTACATTCTAATACTTTGCTCTCCAGCTGAGAGATCCAACACAAGACTTCCACTTCATGCGCCAGTGCCTTGCAGAGCTGCAGTGACACCCCATACTTCATGGTAGTCACCCCAGAAAAACGAGGTAAGCACCATCCATTCATGGAGCCTTATCCCTGGCAGTGCCTCTGCTAAACCTTGTCCACTGTTGGCTTCCCCGGTGGTCTCAAAAAGAAAATACAAAACAATACAATGCAATATTGCATATGATTATGTGTGGATATTAGGGAGATCAAACCGTTTTGAAGCCAACATTTCTAAGCATGTAGTCTGACAACCCACCTTTTCAGACTCCACCATGGCCCATAGCACTTACCCTACCCCCTTAGACAGCACTTTTTAGACTTAGCATTTGATACAGACTTATAGCATGTTATGTAGACAGCACAATAATTGCATTGTATGTAGTCATAGCACTTCATAGTATATATGTACAGCATAGTATAGTATATATGTATAGTTTATATGTACAGTGTCATTATATAGATATGTTCTAGCTACGTTCTTAGCTTACGCATGTTTCTTGATAAATGCTTTTTATATATGTGATGTATTCCCATGCTTTTGTTCTTGCTAAATGTAAATCGCTCTGGATTAAGAGCGTCTGCTAAATGCCTAAATTGTAAATTGTAAGCACCATCTAGTGGTATAAAGTATGATAATTGACTCAAAAACATGGAGATTAATGATGCCCCCGAAAAAAGAAAAGAACAGGGAAAAAAAGCCTTTAAAGAATTAAAAATCCTGGACCCCATCTCTCTCTGTCTCTCTCTCTCTCACACACACACACACACACACACACACACACACACACACACACACACACACACACACACACACACACACACACACACACACAGATAATATTCTTTGGGTGGGTAGATATAGTTGAGATTGTCATTTTGAAAGTAGCTCTCAAGTCAAAAAAGTGTGGGCACCTCTGGCATACGTAGGCCTACTCAAGATTGATATCACACCTTCCTGTCTCTCCCAAATTCCTCTCCTTCCTCTATGTACACATTTCTTCTTTGTTCTTTCTGAAAGTTACAAGGGATTTTTATTTTTTATTTTTATTTTTTTTGCAACATTTCACATTTTAAACAATTCTCTAAGAAATCCACAGCTTCGTTTTACTTACTTTACTTTGAGAATCCCCAGTTGTGATTTAACCAGTGGAACATGAAACGTACTGTATGCAGACACTTGTTATTCAATAACCAACCAGCATACATTTACGGAGTGAGTGTGTTATTCCTACACAAGTGGCAGTAGAGTACCACTCAACCCTTCATAGGGCAAGGTTGTTTTTAGCTAGACGTGTGTGTGTGTGTGTGTGTGTGTGTGTTCGTGTGTGTGTGCGTGTGCGTGTGCGCGTGCGCGCGTGTGTGCGTGCGTGTGTGCATGCGTGCAGGACAGGGATTGGACTGGATGGGGGGGTGCTGGACATCCCCAAAATGGCTGTGAAGTAGAGCAGTTGCTACGGCAATTTGGAGGTACAACTCTCTTGAAGCGGCCCTTCAATTGCCGACTCCAATGTCCTCCCACACACAGTCTCAACAAGATAGTGGCGGGGTGCGAAACTGCCACGATGCGCCAATAGAATCATGCAGAACAGAGGAGGGAGCTTGACATGTATTGGTTCCATTTTGTGCTGGATTGGCCTCTGACATAGTTTAATTTTATTAGAATTTGTTTACTTAACAGCTACTCTCTTCCCTGTCAAACAAGTATCACCGAATGGTAATGTTTGCGTAACCTTTACAAGTGTGCAGGTGTGGAGAGGAACATGTACGTGTGTGCACGCTATACGCACGCCTACATACATGCATGAAACACACACACACACACACACACACACACACACACACACACACACACACACACACACACACACACACACACACACACACACACACACACACACACACACACACACACACACAGATACTATAAATGAGACAGATTTCATAGCCTTCAGCCCCATTCATTTCTATTATATTATATCTACAGTAGGTCGACCTATATAAAACAGATTACATTCTACAATACTTTAATATGATGTGGATTTTCTGTCAAAATTGTAAAAAGTACTCTACTTCATTACCAATTTGAGGTACTGTTACTTTACAGGAGTATTTCCAATTTTCAATCTCAGGGGCAAATATTGTACTACAATTATTTGACAACTTTTAGTTACTTTATAGATTTAGATTATTATTAAAAACATACATTAACCATCCATCCATCTTCAACTGCTTATCCGTAGTCGGGTCGCGGGGCAACAGCTCCACCAGAGTGCTCCAGACTTCCCTCTCCAGAGCAACATTAGTGACTTCCTCCTGGGGGATCCCGAGACGTTCCAAGGCCAGTAAGTCGATGTATTTCCTCCAACTCCGTCTTGGTCTGCCCCGGGGTCTCCTCCCAGTGGGACGTGCCTCGAGGACCTCCCTAGGGAGACGCCCGAGAGGCATCCTAAACAGATGCCCGAACCACCTAAGTTGGCTCCTTTCCAGGTGAAGAAACGGCGACTCTACTCCAAGTCTCTCTCGTGTGACTGAACTTCTCACCCCATCTCTAACGGAGATGCCAGCCACCCGTCGAAGAAAACTCATTTCGGCGCTTGTATTCGCGACCTTATTATTTCGGTCATGACCCACACTTCATGCCCATAGGTGAGAGTAGGAACGAAGATTGCTCGGAAGACAGAGAGCTTTGCCTTCTGGCTCAACTATCTGTATGGGGATGCTTACATACATTTACCACTTAACTCAAAATATCTTTGATACATTTTAGACTTAATGATAACTTGTGAAACATTCTCTATAATGAGTACATTTACTTTTGGTACTTTTAGTATATTTTTTGCCAATACTTTAGTACTTTTACTCAAGTACATTTTGATTACCGGACTTACTTAACAGAGTGTTTCTACATTATTGCAGTATTGATACTTCTACTTAAGTAAAAATAAAATTTAAAAAGGTACTTTTTCCACCACTGAGGGATACATCAGAGCTAATGGCTACAGGTTACCTTTGTTGTTCAATGTGTCTCCAGGGGACCTAATTTTCTCTTGCCACCTACTGTAAATCTAATAATTAAGTATACTTTGCAAATTCATGCAGTCTTTAAATGCTTTGTTGGCAACAGAGCCACCCCCAAAGCTCCCAGCTTTGGGGAATCTAACTCCTGTCACTCCCTCAGACAAACAGACATAATTACAGGAATTAGCATGTTATTTTGTCATTAGCTTTCACTTTCAATGAGACAATAATGAAAAAGAGACAAAGACTGATGTTTTAGAGAGGATTTCAAGACACTTTCCAACCCCCACCTCTCCACCCACATATTCATCTTGCTGTTTTATGAATACTATTAATGTAGTCAAGCTTGAAGCTTTGAATATAGGAGAGTTTTTCTTCTGACTAGTATTGTGTCTCAGCTGATGGCTCAGCTTGCAAGAAGTCAGAGTGAATACAAATGCACTTTGTTTCTGCTATGATGGAAATGACAGCTTGCTTTTGAAAGGTATTTATCTTTGCAAGTATGATTACGGGGTGCGTGCAACTAACTGAAGCCAAAACAATGACACGCACGATCAGGACTTCATAAGCCCGCGAAAGGCCATAGACAGATTAATGAGCGCTTGTGTAAAGAAACGCGCTAACAAATACAGTAAGAGGAATACTGAAATTAGGCTTCTATGTGACACATTAGACAGGATTTTGTCTGGCTGCATTCTGTATCCAAACGAGAAAGGGAGAGGAGCGATCTCACCATGTAATTTACTGTTGATTGGTGTTTGCGCAAATGGAGACCTATGTCTTTCAACATTAATAAGTGTAATATTTACCCTCTCCTTTGACATGGCAATAAGGGAGAGTTGGCTTTGATAAGAAGGAAAGAAATGAAAGCAAAAATCTAAGCTCGGATAGCCTAATATGAGTCCATTTTGCAATTTGTCTTGTTGAACTCATGAAAGTGCCAGTAATGATGTATTGAGGCATACTGGATAAACTGCTATGATGTTTTCACTTCAGGAGTGATTTTTGTAGATTATGGTTGTTATAAGGAATGATAATTTTAAACTTGTCAATGGTAGGCCTATGGAGTTATTTGTCCTGCTTTGAAAGTTGCTGTGAGGATCAATTAATTTAATCAATTATTTGCACACAACAGAGCTTTTCGTGGACTGCTCGCCCCCAGCGGTTCTTATATTCTTGTATTTCGTTAGGTTAGGAATATGGTTAGGTGTAGGCATAGTTTTACTGAGGTTATGTTTAGGAATATGGTTAGGTGTAGGTATAGTTTTACTGAGGTTATGTTTAGGAATAAGGTTAGGTTTAGGCATAGTTTTACTGAGGTTACATTTAGGAATAAGGTTAGGTTTAGTCATACCTGGTGGCGACTGCTCCGAGGTCGCCGGATTTGGCCAAGGGCAAGCGTGTTTTGGGACTTTCTCTTTCAATTCTGTCCGTTCATTGGGCTTACTTTATTGTCACGTCGTCTTATATTATTGCTGTGTTATGCAAACTGGCACAAAGGATCAGACTTAAACTAAAGTGATTCAGAGATTAAATGCAACTTCTTTATTGAATGGCATGTAGTGGTGTCCCTGAATGCTGTGCACAAATTATGCTGTGCATAAATTAGGCTTCAGCTATTGGAGCACGGATAGGACCTGGGCATGCAAGCACGGTCTGGATTTTATTCTCTCTCACTGTTTCTGTCCCACAGAAGTTGTACCTGTAATGGAGGACAGAAATGAGCAAATTAGATGAAGCAGAGAGAGGTAGTGCAGTTGTTATGCCTGATTTATACCGAGCGTACACTGTACAATCTCATGTAGGCCTAATGGGTTCTGAGCTTGTAGATCTGCATTTTTGTTGTTGTGACACCGGTGCGCAATCGCGTATAAATCAGGCATTAGTGATAATGATCTCTAGGGGTAGGTCTTGTGAAATGAAACCGAACTGTTATGCATTCAACATGAAGAAAGTAATCTTATTTTATCGCACAATGAAAGATCTTCCAAAATCTTCCAGTCGATTGCCAATCATGACTGGCTTAAGCAGTATCCAGTTAAATTATTGTATTCTTTAAACGAAGGATTAAACCATCTTTTTTGTCAAGCCTTTGATTGAAGCCACTTGCACTGTAATTATCTCTTGTAGAGATCCACGGCAACATAGTTGGTTAAATTCTAAGACCCAATTTTCTGTCCTCCTTACACTTAAACCTGAACATAGTCGTTCACTTCTCTGGTTTATATTGTGAGCTCTATCTCAACCCAATCCCACTTCAATATGATTTGACCAAAAATGAGGAGTTTTAGTATAATCTAGACTTCTAGAGTCTCTAGACTATCCATCCTAAAGAAGTCTACTGGTGCCCTCTAGTGGCTTTAGTTAATCCATTTATATGGACGAGAAAACTATTTTGACTTCTCATAATCGCAATAACAATCTCTTAATTGTATTTACTTATTGTATAGCGTTGTATTTGTTGTCCGCTCTGTTGTCAATACATTATTTTGGGAGCTTTTAAAACAGTGTGCGGATCTCCTCTCTCCTTTCTTCTTCTTAAATGTGTTCCTATAATTATAAGGGGATGTTCAATTTAGAACTAGTTCTCCATGTCTCATCATTTAGCCACTAGGAGGCATACAGTCACGTAGACGGATTGCTCTTGCTTTACACTCTGCCAGGGGCAGTGGGCAGTTGTCAGACCAGAGTGGGGTTGCAAAGAATGGCAGATGGGCAGACATGGATAATCTTTCCGACAGATAGATTGATTAACCCATTTAGACCTGAGTTAAAAACATTCACTTTGAAAGAATATATATTCAAAGATTTGCGCCACATTTTTACGATTTTTCAAAAATAGCAGATCTACAAGCTCATAGCGCGCCACTTGGTGGCGCGCTATGAGCTTGTAGATCTGCTATTTTTCAATAGCTAAATTATAACATAATGTTTAAAACACCAAAAGGGGTTCCCGCCCAGAATGGCTTAAGAAAGCCATAGATAACTGGGTGGGATATTAAACGTGTCACCAGCTAAATGCTGATATTTCAGCGAATTCTTTCTTTTTAAATCGGACATTGCATGGGTCAGTAAGACTCTGACCCTTGCATTCTTTATAGGTTTGCTTGTAGTGTTGGTGGGGCTATATGATTCCGAGGCAGCCCTATTCTACACTTGTAGTCTATAGTTTCTGTACACAGATAGTTGGTATCTCTATTGTTTGAAAGTATCTATATAAAAGATTAGATTCTGTTAGAACGGGAACATAGGTTTTCTATTAATCAAAGACCCATTTATTGTATCTACTTAAATAATTAGGTTCCCAGCTATGTAATTAAAATCTAAATAAACTTTCATGTGCAATTAATTGTACAGAACTGAAAGTTGTTGGAAAAACAAAAATAAACAAATTATTGCTGGAATGACCGACTTACATCTTCTTGTCTGCTCCTCTCAGCAACTCAATCTTAGATGCTCCATACTTGGGGAACATCACGTTGATAATGTGGTTGTTCCAATGGAACTTCACCTCTGTCACATCACCCACATCAGTCTCAACGTCGATAAACGTCTCATAGACACTGCCAGGTTTCATTACCCCCCTTCACAGATGGTTTGGAAAGAAGCAGACTGGTGGTGAGAACCATGCATGTTTTAGCAGAAACTTCACACCATTTCTAGTGTGCATATTTTCCTTTCCTTTGCATTCTGTCTAAAATTGCATAATTATATAGGCCTATTCAGTATTTTCTTCTACTGTGGCCTTTCGTGCTACATGGCCACTAGCCACAAATATCGAGAACGTTTTATAGACCAAGGTATTCCTCATGTTTATATTAGAGATGGAAAAAGATATTTCAATGAAACCATTTTGGTATGATGCTTTCTCTATTCCCATAAATGTATCAACAATAAACATTAATCGATTCACTTTTTATGCTCTAGAGCAGGGGTGGGCAACTGGCGGCCCGGGGGCCACATGCGGCCCCCACCTTCACTTAATGTGGCCCTCAGGTTAATGTCAGAATACTGATATAATATTGGTTTCAGCTGATTACAATTCCACAACATGCAAACATGACCCGCTTTAATTACTTCAGTCTAAATTAGTAGCTCAATGCTTCAACACAAATATAATTAAAGGCATTGGAAATTAAAAATATTAATTTTCAGGATTCTGATTAAAAAAATAGCAAAAATTCAAGATTTCAATTCGAATATTGCGACGCGTTTTGAGCTTGTAGATCGGCTATTTTTGCTACAACAGTAATATATGGCCCTAGGGAGTGAGTGTGGAAATATAGTGGCCCTCTCCATCGTCAAAGTTGCCCACCCCTGCTCTAGAGTCTAGTTAATATAGCTGTAACATAGAAATGCTCTTACACATGAATCTGATAGTTCTCAGTACTGGTCTTGCCATTAGATAGTGCCACGTGCATGAAGCCAGGATTGGGCCAACTGGGGCCATCCAAGGTCAACTTCATATGGTAGCTGTAACCTAGAAATGGAATATGCAGTCATTCTATCATTTTGCCCTTGCTGCTACAGTACTAGCTGCCACATAGCTGATAAGTACATTTTCTTCCATGCCAGGGTGTTATGAAGGATCACAGAGAGAAATGTCCAGCTGTCCACAATTCAGAAGTTTTCCAAATAAAAGGGCAAGTTCATGTAATCTCTTTGAACACCCATTTTAAAGACTTCCTGATCAGGGCCGGATCAGTCGGTGGAAGTACTTACGGCCGAAGGGCTTTGAACTGCCTGTGTTCAGGAAGAACTTTGTCTTGGAAATGCCATCAGTCACAGTGAAGTCAGCGCGGTCGCCCATCAGAGGGCAAATCGAGTCTGCGCATGGGAAACACAGTCCCTGTGAAGACAATGTCAGAGCAAGGTTTGACCAAGGTGCTCATGCGATAAAGATGTCAGGAGTCTGCAGTCAAACAAGCACACCCTACGTCAGTGGTGTGTGCCTTTGGGATTTTGTGACAACCACACATTATTGCAATATAATACAACTATGCAAAATGTTATTTAATTTATTTTTATTTAGTATATCAGTAGCCTACTTCATTTCCCAATGCAGAGGCAAATTATATAATTATAATTACATATACTATAATTATAAATAACTCTAATTTAGCATTTTCACATTTTCCGAGTGGTAACACGTGCTAAAGATTTGCCTGGATATGATTACAGGTGTGCCTTGAGGTGTTGACTTGTCCTTTGGTGTGCCTTGTGCACAAAATGTTTTAAATCTCCTATCTAGGTACCAGAATATGTAGCCAAATCGTATGTGGGTAACATGCATCCTATTGTGCAGGTTATACCCACTCATTAATACAGCAAATTGGGTGCTTTGGGAATTGTACATGATTAATGTTATATTTATGTTTATCTAATAAACGACTAGAACGAATGTGCTCAGCAAAGCACTGAACTCCACCAAGGCAGCAGTTTATCTATAAGGTGTTTATAGTGCCTCGTCCACTTTTGACCAATAGAGGGTATGCACATAAATCGAGTGGAAAAGAGTTTAGCATGGTTTCATGTTGTTTAATGCAATCACTTTTCTGTTTGGATGTATGGGCTGTCAAGGCCAGAAAGTCGTTTTTTGCCACTCAGTAGGTGTTCCCGCATAACTTCCGGGCATGATGATGATCCATTCATAACTGCTCAAGATATCGCGCTCGGGCACACAGACGGGTGGACAGACAATTCGCTCTATTATGAGCAACTGTAGTATTAATATCTCTGCTATTCCGTTGACGTTATGTTCAAGGTGAAACACGAAATGGGATTTAACATTTTAGGACACACCACCTTCAGCATCTTTACGCCTCACTGTGCCGAATCCCAGGGAGCTACAGTATAACCTTCCTGATCTCACTATTTCACTCCCATGTCAACGCCGCTGGATTTCCAAGCACTCCACAATAAAGACCTCAGGAGCTTTTTTCCTACACCCGTACATTAAGGTATCTTAGGTTGCCACGGTGCCACCTTATAAATATGGATATAGGGATAAAACGGTTTTATACCGCTTGATGGTGTGGGAACAGTCTTAAGTTTACAGCTGTCAACCCGGGGCCGGAGGAGTATCACCCAGCGGCGTTTATGAGGTGAACAACAAGGCGGCGTTGTCAACCCTCAGCGGGGACATAGTCATATGAGGTCATGTTCGGCACTCCCTTGGCCCTGTTTGATTGGGACATGGGCCTAAAACGGGGATAAACTGTCATTAACGCCAACAGCTGCAGACACAGTCCCTCACCACTGAAGGCATGAGGGAAGCCCGTCCACGTCGCTTCCATCACTGCCACAAAAATCCAATCTCGCCGAATCAACTTCTAAAACCGAAGAAACGGTTCACAGCCGTATCAATGTCATACACGGTGACAGGTGGCTGCCCCCACATGCATGCTGCTACGGGGGATTATGGGCCCCGTCCCCTCCCTTATGGGCCCCTCCTCCATCTCTTGTCCCATTCGATAGCCCTGAGTCACTTTTTAAATGGGGGATATAACCTACTCCAAATGCCTCTCCTATGCCCTCTTTTGTTTTGTGCACAAATGCTAGACCCAAGACATTTTGTGAACAGTGAGATCCTGAGTGTTCATTCAACCAAAGAAAAAAAAACTATTTCGCCCAGGGGTCTATACTTGGTCTGCTCCTTATTGACCCCCTCTACACCAAATTCCTTTGCTGAAAATAGGCCGATCTACAAGCTCACAAATGTGGTGTGTTTTGCGAGCTTATAGATGGGCTATTTTCACCAAATGTTTGAACTAGGTTTCATGTGAATGAGTCTAAAATGTTATCTATACTGGTACATGTCATGTTCTATGCTCTGTGTTGAATGAACACTCAGAATGATGGGGTCATTAATTACGCACTTCAAATTGTGCCCAAAACACTTACGGCAACAAAACTGGCCTCGTTACCGCATGGATATGCTGTAAAGCCACTGGGTGTTGATATGCTGTCGCTGTAGTACTGGTAGGATCTGATGTGGTTGCAGGCATCGAACTTCATGGTACCTTGCAAAGGAATGGAAAATGTGACGACCGCGAAATGGAGAAGGAGGGAATAAGATGATGTTATAAAAAGGGAAAGTGTTAGAGCGAAGAGAAGAGATGTAGAACATAGATAGACGATCTTGACTTTCAGCTGTGAACTAATGACCTCCTTGGAGCAGTCAAGTGAGGAAGGTAACGGGGAGAGCAGAGATTCTGTTGAAAATGAAGTACTGTAGACTCGAGCACTGATTCCCAAACAGTGGGTTGCGGTCACATTTTTATGGGTTGCTTTATTTTTTTGTTTCCTATATTTTGTTTATTATTATTTCAAAACCTTTATAAAAACAAAGATTTTCATGAATTAAAAACAATTCAATGATTTTTTTTTCTCCCAGTAATTTCATGAAGAAATCTAAGAAAAATCTAAGGAATTCCATTCCGTGAAAATAGCCGATTTACCGTTTGTAGCGTTTACAGCTTGTAGATCTGCTATTTTCACTAGTTTGGGTCTCTGGCAAACGTCTAAGTTCTATTTTGGGTCTAGAGCGAAAAGGTTTGGGAACCACTGCTGTAGAGTTTGAAACAGAGAAAGAGGAGATAAGAGAGAGAGACACACACAGACAGACAGACAGAGAAATAGACACCATGATGGGAGAGACAGAGATAGAAAGAGGTCACGGGCTGTGTTGTTTTGCTCCCAGCATAGGGCAAGCACCAGGCGTTCCAAGACCTCCAGCTATGTGACACTGGCTCCAACTCTCTCTCTCTCTCTCTTATCTATAAGATCAAAAGTGGCAGATTCAGCTGTGCACCCCCCAAACCCCGACCTACCCCCTCCCTTCCAGGCACGGCACCAATGCCGCCACTTGAGCCCCAACTGCACTGCGGCACATTTCAAAAGGAATCTGTTGTGGGTCATTTTAGAAAATATTTGCTCAGATAACGTGGGTCCAACTGGAAAAACTATGCCATAGTTTTCTTTTTTTATGACTTTTCCTTTGGGACCAGTCCAATATTTCATGGCCTGTTATGCGTAGTAAGATAGAAAATAGAGGTATATGAGTCATTGTGATATGAATAGGGAGAGTGCCTGCATGTGTTTATGCTCACACTATTATCTTTAAAACAGTTGCCTTGCCAGTTCTTAGCAAAGATCAGTTGGATATAGAATGCATTTGTTGTTCCATTCCATAATTTCCATTGGATGAGTTTGCGTATAAGAGTGACAGGGGTATAGAGGATGCAGTTTTGGCCTTGGAGGCTTGGACTATTTTCTTTTGAAACACTTGGACAATAACAAAGCTCATGCACGCCTTCTTGTAGATTTCAGCTCAGCATTTAACACAATACAGCCACATCTCTTAATTAAGCGGCTGAGGGACCTTAATGTCCATCCTCTTATTATTAGATGGTACTATTCATTTTTAACTGAATGTACACAAAGGGTCAGTAGGAATGGCACTACATCAGAGCGCAGAGCGCTGAGTACTGGAGCACCTCAGGGCTACGTTAGCTCACCTGTCCTTTTTACTCTGTACACAAATGAGTGTAGAAGTGGCAACCCGAACAATTACTAAATGAAAAAATTCTATAGCCGCACACTCATAGCTGCCAATGCCACACGTTTATTGAGGACACAGAGGAGAAACTAACGCTTCGGACATATATAGTATACTGCCTTCTTCTACGCTGAAGAAGGCAGTATATCTGTCCGAAACGTTGGTTTCTCCTCTCTGTTGGCTGGCACCTCATAAGGACCAGTGTGCTGTGCACCCTTTTATATTTTGTTTTGTCATTGATGTGTTGTGTCTGGCTGCAGCAGGGGTGAAAGCCCAATACAAATTTCCCTTGTGGACAATAAAGTTTACCGTGACCTTGACCTTGCTGTAATTTAAAAGTGGAGGCGTGTTGACTTGAAGTAGTGTTTTACTTTACCTCTTATGTGTATTTTGAGCATCCAGGTAAAGTAGAGAGTCCTACAAATGTTGGGTGTCAATATCTTACCTTTCCAGATGGCATCAAGGTCACCTTTGGTGTTCTTGGAACAGCCAGGCATGATTTCCCCTCCGTTGGGATAGAAGTCAATGTGGCCGATAGCTTCAGACATGCCGAGGCCTGATGTGGAAGCACACTCATTTTTATCCATCTGTAACAAATTCTCACTGCCACAGAATTTCACAAAATAACCTGTCTAAAGACAGAAACCATTACATGTTGCGAGGAAACCAGAGTTCAAGCTTCTTCTGTCTTGTGGATATTATTTCTGTTATCATCAAATTGAGATGTACACGTACCAAATTTGCTGTGGAAAGGGAGTCCGTCGCTGTGAATCACATCAACAAAGGTGGCGTCGCTGATGTCCAGACGCACAGTGGCGTTACATTCCTGGAAGTATGGTTCCACTGGGTCAAGTCCTGAGAAATGTACAGACTATAATATGACCATCATCATGTAGTCATGACTTACTGAATGATGCCACATTATGTCAACACTTTTCAATATATGCCATTAAGGCCAATTCTAAATCAGTATTTCTCACTTTTAGGTTTTTTTTTTATTGTCAAAAATAGCAGATGTACAAGCTCACAGCGTGGCATGAAGTGAGCTTCATGTATATCGCCTATTTTTGAATAGCAAACGTATAAAATCTAAGATGAAACGGGTGCTTTTCCGTTTTGAACGGGATATTTATCTCATAGAATTAATGAAAGAATATAAAATGCGTCCATTTTCGTTGGCTTTTGTACAGAACAGTATACAAACTATATATTATTATATTCCAACAGATTTGCAAAACCATGTTTATCGTAGCATTGGGAAAATGACAATCCCGAGAGCTCGCTGTCCCACTGTGTGAGCTGCTTGGAGGCTTACCAGTGATCCGTGCCAGGCCTGGGACCACGGAACCAGTATGTCCTGCAGCGTGGGCCCCCATGCTGTGTCCGATGATATGAAACTTGTCGGCCTTCTGCTTGTAGAGTTTCTGTGCCACGCAACACGGTCACTCATGTTAGAGTTATACTTCACACATCATGCATGTCCTATACAGCTAGTCTGTCTACTCGTGTCAATCTGTCTAACACCGGGGCTCCACCGGGCGCGTCAGCGTCGCGTCTCCGTCACCGTCAGGGAATGTTCCCTTTTTAATCAATGAAGGGTGGCTCCACTGCCTGCGTTGCGTGACATTAACGCGTGCATTCAAATTGAACCGGTGCGTTTTTTGACGCATGCGACGGAGACGCAACGCGTCCGGTGGAGCCCTGACGTAATGGTTCATCATTTTGTCTTCAAGTCTGAGTGTACTCAAACATCCTCATGTCAATGACCCCCAATTTATACAGTAACTATGTATTTGGTCACAGACCCCCATAAGAGAAGATTTGTCAACATAAAAAAAAAATCTATAAGCTAAGCTATCGACAGCTTGTAGATAAGCATTTTCTGAATAGCCAAAAAATGTAATGAGCCTTAAATGTTTAAACTGTTCCTCATTTTGCTGGGGACCCCCTTGAACCCCTTCAAAAACGTTGAGAACCCGTAGTGCATGGTATATTTCAAAATGTGCTGCTGGCTACTTCGATTCCATTGTTGCAGCCAAGTAATTTCATGCTTTACTAGTTATAGTTGTATGTGTTGTCCTGGTGACTGCATAGAAATAAGGTTTGATCTACTCCTAAACCAGCGCTTGAGTTGGTGTATGTATGTATGTATGTACCATGATGAGGTTGGTCATGTGTGCCACCTGGGCACCCACTACCCTGGCATTATTGGCTGCCTGTGCGTACTCTGTCCTCACGCCCGTCCTCCACTCCACGGCAATGCAGTTCACACCATCCCGCTTCAGTATAGTCTGTGAGGAGTGACATCAGACAGAGACATCATTACTGAACACTGGAACACTTCACTTGGTTCCCGCACGCACGCACGCACGCACGCACGCACACACGCACGCACGCACACACACACACACACACACACACACACACAGAGTTTCCGTGACTGACTGAGTCTTATTCATGCATAGTACAACATAGTGCTGGTGGCATGTGCTTTCATGGGATCGTTCCATGATAGAAGAGTTCACAGAATAACACCTCCTACCTTGCACATCTCATGCGTCCATTCTTCCTCGCCCTCTGCCAGATAGCCATGGATGATGAATACAGTCCTCCTGTACCCGCTGTAGTTTGATATCTTGAGAACGGCTTCGTCCGGTTTGATCTCCTAAACGTGCATGTTGTGATGTTTAGAGTTTTGAATACATTTGTCAATTTTAACCACTTAAAACAAGGCACGAGCTCCCTTTGTAAAAGAAAATGTTTATCTCAATTCTCAATGGAACTCACCTGTATAAATAAAGGTAAAAATACAAATAATTTAGAAGAAAGATCCCTGGGCCAGGGTGCACCCCCCCCCCCCCCCCCCCCCCCCCTCCCTTTTCCCTCTACACCAAATATCTCACCAAAGTAGATAAATTATGGTTTATTATGGTTTATACAATAAAGCACGCACATGTATCCACTCACTGAACGCCATGAAGATAAGGTCTGCACACTGGCTGATGCTCTAAAACTGGCCTGGCATCATGGCCTTCAGTGAGTGGATACATGTGCGTGCTTATCTTTGGCTATTCACATTATCACACTAAGATTACAGCGCAAATCATTTGTAGAGAGATTTTCTTTCATGGTGTTCAATAGCTCCATGGCCATGAAATGAAAACATGTCCCCAAAAAGTGTGGACCCAAAACATGCCAGGAATATGGTCCATATAGCATAACAGAGCCACCGGGTTGAAGCATTTAGGCCTGTACCATTCTCTTGGTGTACGACTGTCTATTTGTAAATGGGAAAGATACAGTATAATTGTAGGCTATATTAGCAATAAAGATTGACACATGGTATTAGCGTAACGTAATTATAGCCACCGACTCCACCCTCACTGCCTGCCTCACAGAAGTAAAGACATGGATGCAAAATAAATTTCTCAAAATCAACTTCAATAAATCGGAAATAATAATATTGTCCGGTGATAATCATCACCGGACCCAACTCACTGACCCAAGACTTTTCACTCTCCACTGTCACACCCTCCACCCATATCTGCAACCTGGGCCTCATTCTCCACCCCCACCCTTTCATCCCTCCCCCATGAGTCCTCCATGTAAACCAGGTCACCAAAACTGCCTTCTTCCACATCAAGAACCTTGCCCGTCTCCGGCCCTCTCTGCCATTCTCTGCAGCTGAAACACTCATCCATGCTTTCATCACACACATCCCGGCTCGACTATTGCAACAGTATCCTCCATGGCACCACCTCCAAAGTCCTCAATAAACTTCAATATGTGCAGAACTCAGCTGCCTGCCTGCTCACCAGTATCCGTTCCAGAGACCATATTACACCAGTCCTCCATGACCTTCACTGGCTCCCGGTCAAACAAAGAATCCACTTCAAAATACTACTCAACACCTACAAGGCACTGAACAGTATAGCTCCCCCCTACCTCTTGATGAGATGATATATACTTTATTAATCCCCGAAGGGAAATTGAGGCGTTATAGCAGCATAATGTGATTAAATACAAATAAATAATTACCATTTTAGGATGGTGACAATATTTAAGTTAAGAATATCTTTTTCTTGGGGTCATGTGATCAGTGACATCACATCAGTGTACTCTTTGGCCTGCAGAGTTGTAGATTTGTTTTAATTTCTATAACCCAAATGTTGATGTTACATGTTCCGTATAAACATATGGTATCAATCAGTATCAATAAACATTACATCGTTTAAATATACATATTGGTGTTAAAGCGACGTTATAAATTGGCCTCCATGAATTTGCGATATGTTTTTGGTTTGTTTTCCTGGATATTCTTGACTTGTCATGTTCGTTATTGTTTGTTACATGTTAGGAATATAACCAACTCCGAAACATTATTCACTGCAGCTGAGCAGCAGCAATATATGGTTTTCATAAAGTACAGCCTTCCACTTGCCTGGTAGAACTTGTTCGACTTGGTGAAGAGGAAATAGCGGGTGCCAATCTTCTCAGGGTCCCAGGGCAAGCGGATGGCCGGTCTCTCGACCGTACCTCCCCACGGGGGCTGGTCGTTAAAGCAACCCAAGTCACTGAAACATACTTCGGCACCTGTTAATGTTGCACAGACGTCACTCCCCCCCTCATACAGTACAAACCAAATATATCATATCACATCTGCTGTTGGATATAAACCTTGAATGACCGAAGGACCATTCTTATAGTTAAAACAATATACAGTATAGGCTACTTATCTCTCTCTCTCTGTCAGTCTCTCTATTTCTATATAAAGTTCAAGTTGTCTGTCTTGTCTGTGGCTCTGTATAAATATGCTCGTATATGGCCATGCCTGATGTGTGCGCGCAAATTGAGTGTACGTGCATTTCCTTGTGTACTGTATTTTAGTATCTGCATGTGACTTTCCACTATTTCAAAGACAAATATTGTACTTTTGACACCACTATATTTCTAGGAAAGGTAAAAGAGGAGAGGGGAGGGGAGGGGAGGCAGAGGGAGTGGGGGAGAGGGAGAGACTATTTCCATGAAATAATAACCGGACCAATGCTGGGTACAGAAACCTGAACACGCTGAATGACACAATGCTTTGCGACACGTCAGCACAATAACACCGGCAATCCAGGCAGGTTTTCTGATGTCATCTATATAAAGTTCAAGTTGTCTGTTTGTGTTTCTGGACAAATATGCCCATACGTATATATGGAGATCCAAGACTTCAGGAGAGAGAAACGGAGAGAGGTAGGGACAAGGGGAGGAAGAGAGGGCATACCTGTTCCACCCATGCAATAACACAGTATACATTATATCAAGGATTCCCAAACTTTTCAAAAATAAAATAATCATATTTGAACTGGAGACCCCCACCCCGACAAGCACTTTGAACTGGGGACCCCCACCCCGACAAGCACTTTGAAGTGTAGGCATTAAATTTAGTTTGACTCGGTTCCACAGATAAACATTGTGATAGCCGAATTACTAGTTTACAGCTTGCAGTTCGGCTATAGTTTGGCTATAGCTTGTAGATTAGCTATACAGTAAGTAATATTTGATTATTTTGGTATTTGGTATTTAAAAACGTTAAAATTAATTAAATTGTAACTTTAGAAATGTGCAGATACAATGTTTGCACTTATACTGTTACTTTTTTAGGGCCTCCTATTCCCAGCTTTGTGTGTACCCCATAGCAATGATTGGCTGAGCACGGAATTGAGGATAAAAAGTGAGGACAGAATGTGATGATGTATGGTGATAAGAGCTGCCCTCACTTCACAGTGAAGTGTGATTTTTTTTGTTACTGTTGAGTGAGAAAGCAATTTTGCACATTAAGCTAATCATCCGGGGACAAATAATTTGTTTGGGAACCACTGCATTATATAACAGTGAATAACATTACATATGATGCCAGTGGAATTGGAAAAAGAGAGTCAAATAAAACAGAACTTGCCATATGCTGTGCCAGCCAGGCAACACAGCAGACTCAGGGTCCAAGCAAGAGACATCTGGAAGATTAAAAGTCATATATTGATTATGTGGGGACTACACATTTTTCTTCTTTTTCACTATACTACACAGTGTGTAGTAATACAAAAAATGATAAAAAAAAAAAAACAAGATGGCAAAAAGCAAGTGACTTACCTTGTGGGTAGGAGGAATGCATTTGTGCCAACATTCACTACCTCTTATATACACACAGCAAGGTGTGCTGTCATTCCCACGCTTTGATGGGAAACTAGCAGGTGTGGGGCCAGGAATGAACAATGTCATGGTGCTACAGCCTACATGTACAGTAACGTTTGCTTATCTCTATTTACCTTCTTAAGGGCATGTAGAGTGCAAGAGTACATGCTTAATACATGTGTAAATTCATGTTAATGGACCTTCATCTCGAGTTCAACAGGAGTCCATTTGAGTTCAAATACCATGGAAATAATGTCAGTTAGTCTGTCTGTTTATTTGACTGAGCATGATTGCTTAGTCTCTGTATATATTTGCTACGTAGTTGATAGGAATGCTCTAGTATATACTGTTGTTACCCTGATATGCACAGCATCATGGTTAGATTTAGACCCTTATACTGTATACTTTTAATTGTAACAAACTTACTTTTGTTACAATTAACACCTTGTTTTCCAACACTTTAAAGGGGCTTTAGGGCAATGAGGGTTATTCACCACCACATACAGACTCCAATGGTCTTTCTGAAAAAGTGAAACAACAAGCCAACAATCCATTTTCTTTTTTTGGACCTTCTGATACTGATCATGTCCAGTAGATGGCATTAGAGAGCAGGCAGAGATCTACCTTTTGGTATTATGTACTACTAGGCCTACTACAAAAACATCCTGAAAAGTAAAATGCAGTACTTGAGAAACATTGTAGTGTGAAATATTATCTATGTTTATTAGATTGCATGTAAATAAAGTGTGGTTCCAAACGGTGGGTAATTCATCACCTATGCCTAATTCAAAATATAATACCAGCGTAATATGATGCTTATAACATTAGGTTAAAAGATACTCTTGTGTAGTTTACATTAGAGTGGCAACAAGTACGTTTATTAGCTACAAAACGCTACAAAACATTACTAATTCAGTTTCAGACCAAACAGTAGGTCAAGTGAGATTGGGCAAATAGGCAGGTGGGGCTATAATCTTTGCCATATGATGGAGAAAGAGCATTGGGCTTTTCCTTGTGAAGTGTGTTGGGTTTTGGACCTGGCATAATCCCATGTGAAAACAGCCCAGGGTGCACTCTCTGTTCTCCTGGGCTCCTGGATAAATACTCTCCAATTAGAGGTGTCTGGGATAGGTTTTCATGAAGACCTGGGCCTCTCTCTCTCTCTCTCTCTCTCTCTCTCTCTCGATCAGGGGTGTCCAAACTTTTTTCAAAGGGGGCCATATTAGAAAACATTAAAACACCCAAGGGCCAACTACATCTCCTGACATAATGTACCTTCGGACTATATATAACAAAGTCACATACATATGCATCGCATTTAAACAATTCTATTTGTCAGGTGTGTTATGTGAACAAAAAGCCAGCTGTAACCCAGCCTATATATATATATATATATATATATAGCGTACCAAAATCTCCTTGAGGGGGCGTCAACATATGTGTCACGTGGTAGCGGCTTGTCTGGTTTGTTTACATTGAGCGACTATCCGGTGTGCTTGTATACGTTCTTTTTTTAAACTGACCTCACAATGGTGCAGACTTGCTCAGTAAATAAGTGCCACAGCAGGTCACGTCGAGGGAATGAGCCAGAAAATGGAATTAGATTTTCAGCTTTCCAGCATGGAGACAGCATCAAGGAACCCAGATTGATGAGTTTACAAAAAGACGTAGAATGGCTTGGATCTCGGCTGTACGGCGCACGGGTGCGGAGACATAACGTTCAACAAAGTATCTAAGCACAGCCGTGTTTGTTCACAACATTTTCCTTGTCCTTGTAAGGTATTTGGGCCCGACGTTCTTTCTATCCATCCTGGTGTTGGTTCACTATGTTGTCGCCAAGAACGAGCTCCATATTTACAAAAACATACCACCGTCACTCTATTCTTATTTCTGAGTGATGTGAGCTAGAGTTTAAAGCCCACAAGAATGGCACCGCTAGCTTTTCAGACGCCGCCCCCCTCTTGGTGACGTACACGTTTTTACACCCTATAGGAACACTGACAAATTATACTCTGGGAAATGCTCAGGTTAAAAAACTTTAATGTAATGTCCCATACTGTTGGGCGGGACCTTCATATAAATTCAGGTATGAAGCTGGGGGCCGTATAACATTTGTTCCAGGGCCGCATTTGGCCCGCCGGCCGCACTTTGGACACCCCTGCTCTAGATTCTGTCCTGTCTGTCTATGTTGTATACTTGTTTTGTAGTGTTCACAACTTCACACTGACCATTCTATGAACTGCTTTTCACATACCCATAATGTAATTTGCCTAATAACAAGTAGACAATTGTTTTATGAAATCATTAGGATATGTGTACAGGCAAGAATAAAAATATTAAAGTAAAAACGACTGTTTTAGTAAATGGAAGTGGACTAAATAAGACTATTTACTAGGCTAATAAGAATATTTATTTTTCTGCTCGGAGTGGAGGGAACCGTGGGAAATGGCCACCAGTGACATGATTATTATGTTTCATCATATTAATCCTCTAGCAAATGCATCATAGCTAATTTAAGATGTGTTATAGCTAATTTAAGACGTGTTACGGTCTGCATGTGGGCAGCACACGCATGCGCGCACACACACACACACACACACACACACACACACACACACACACACACACACACACACACACGATTGAGAAACTGAGAGATAAGAGTCCTCACTCTGTAGTTACAGAGGGTGTCTACTGTACATACGTTTGGGCCGGCTGCTTACGTGTGTATGTGTGTGTGTGTGTGTGTGTGTGTGTCTGTGTTTCTGCATGTCTGCGTGTGTGCGTGCGTGCGTGCGTGCGCGAGAAAAGGGAAATTATGTGCAAGACGAAGCAGGCTGGAGGAACTCGCAGGTTGGGCTTGTGGCAGTGGAGGCTTATTGTAGGAATGTTAATCCTCCTAATGTATTACAGTTGGAGGAGAGCAGGACCACAGGCTGAACTGGGCCTTCAGGGCAGAGCATCTTAAGACTAGGTGATGGAGGAGAATAGAAGGGCTCTTATTATAGAATTAGACTCCCACGACCGCCCTCAACAAAACAATGGACAGTGTGGTTGCTGTTTGTGCGTGCGTGCGTGCGTGCGTGCGTGCGTGCGTGCGTGCGTGCGTGCGTGCGTGCGTTGTGTGTGCGTTCAAAACGATGACTGAGATAACAAGCTAGCCTTTAAAGAAGCTTCAGGTCAAAACATTTTTTCAGGCCCCAGAACATGGAGGCCAAAGTGCAAGAGTTTCATATCCGACCGTGTGTGTGTGTGTGTGTGTGTGTGTGTGTGTGTGTGTGTGTGCGTGTGCGCGTGCGCGCGCGCGCGTGTGCACGTGCGCGCGGTGCACACTCCCTGAGGGAAACTGCTTGTTAGACACAACCGCCATTGTTCCTATTGTGCGTCAGCATATCTGCTGTTTTGTTGCTTCTGAAAAGAAAAGCTTTATACTAGATCAAAGACACGAAGAACGTCTTTATAGCTTTTACAACACACGGCAGCTGCAAGGAAGTGCTAATTGTATGTGATCTGACGCCTACCGTGTTATTGAATAAATCTCTGTTAACCCAGCAGAATTCCTAGTATGGTTCAAGGTATATAGATATCACACTGGTCAAAGGTCAAATATGTTTATTTGTGGCTGGGCCACTGGCATAGCCGTCCAGGTACCTAGGCTGTGCTCCAGCCTGACGGTTTGAGTCCCGATCCCAACGACCTTTGTTTGCATATCACTCCCCATCTCTCTCTCCCTCCTATCAATAAAAAGCATAAAAGACACAAAAAAGTGCGTGCGTGCGTGCGTGCGTGCGTGCGTGCGTGCGTGCGTGCGTGCATGCGTGCGTGCGTGCGTGCGTGCGTGCGTGCGTGCCTGCGTGCGTGCGTGCGTGCGTTGGGGGTGGGGGATATCTCCACAGTCAAGAAATCATCCAAAGTCATAAAAATAAAGTTCTTTCATCGCCCAACTTTACTTTAAAAATATGATCCTTCCCAAAATCAATGCTTGTGATTAATTAATCAGATTTATCCCATCTTAACCCATTCAGGCCTGACGTCGAAATTTATTTTTATTTTTTTTCTAAATCATGACAATTTTCGGAAAGATTTGAGGCACATTTTAACGATTTTTCAAAAATAGCAGACCTACAAGTTCATAGCGCGCCACTCGGTGGCGCGCTATGAGCTTGTAGATCTGCTATTTTTCAATAGCTAAATTATAACAATGTTTAAAACGCTAACGCTAACGTGACATGGATGCGTTCCAGGCCTAAATGGGTTAAATAGGTTGTGCAAACACCTCAGGAACAAGTATCACAAAAAGTCACTTTGTCTACTTAATAAGTTTGGAAAGCCATATTGCCAAACTTTAATTTCTTCTAATCCTCTGCAAGGAACGGGCTGTAAAAAAAAGTTCTACTCAATTTCATTATTTTAACACTAAATGCTGACAGTATTTTTCCCCCCTTTTTTTATTTCCATTTGAGTTCTATTTGTATTTATAAGATTTCCTCCTTGCATCCATCCTGCATTTTGTCCGTGACAATTTACCATATCATGCAAGAATAATGAAATGCAAATAAACATATAACTAGACATTAAACAATTAATACGTTGGCGCAGGTTACTAGAAATGAGCTCACATACTGGCTTAAATATTTTTTAGTCTGTGAATATTAAATGTGTAATTGCATTTAATGAAATTGTTTTCTTGATGGATTTCGTGGGGAAGATTCATATCCAACATTTTGAAAGGTTAAAATACTGCAATGCCCGTGTCATTATAGTGACTACGGAGATTAAAAGCTCTGCATGTTTTCGAAATTACTTGTCAAAGCTATTTTGCTGGTGAGTCACGTTTTGTTTTGTTTTGCTCCCTAAAAGTCTCTGCCGTCTGTATTCTTGATAATTTAATTATCAGTGGAAAATATCCATCGCTTTAAAATATGCTAATTATTTGATGCCTGTGTAAGAATTAAAAGTATGGTATGTATCATTATTCATAACATAATTTAGTGTTATGAAAAGGTACAAAGTCTGTGTAAAATAATTAATATTTCTGATTAATTATTCTACACCAGTCCCATTTGTCTCTTTAGTGGATATTTTTGTAAAAGGATTGCATGCTGTCTTCAGGCTAAGCAGTTAACTGTAAAAGGGGTAGTTCTTAGTTCTTACTAGGTGCCAGTATTGTGGTACTGTGGTGTTTTGTCTGTTACGGTACCGTAGACGTGGAGAGGAATATTAACTTGTGTTTAGTGACTCCTCCTACTGCTTTATTTTATCATTCCATTATTCAAAATATCTTAGTATACTTTACATGTATATAATGTTGGCCTTCTTCCTTCTAGTTCTTTCTTTCTACAACATATTTTAGCCATTGATGTTTCCACTATTGACTTTATGACCAAGCTGGTGCATTTTTGGAACCTTTTCAGAACATTTTCTAATATTAGGCCAAATCATGTCTAATGTCTAATTGTCTAAAAAGAAAATGTGTGCAGAGATATTACTCCATATTGTATACAGTACACAGTGCAGTATATACATGTAAACCTCTAAATATGTCCACCTCAAATTTCAATCCGCTATTTATCCGTTATCTTTCTCTCTATTCTCAGAGGTAATCGTTATCACTTCTTTGACTTGCATGGATATTTCCAGATCATGGTTTCGGCCATAGTGAATGCACTTTTTGTCCCTTCTCAGCTCCAGTAGTTTTGGACCATGAGTAAACATAAAGGACTGGTGTGTTTGTGTCCCTCCAGTGGAGTATTGATTGTTTGTGTGGCAGGATTCCCCTCACTCTACACAGAACAATTCCACCCCAATCTACACTGTAAAATCCTCAGTGTTAATTTAACTCATCTCATCATTTAGCTGGGGACCCCCTGGAACCACCTTAAGGACCACTGGGGGTGCACAGACCCCATGTTGAGAAGCAGTGCTGTGTAGACTAAAGAGTAGAGTAAACCACCAGAAGAATAGTTGTTAAAGCAACTTGAAGTATTTTATGCTGCCTTATGTGACTGGTATGAGTTACTGTGAGAAAATGGGACTTAATAAATCTTGAACAATCTCATGTAGGTGAGTGTGATGGAAAACTTGACATTAAAAAGGGGGAGATCTCACAGCCATGAAAATCTACAATACATCATGTTAGTATAGGGATTCATGAGCTATGGCATACATGGGCATACATGGGCAACTCACTGTTTCTTTTCCCTTTTTACCTCTATTATGGTGAATTCCTGTTCTGTTCTTTGTCTATATAGAAGTGTCTCTAAATGTTTTGATTAATTGAACATGGTGGACCCTCTTGTAAGCAAGTGTAATGCTTAATTGGGTCGTCCACTCACAGTTAACAGTCTTTGTATTGAGTTTGTGCTTGAAATGTACTGTAATTCTGCAAACTGTTAATAAATATTTCAATCAATCAATCAATCAATGGTGGCCAGGGGGGTGCTATTTTTGATACATCAGAATATGCAATGTGACCCTCTGGAGTGAGTGTGGAACTATAGTGGCCCTCTGGAGTGAGTGTGGAACTATAGTGGCCCTCTGGAGTGAGTGTGGAACTATAGTGGCCCTCCTGGAGTGAGTGTGGAACTATAGTGGCCCTCTCCATCTTCAAAGTTGCCCACCCCTGAGCTATGGTACAGTAAACTTCATAGGGTTAAATTAACTTTGAGAGTGTAAAAAATGTTCCGTCTCTCAGAGTTGAATTAACACCAGATTTCGCTGTGTACTGCTTGTTTGTTACTCCACACCATCGGGGCGGCACAGACGGGTGACAAATTAAAGGAAGAACGTGAATAAATCAGTGGCGAAACATACCAAATGCAGATGTTCCATATAGGTGTACCGCATCATACAATTAACCCATTCAGGCCTGACGTCGAAATTTAAAAAAAAAAGTTTTCTAAATCATGACAATTTTCGGAAAGATTTGAGGCACATTTTAACGATTTTTCAAAAATAGCAGACCTACAAGTTCATAGCGCGCCACTCGGTGGCGCGCTATGAGCTTGTAGATCTGCTATTTTTCAATAGCTAAATTATAACATAATGTTTAAAACACCAAAAGGGGTTCCCGGTTTAATGGTTAATGTGGTTAAACGCTAACGTGACATGGATGCGTTCCAGGTCTCAATGGATTAAGCAATTAACATTTGATTATGGCATGTACAAAACACTAGCAAGAGATGATTGAGACTCGTATGACTCATCAATGCAGTTCTGTCAGCAAGAACAGTGCATCAACAACTACAGTACATAGATAGTGATGTCATACTAGAGGGTTGCAGTGCATATACCCCTCAAAGACAAATGCATATTCATTCAGTCTACAGAGACATAGGTGGCATCAGATGAGTCATCCTTCACCGTATTCTCCACAAGTGGACACTGGGTGAGTGCATTTGTAGCATACCCCAAGAGAACAGCACAGGCCTGAATGCTTGGCCTTGGTGTGCTCTTTCCCTGGTATAGTTTCGGTCCACCTGTTCCCTTTAGAGGGAAGGGTCAAATGATTAAAACATTTCTATCCTGATGGGAGTGGTCCCTTCCAGTGCCCTCCCCTCCCCCCATCTATAAGGAAATGAATGGTTTGATGACCTTGTTTGAGGTCACAGATCTCAACCCAATTGAACACCTCCCCATCATCAAAACACCAAATGAGGGAATATCCACAGTGCATTGAAGCTGTTCTGGGAGCTTGCAGTGCCCAATGCCTTACTAAGACACTTTATTTTGGTTTTTCCTTTAATGTGTCACCCATCTGCATCTCGATGAGCTCTTATGTAATATTGGCGCTGCTCACATACGACCAGAGACAGGGCCTCTAAGACGTTCTCCTGGGTTACTGGATAGCCTCTGGATAGTGTAGGTCAAACGTATCGGTGACAAGGCATCGGGCACGTCATATCTTTCCATCTCTCTCCATCCATTAACTCTCTCTCCTCATGCCCCTCTTGTGTAACCGTTGCCATGGAGCTGAGACAGCGTTTCCATGGTGTCGTGGTCATGTTAGGAGAACATTTTGTCTTGACCGGGGTCATGCCAATTAATGTCATAGGCCATAGATTGAAGATAGGGAAGGACATGTGCTGTTTCTTTATGTCATAGGCCATAGATTGAAGATAGGGAAGGACATGTGCTGTTTCTTTATGTCATAGGCCATAGATTGAAGATAGGGAAGGACATGTGCTGTTTCTTTCAGCAGCAAAGCACATTTGTAGTTCATAAAAACGGATCCTTTTATTGGTTCTTTAATGAGACAAAGCAGGCTACACCAGAAAAAAGCTTGTTTTTTGTTATAACAACTGCACTCTTACATACATTTATACAGTCATGGACTCCCTTTGTATAACACCACACAAATCTATATATTCAATGGCTTTTCAGGGTTTTTACTTGATAAAGGTAGCGTGTGTGTGTGTGTGTGTGTGTGTGTGTGTGTGTGTGTGTGTGTGTAAATTGTTGTTGTGTCTGACCGCTCGTGGTTATTTTTACTTTTCGAGACGACGTTCCTTACCCTCCTCTTGCCCCTTCAAGTTGACCTTTCACTTATGACCTTCCAAGGTGAATGGAATTCACAACAAAGATTAAAATTCCTAAAGGAGGTACTCATAGTACATCAACCTAGTGTCTTTGCTCTTGAAGAACATGCTTTTCTCATCTTCAAAGTACTACGTTTTTTTTTTTTTATATATTTTTTTTTGTCACATACAAAACAAAAAAAGTCCATTATATACATCTTCTTAATTCTCCCATGTTGCAACCTCAGGTCCTTTTTCCCATGGTGGCAGAAAATGTCACATTTGACATGAATTTTTTTTGGCCAAGGTGTAGACCACCGGTCCGGTCCGGTTGAAGCATCCAGTTTGTTTGTTTTCCTAAATTCACTCTAATCATGCAGCTCAAAAAGACGGAAAAATAAAATGATGGTGTATAATAATCTTTAGAAATCCTTTTGAAACAGTTGGTCGGTTCAGCAACAAAGTCTCAACATATTGGAGAGAGTTCCTTTGAAGCATTGGTGGTCCATCTGGGGTCTGTTGTCTCCGTTCTGTTGTGTACCATCAATTTCTCACTGTGTTCACCAGTCTGTAGCATTGTGGTGAAGGTAGGGACTGGGGAGATGGGGGGGGGGGGGGGGTGTCAATGGGTCGGTCGGTCAGGCCAGGGGTCATAGTTTGTCTTCATACCGGCCGGTCCACAGCATATTGGCATGGGCTCATGTTTGACACTGGGTTCTGCACTGCCGGGTAGGCAAAGGTGGCGTGCTGCTTGGCTTTGAGCCGAAGGCTGGCCAGGCTTGAATTGCAGGTGTCTCTGTACATGTAGGGGCTCGCCGTAGTGGCATAGGGGCAGGTGGCTGCCGTCACCGCTACCGAGTTGAGTGCCGTGGGGCTGTTGAGGTTGTTGAGGTTGCCCAGGTTGTTGAGGCCCGTGCCGGGAACCCCGGTCACCGCCGAGGGCACCATACTGGAGGCCATGTTCATGGAGGGGATGGAACTGGGGGGGGAGAACATGGGCTGGGACGACAGTGGGCTTACATTCATGGAGTTGAAGAAAGGGAAGCTCTTGGCAGAAAGTGGGCTGCTCGCCAGGCTCTTGGTAGCCCAGTTGTTGTAGGAGTAGCCTGTGTACATATCATCATAGGGCTGCATGAGTCCATTGAACTGGGCACCGAAGCCATTTTTGCATAACTCTGCCTGTTGGTTTCTCTCCCTCTTTCTCCACTTGGCACGTCGGTTCTTGAACCACACCTGCGGGAACAGAGAACGACAAAAACATACTTTATTTATTTCTTACAGCGGATAAACTTACACTGGAGTTACCTAACCCCTTCGAAAATACTTTCTGTAATATTAAGAGTGTGTATTCAAAATTTCAGAAAGACAGTGATCCCTGAAACCAAGTTGAAGTGTATTATCGAACAGACATATTAGGCAAGGCTTATTAAACCTAATTATTCATTTATTTGAATAATGAGATCCCAATGAACTAAATGTCAAGGTAGGGCAATCTTATTATTTTTCTTTCTTCTCAATTTAAGGTCCAATATTTGGAGATTATGAGGAAGAAGCCAAAGCTTTATTGGCAGATCTAAATTGAGGTTATTCATATGCAGATCAGAAATAAAGTTTTTTTTTTTTTTTTTTTTACAAACTTTCCTTATAACTCAAAACAACCTTTTGACTACAAATATAAGACAAAAGGTCTATACTAGGCCTGTTGCTTTGTTACCCTCTGTACAAACCCACAACGCGTCGCAAGGCTATTTTTGCCAAATGTTTGCCCTAGAATATGGACGCTCGAGTTCATATGGTTAAATTCTATTCAAAACTTTTGTGGGCCTTCCGTTTCCAGAAATGAATCTGTCTCTTTAGTCTTTACCCTACTACCCTTGGCATTGACGATGCATTATTCAATTCACTTCCAGCACGGGAGGCATCTGTTGATAATGATAATAATAGAATGCTGCTGCTGACCATTATAGCAGGCGTACAGTGTGCACGACTCTTAAGTTTTCCATCGTACTCAGTGACTGCATGGGGAAACCCCTCGATCAGGGAGAGTAGTTGCCCCATCTTTAACGTGACTCTGAGGCCATGTTAAAGTCAAATGCCCTTGGAAACATCTGACTGTCGAGGTTGTCAGATGGACTGTCTGCAGTCTTAAGATTTATACTTTGTTGCATGACGGTGTTGTGTGCCACATATAGCTGATCTACAAGCTCACAAAGGGAGCTCGTAGATCAGCGCGTAACCAAGTACAAATCAGGCATTCATCTTCACGGATCTAAATATTTCTGCAAAGTACATTGCTGAAAACGTTTCCTATAGTGAATGTTTCTTGTTGCATTGTGAGATGCACGCTTTTTGCAAAAAGATATATGTTAATGACGATTAGAAGATTTAGAACATTTTCCTGGGGGTCTTTATGTGTGTACAGTAATATGTGGTTTTAGATATTTTAGATTTTAGCAGTGAGCCCAGTGTCTCTGATGTCATGGATACTGGGCTCACTTACTTCCTGGACTACATCAAGGACTGTCTAAAGAGGACGAGACGCGAAGACAACATGGCGTCGTACGGGCGACGCCATGTTGCTCACATGGTGCTCCATGGAAGGAATAAAACATGCGCAGTTGAGACCAGGAAGTTGGACATGACAAATCATAGATATGGCACAAATGGCCCAGCAGATGGCGTGATGCCAATGAAAGGAGAGATACTTGTACATAATGTCATGTCCGACCAACATTACTGTCTGTGTGATGATCCATGCTGGGACTTACTTATCCATTTGCTGTTAAAACGTTAATATAAAAGGTAAAATGCAATGACGTGACATGATATGTACAAGCATATCTCCTGTCAGTGGCATCACGCCATCTGCTGGGCCATTTGCGCCATATCTATGATTTGTCATGTCCAACTTCCTGGTCTCAACCAAGGACTGTCTAAAGAGGACGAGACGCGAAGACCGTACGGGCGACGCCATGTTGCTTATGGTGCTCCATGGAAGGAAAGAAACATGCGCAGTTGAGACCAAGGAAGCTGAACACGGAAGTGTTGGCTGCATATAGCCCATTGCGCATGTTTCTTTCCTTCCATGGAGCACCATAAGCAACATGGCGTCGCCCGTACGGTCTTCGCGTCTCGTCCTCTTTAGACAGTCCTTGGTCTCAACTGCATGTTTCTTTCCTTCCATGGAGCACCATGTGAGCAACATGGCGTCGCCCTTACGGTCTTCTCGTCTCGTCCTTCTTAGACAGTCCTTGGACTACATGTTGTCTCAGTAGGACAGCCCTCCCCCTATCCACAAGGAGGAGCAGTGCACCAAAGCATTATGGGAATTGTAGTCTAGGAAGGAAGTGAGCCCAGTGTTGATGACATCAGAGACACTGGGCTCACTGCTAAAATCTAAAATATCTAAAACCACATATTACACACATAAAGACCCCCAGGAAAGTGTTCTAAATCTTCTAAACGTCATTAACATTTTTCTTTTTTTCCCCTTTTTTTTAAAGGGTGTCCCTTTAACACTGAAGATAGGTTTAAAATATATTTGTGCATGGATTTAGGTGAAAATCTTATCTTGCTCTAAATATTCTAAGAACAGGTGCATGTTGTTTTGTCTTTTTTGAGTGGTGCAACCACTCCCTTACGGAGCTATGTGTGTGGTGAACAGCATGGTTGTTTTTCACCACCTGTGCGCAACCTAACACAAAAACACACACACGCACATATTAACTGTATATATGGTGATTTCGGGTGTGACAGTACAGTACAGTACAGTAGAGGGAGCCCCACACGGTAACTCTGTCATTTCTCAACCGTTTCGGACGCGGCCGGGGCGGCTCGCCGGAATCGGGCCGGCACCCTGGGTGCGTTCCTGTGGGTCAGGAGCTTCCCCCCACCCCCAGGGGGACCTCCACACGGAGTTGCACCACTCACTTCACACGGGTGTGATTTTTTTTATTTATTCTGTGTCAAAGCAAACTGAGCCACTGGTGCCGAAAGCAAAACCCACTAGAATTCAATTTCAGTTTCTAACAGACATCAAATACACCAGAAATCTGTTCTCATCTTTTTCCTCCTTCATGTGATGTTGATGAACACTTATTCAGTATCGCTGTCGAGTTCCTTCCCCGTTCTTTGATAGATAATCTCCGACTCTACTCCACCTCGACTGAATATGAATCAAAGTGGCAGGTAAAGTATTTTGGGCATGCTGGAGTCCACGTCTGCATGAGCTTCTATATGCAGGAGTTCAAAAGGCCACTGATGGACATTAGGACGCTGGCAGTGTGTGGTCTGTTGTCCTTTCAAAATAACAACCAGGAGCGCCTGTTATGTGACCTTTCGTCCCGCCAACATTAATTTGATCCATTACTAGTCAAGCAGGCCAGCGATTGCATTGTCATCCATCAGAATGTGTGCCCACCTGCTCCAAAAAAAACCCACAGTGACAAAACCACTGTGGACGGGGCATAACAGGACATGGCAGTGAGATGGGGTCAGGGTGAACCATACCTCTGACGTTTTGGTATCAGTTCTGTTACTATATGTTACTATATGCTTTTAGTCTAATACATTACATTATACATTAACCACAGCGAAATTAGCCAATCCACAAGCTCACAATGCGTCGCAATGCAAGAATTGCATACATTAAAGAAAATGTTCTTAGTTCAAATAATTATAACAATTGGGGAAATAAAAATGTTCTTGAATGGTTGTTTGACTTTGTCGTATGTGTATACCTGTACATATAACATACAGAAACACATACTGAAACATGGTTTGCCACTTCAGCCAAGAATACTTGATTTGCCAAAAACTGTACTTAATGCGCAACCAAACAACAGACATACATGATATTCTGAATATAGATCAACAACACACCTTTTAAAGGACCACTTCACCTATCACCATCAACCTATCTTATATAATAGGTCCTCACTAATAATCATGATAAAATGCCACCATTTTTTTCTACTCTGTCTGCGTCTCAAGACTCTCATAGGAGGGCTGTGGGCAGTTCAGAAACCCGTCCACCAGTGACATCATCGATGGGGAATCCGAGCTAATAGAAACTGCAGGCTTTCCAGTCCTGAAAAGTTGCAATGCGAAAATCGTTCTCACATTAAAATCTAAACATTTTTGTAAAGAAATCTGCCTAATGATGATGTATGTCACTGGTGGACGGGTTTCTGAACTGCCCTATGAGACACAGATTGAGTAGAAAAATCATGATTATTAGTGAGGACCAATTATATGAAGATAGGTTGAAAAGTGGTGAAGTGGTCCTTTAATGACTAAGCCCAAAATATATTAAACTCTCTTCTGAGATTCACTTCAAACCAAGGAGCAATAAACTCTGTTGCAAAGCCACCTTTCCCTCCATGACACACTGACCCCCTTTCCACCGGTTGGTTCCAAATGGGAACCGGTTCAGTTCTTTTTGGTTCTTAGTCCATTTTAGTCCATTCTTTTTGGTGCCCTCCAAAATTGGTGGGCAAAACTAGACCTAAATTGTTTATAGGATCAATACAAGTAAATTAATACATGATAACCCTTCCACAGTAGTAGCTTTTTCACATTTTCTATTATTTAGAATATTTTCCTACATAATGCCTCATTTGCATTTTTAAAAAGGTAAAATTTGTAATACAATAAATCATTGTCTTCGTGTAAGTAATCAACTGCAGGGGAAGTGTCTTTGTGTAAGTAATCAACTGCAGGGGAAGTTTCATGGTGATAACAATCTAATATAGGTATAGTTTTGCCCGCTCAATTCATAATTAACGTTCCAATTTTGGAGCTCTGGCTCATGGACTAAGAACCAAAAAGAACTGAACCGGTTCCCATTGGGAACCAACCGGTGGAAAAGGGGCCACGGTGTTTCGGAAAGCCATTAGTTTTGATCATCAGTACAAGCTAAACAAAACTAACAACTGTGAAGCATCACTGAAACCATGAATCAATTATGGAACCCCTCATCCCGGTCTTTATGGAACCCCTCATCTCGGTCTTTATGGAACCCCTCATCCCGGTCTTTATGGAACCCCTCATCCCGGTCTTTATGGAACCCCTCATCCCGGTCTTTATGGAACCCCTCATCCCGGTCTTTATGGAACCCCTCACCCCTGTCTTTATGGAACCCCTCATCCCTGTCTTTATGGAACCCCTCATCCCGGTCTTTATGGAACCCCTCATCCCGGTCTTTATGGAACCCCTCATCCCGGTCTTTATGGAACCCCTCATCCCTGTCTTTATGGAACCCCTCATCCCTGTCTTTATGGAACCCCTCATCCCTGTCTTTATGGAACCCCTCATCCCTGTCTTTATGGAACCCCTCATCCCTGTCTTTATGGAACCCCTCATCCCGGTCTTTATGGAACCCCTCATCCCGGTCTTTATGGAACCCCTCATCCCTGTCTTTATGGAACCCCTCATCCCGGTCTTTATGGAACCCCTCATCCCGGTCCCGGAATGCAGATAGTATTGAATATTGACTCGGCTCGGCTCCAGGATGAAACAACGAGGGGGTAGTTGATAAAATCATAAAATCAGTTGTCATGGTGAAAAGATGAGTTTTGAGTGGCGCTAGCCCCTCCTATATATACAGATTTTGTCCCCACGTCGCAATATTTGCCATTGACAATGAAAGGAGAAATTGGGTCAAATGTCTGCCAAATATGATGTAAATCTTGTCCCCACATGTCTCATACTTGCCATTGACAATGAAAGGAGAAATTAGGTAAAATGTCCACCAAATATGATGTAAATTTGTATGATGACAAGAGCGCCCCTAACTTCACACAGGTGTGATTTTAAAAAAAATCACACCCGTGTGAACTGAGTGGTGTAATATAGCCTGTCTGACGTAATGAAATCATGTCTGACGTAATGAAATCACACCCGGGTGTAATTTCATTACACTGGCTTTGTTTGTGCAGAAAAAATGAGCATGGTTGCTATGTTCACCCTGTTCACCCGGGTGTGATTTCAGCACCATCAAGATCAGGGTGAACATAGCAACCATGCTCATTTTTTCTGCACAAAAAAGCCAGTTGTAGGAGTGGTTTACACCACTCAAAAAAAACATTGTATCATGGTTAAAAGATAATAACATAAGTGGACAAATTAATTCATGAAGAAGTATATTCATTTTTTATTGGATGATGTACGACGACAAGAGCGCCCCTCACTTCACACGGGTGTGATTTTTAAATGTTTTGGTTTTTTTGCGGCTTTCGCCTTTATTTTACATTTTTTATAGAGGGACAGACAGTAGGCTGACAGGAAATGGGGGAGAGAGATGGGAGAGTGACATGCAATAAAGGCCGTCGGGATCGGGAGTCGAACCCGCGGCAGACTGCCAGACTCGGGCTACCGGCCAAGGTGCCTGGACCTCTGAGCCACGGCCCAGGCCACGGGTGTGATTTTTATATAGCCTAGTAAAACAATATGTACATAAAACTTAAACTGAGGGGGCGGAATTTGCAACTGAGGGTGACAGGCCCCCTCTGGCAACCCCGTGGCACAGGGCCTGCATGTTTGACTATATGCATGTTCTTTATTGACTGTGTACTGAGTGTGTGATGCAAAGTATTTGGGACTGTACCCACCCTGACACGGGCCTCTGTCAGGTTGGTCCAGACGGCGATCTCCTCGCGTGTGCTCATGTCAGGGTAGCGGTTCCTCTGGAACGTGGCTTCCAGCTCCTGGAGCTGCTGACTGGTGAAGTGGGTCCTCTGTCTGCGCTGCTTCTTCTTCAGGGAGCCGTCGTCGGCGTTCGACTCGTCTAGTGGGTTCTGTTGGGATTTTTCCGTATCTGGAGAGAGAGGGGGACAGATGTCACGCGATCAGGTGTGAAGGGTGCTGGTGAGTGGTCGAGATATGGACACCATTGCATGCCTGTTTTCACATGTTTGTCAAGGAAATAAAAATGTATGTAAAACATAATAAAGTATGTGTTTTGGGGATTGCCTGAATGTATTGATATGTGTATTTTTAAGAATGCTCTTGGGATTCAAACCTGCAACACACTGTCAGGCTAACATTTTTGTGCCTGAGCAGAAACTATATCACTTTTTTTATCAAGTATTGACATTTAATGAAATTATTATTATCATTATAATATTATTATTTATTTATGTATTTATTTATATTTTTCCCAAAAGTCCCCCTCTGTCTTTCGTTCCTCACCATCATTAAATGTTATTGTAATTTCAGATCAAATCCTTATAGGGCAAGTGTGGCAGCAGCATCCCTCCAATTCCACCACAATATGACATAGGAAACGTGACTGTGCCAACTGAGAGTGGATCCTAACACAGTCGACCGCATTACCCTCTCTCATTTCAAAGATGTGCCAAGCCCATCAGTCATTATATTTGGCCCAGTCGCGGTAGGTTATGGGACCACACAACCCTGTTATGTCTGCCGGGGATCCTCTCAGCCCTCCATGATCAGAGCTCCGCAATTTGAGGACCCCACAGAAAGCAGTGAAATTAGTTGGCTACCTAATCCCACAGATCAGGCTTTTGTGACTGGGGCAGGTTGGGCTCTGTTTGGTGAGGGCTTAACTCTCTGGGAGTAGTTTGAAATGATCAGCAGGATTTAAAAAGAGACTCCGCAGGGCCACCGGCAAAACCAATAAGGGCCGAGGCTGGGCTGTTATCTGGCAGTAAACTGACACTGGGTTAGCCGTCACTTAAGGCCAAAGTCTATAATACAATACAGAGGAAAGGGCAGACCTTTTTAAACCTATGTAGTCAACAACAATAGGAGCAATCTGGCTGATAATGTGCCTACATGAGAGAGCTGTTCGAGGGTCAACTTCTCAATGAACATAATCTGAACAAACTGGTGATGGAGATGCAGTTTTCACAGCCAAAACGTTGGTCCAATAAATACCTTTTTTTAATTGCATCATTTGAGTGTCATCCTCTATTTTGTTTTCTGAGACGCAAATTATCAAACAAAGATATAAACTTTGAAATGGCATGTGTTCTCGCACAGTATAGCCTACATTACAACATGAAACACTGTTTTATTTTACAAAACATGTTTGGTAAAAATATGAATAAAAAAGGTTCTGTGATATTAACCATAACCATTAATATTTATCTTAGAGGGGAGGGGATCAAAAGGGAATCCCACATAACACCCTTTCAAACTTTTTCTGTCATTGGATGCATGACAGAATAAATGTGTGCCCCCCCCCCCCCCTTCTCCTTCAGGGCCGTTTTAGTTTAGACTTCGAAGTTCCGAACATAAACGATGACAATTATTAGAAAGCGAGAGGGGCCGCATGAGTAAGACCTGCTGCACGTTTAACCAGACAAGATTATAAATAGGGTAAAGGCTTTACAGTAAATTAGCGTTCTTAAGGAGCATGCTACATGGATGGATTTATACCGCGCTGACATTTCTTTCAAAGTCATTTTGCAGCTGACTTGCGAGGAGAATGTCTGAAGGCTTGTTAGGGGTGGATTTACGAGCAGTCAGACACAGTTGTTTGGCAATTAAATGTGAATTTATACGCTTTCGCTCCGTGCGCGCACAAAATAAATAAATAAATGCAGCTCCCAAGGGTTCTAAGTTAGGCTGGTTTAATACAGAGAGGGCAGATTGTGTAGAGGGTTCAGAAATAGCCTCTATTGTAGTTTTGCACTAAAACATACACCCCCATTTTTTAAGATTTATTAGAACTATTCTAACATTATTGACACTTTTCTATGAGATGCCACATCTTATTAGACTTCCTAGTCAATAGATGGCGCTCCTGCGCTTCTGTGAATCATAGAGGAACTGCCTATAGTCTTGGTCCCACGCATGCGCAGTCAGTAATAAACAAGGGGCCAGTGAGGCTATTCAACGTTGAAGCTCTCCTCCCTAGTGGTAGGAGGAGGGACTACAGGCGGACCCGTGGATTCATGACCGGGAAACCCAAGGGGCCAGTGAGGCTATTCAACGTTGAAGCTCTCCTCCCTAGTGGTAGGAGGAGGGACTACAGGCGGACCCGTGGATTCATGACCGGGAAACCCCGTGCAGCTGGGCTTTAACATTGAGCGCTCGGTTGCACTTCCGCATTTGACCACCAAAATTTGGTGGTCAAATGCGGAAGTAGACGTTCTGAGACGGTACTTCCGGCAGTCTTCCGGGTGCTTCAAAACGCCACTGAGCAACTTCCACTGACATGAATAGCTGGGGGGGCGGAGCTTCACGCCAGATCAGTCTCTATCCTTTTATATACTCTATGGGGAAACCCCGTGCAGCTGGGCTTTAACATTGAGCGCTCGGTTGCACTTCCGCATTTGACCACCAAAATTTGGTGGTCAAATGCGGAAGTAGACGTTCTGAGACGGTACTTCCGGCAGTCTTCCGGGTGCTTCAAAACGCCACTGAGCAACTTCCACTGACATGAATAGCTGGGGGGGCGGAGCTTCGCGCCAGTTCAGTCTCTATCCTTTTATATACTCTATGGTAATAAACCGCTGCTGACCGAGCTACGCAACACTAAAGAATGTGTCCCGTTCCTCGTTTTTCACAGGTATAAATATCATATCTAAACATTCCTAATGATGTTGAAACTACTGTGAACTGTCAGTGACATGTTTAGTAACGTTTTGAGTGTACTTGAAGTGAGTTTGGACCAGTAGTTTTATCGTTTTGATTGAGTTGAATAATGGCTGCTGCCAGGTAGTTTGCCAGGTGGTTTTACACTGTGTTACCACACAGACAGCACACGTGGTGCGCATGCGCGTGCGTGCGTGCGCGCGTGTCTGAATGAAAATGTGTTCTTTTGAATGTGTATTTGAGCTGATGGTGTGAATGAAGAAGAGTATTAGTTTCAGGAAATGTATTATTGTTATAATGATAAATGGAATCTGAGTGTTCTGACAGGAAATGTATTATTGTTATGATGATAAATGGAATCTGAGTGTTCTGACTACAGTATTAAGTTTGTATGTTGAGAGTAAGAATACAGATTGGATATTGTCAAAAGGGTTATCATTATGCACTTTATTTTTGGTTTTATGAAGGATACAGTTTATTTTTGATTTATTTGGTTTATTGTATTTTGTGTTTTTGAAGCTATTGTGAACTAAGATGTCTGTTGTTATTATTTTGATATATTTTGATACTGAATGCAAATGAATGTTGATACATTGAGTCAGTAATAAACCGCTGCTGACCGAGCTACGCAACACTAAAGAATGTGTCCCGTTCCTCGTTTTTCACAGATCCACAGCGCATTCAAGCCTGTGTATCGCTTGTACCGACCCAGACTCCCCTAGGTCTGAGGCCGGTAACAATTGCAGAACTGATTTTTCTGAAAGATCCCGCTGGAAAGATCATGTCGTGTTACTACATATTTCAGACCTGTAGGCCTATAATGTCAACAGATCAACACTGCATGTTGCCTGTGACATTCTCCAGAGGCCTTCTTATCGTGAATTATCGTGAACTTGAATTGGTTTATCAGATTTTAAAATGACATCTGTAAACAACATGGGATTGCATTGCAACCTGAAAATGTCAGGAATGTAACTCCTTATTTATTATAAGATGTTTGTGATGGTGTGTGCTATTGGCCTGTTATAATGTGATGCTTTGACCACGTTATCACACAACCTGCCCACTTAAATTTAGTGTTACAATATAAGCCACAATATTAGCCTATAGCCTACAACAGAAAACCGACATACATAATGTTATGCAGCACAAGTGTTGTGCTGCATATAGACAGCATAGGCCGAAATAAATACACAAGACTGTAGGCCTACAATGCAGCATGCAGCCTATAATAAACGAATATGCATAGTCTTACAATTACACTGCATGCATTGCAAACTAAAACAAGATATAGGCCTACGATCTGCATGCGCAAATCACGGAAGCGGGTGAGATTTAGCCTATAGGCCCTATACCTACACCTTTAATTTTTAATGAAGGCCTATATCCATTATACGACCTGCTTAACTGCACTGTTTTAATTTAAAATGTCGTGTCCATTACATTTTGACATGAATCCCAGAATAGCCTACATAAAAAGCTTCGCTTATCTATATAGTATAGGCACATTCCAGACATTTATTCGAGTTCGGCTAACTGCCTCTTAATTTTTAGACTTTTCGCATATCATATATAGGCCTAATGTTTCGAGTAATTAAGATCAACACACAAATAACATAACACAATAAATAGTAAACTCACATTTTTTCTTCTTCCAATTAGCATATATAGGCCTATATTAGATGATAGTTCTCAGCGATTATATAGGCCTACTGGATGAAATACAAGCCAGAAATATAGCCTTTTGAAATTCACATGTTTAGTGTGGATATATAGGCCACACCAAACATCATTGTAACGAATTGGCACATGTTCATGCACACGTCTAGCTTATAGCTATAAGCAGTGAAGTATATCGCCTGGGGAAAAAATCCTTGACTTCTATTAAATTAGATTAGACTGTTCTCAATATTTGTATAGGCTATATTCACTATCATTATTTGTCTATGCCCATTTTCCTTTCCGTGTTGCATTGAGTAAGTATAGCTCTGCATCCAGGGCCCTGAAAGTTCGTAATTTCATGCATCAACACATGGACGTGATCGGTCAACAACGTGCACTGACCGCTGTTGTCCTGGCCTTTGCATCCCTGGTCGTGTTGAGGAGTCCCAGAGTCCGAGAGTGACAGCGCCGGGCTACGGGCTTCACTGTCCGTCAGAAGGTTAAAATCCATAACCCCGGCGGCCAGGCTCTGAAAACAGCAAGGCAATACACATCAGCACAGAAAAACACACACACACACACACACACACGCACGCACGCGCGCGCACACACACACACACACACACACACACACACACACACACATCACGACACCACCGCTCAAATCCGCTCATCATCTTCTCAAAAGTCAACGTGATTCACTATATAGGCTAATGTGAACATTATGTGCCAACTAGAAAACATTGTATATTGCATTGATATTTGCTGAGTGCTGACATACCATGCACTCTTCTATATCCCCTTGAATTGACTCTTTTCGAATTGCTTTGAAGTAGGCTAATACAGTTATTGCTGCAATAGTTATATACGCGACGACACCCCCTACCCCAAATAGAAACCTCGTGGTGGAATAGAATAGGCCGATACTTAATGGAGCCTAAAATAGCAGGCCATTTATTTATACAAGCGCAGTTAACACCTTGAATATATGGGGACAGTCACTCCCTCAAAGCAAGAGATTTACGGCGTCGTGGCTCGGTATTGTGCAGCATATGCTGTCCACTTAGCCGTCTATCAACTGTTTCGGGTGTAGCTCCCAAAATGAGTCCCATAAAAACAGAATGGCATCTGCCCTAGAAGTATGATCGGCGTGCTCTACTGTGTAAGCCCGTTTACCAAAATTACATTCAGAATTCGAGAACTGGCGGACGACGAGTGATTGAATTCGCTCCGTTCTTTTTTCCTCCCACATATGTCATCAAAATTGTGTTAAAATCATAGCCTAATAAAGCCATGAGGGAGTGTGTGCTGGTGAAATCCGGGCCATCTTTTCTCCGTGGTTTATTAGCCGCAGATCAGATTCAGATGCCACATCGTGTGCCAGTCTGTGAGACCAGTCAGACCACGTGACCTCTGCTGCTTTCTAAATGTGAAGCTCTCTGGAGGAGGTCCACCCGTGTGTCCATCACATAACATGGCACTGTGACAAGACCCGCCCCCTGCTCTGTCCACATGCCAAACATCAGAAAAACCACTGTACGTGGACGTCAGACAGAAATACTTGGTTGAACTTGTGAACCAGACATTGTGTCACCATTCGAAGCCATTGAAATTATGTTTTTTGTGATGCATTCCCCTTTGAACATCTAAAGCATGGCTGTTCTCTATGAGCTGGCCCTGTGAAGCCGAATACGTTTTTTTTTCTTTTTTAAATATATGGTTTTTATTGGTAGAAAGTTTCAACAAGTCCGAATACGTTTTTTAAGTATTCATGTTTATAGTGTGTTTGCTGCTATAGGACTTAACTGAGTTCAGTGTTCATCATAGGCAACTTTTGTTATTTCACAAAAATGCTAAATGTCTCTATGAAGTCATTTTAAGTGCCAGTGCATGGAATTATTTAGCCAGTGAGGATTCAGAATGTCACTGCAATTTCATAGAATTCTATTCTATAAGCAGTAAGTCTTTCTGGAATAGAAGGATCAAACACATAGGCTTGCTGCCTGTGAAAGCATAAAAATGACTGACTTAACATCCACAGCCAGAATTGTATTTATTTTGCTGATGATAGCTACTAATGTTAAACCCTAAAATATATTAGCACTGTAATTTTTGGATTTCATAAGGAGAACCAAAAGCCAAAGCCTTGGAAGGAATTAAGACACCACGTGAATAGCAGCTGGCATGGCACGCAAGAGCCATGCAGCAAAGACATATTGCGCAGTATGGTACAGGTGCTATCAAAACCTAATTAATGCCAACAAATGGTCAATATAGTGAGGAGAAAGAGGTTGTGGTGCACCCAACTGATTATCACAAGGGGAAGAACAGGTGAATGGGGTCACGACTCACACATGCAGGCATCATGAACCAGAACAATTTGATGCAGTGTTTTCGAGCAATATATATAAATAATGTTTTTGCTTTGATATCTGATCCAGGCCTACACTCTTCATTCCTGCCCAAATCATCCGACACATTTATCCCACCCTAACCTGCTTAATGACAAGCAGGCCAATGCTCCAGACAGCCTATAGAGTAGACTTTTGTCCCTCCTGGCTGTGGTGTGACGTACCATCGTCAGTCAGGACCACAGTCACTCCCCATCTTCTGCCGCATTCTGGAAACCTATCTCTTTCAACTTCACCTCATCGTCTCATGCTTACTTATTATGCTTGCATTTGCACCTCCTACTTGTTGACCATGTAGATTGTAGTTATGTTATGTATTGATGCTAGGTATGTTGTTTATTTGTAGACATATGGTAAGTATGTTATTTAGACCGATGCCAGGTTTGATACTTGCTGCTATAGCACATACTTGTTTTCTTAACACTGCACTCGATCACTACTCAGTTGTTGGCAAAGGTTCATGGCACTTACTCTGACCTTGCACTTTGTAATTTGCTCTGGATAAGAGTGCCTGCAAATTCCTAAACTGTAAAATTGTCATATGTATATCAACATTGTTTACAAGCTCAATCATCTCCTGATAGTCTACTCGCTTTAAGTTGTTTGTCAGTAGTTTTAGCATTCTACAGAAGTTACACAATGCATATCAAAATAATTCAGAATCAAAGCTGGGCTCTTGATCATGAGAAAGTGAATGAATAATTGATTTATTTTTTTATTCAAAGCTTTACATTTACTGTTTAGAAAGCCTATATCCTCAGTGGCACAAATTAAAGTGAAACTTCAATGTTAACAATAAAACTTGAATTAAAATATTGTCTGTTGTCAAGCAAAATTCAATTTGCCTAAACCATTTCAAAACTTAACTTAATGCACTTTGGGTGTATAGTTACTCCAACATGAATAGCACAACTTCAAGAACTTTAAAGAGAGAACTTCATCTGTTTTTTGTTTAACATGCGTGAGAAAAAAAAAGAGAATTTCAAGAAGATTACACGACAGGAAAATGGGTATTCTATGCTGTTGACGATCTCCCTCAGGCTATCTCTGTATCCCTGGGAAAAAAGATGTGAGATTTGAGGATAAGGTTGAATCTCACAGCAGAGAGATTACTATAGTAAGCACTGCTTCTGTGTTGTGGCTTTGTATTAATGAGCCTCTGATATGGATTTGTGGGTTAAAGTTGACTCTTGGGTCAAAAAGCTCAGATTCCCCCACCTCATAACCACAGTGTTTTACCTTTGCTGAAAGTCTAACAATAGAGTTTAAACTGACTGTAAAGGGAATCGAGATCAAATGCATCCAGGCGTTTATATTTTCTCTGCACTTTAACCTTTTGACATCAAAAGATACACTTGGATAAATGCCTATTTATATAGTCAACATACTGTAGTGTATAGTTCACTGTTTGTATTTCACGAACACACACCAGTTATGTGGAGTAAAATCTAGTGAGGCCAATTGACAAAATTCAAGTGGAATACTTGCCTTATAGAGGGCAACAGCTGTTCTTCGTGTGACCCAGGTTTAGTATCACCATGGAACACCATGTAATTGTCCAGAAATATGAACATGTCAGTCAGACCTATATGCACCAATAAAATGCATGTTCTTTATGTCAACTTGGTGCTAAGACGCAGACTGGCTTGGCAGGCAAAGAGCTTGGGTGACGCAAGCCTGTCATTTTGTATAGAACAAGGTGTTAGTGCCCCCTCGGAGGTGTGACATGATTATATTTCCAAAGCAAGAGACCTCCTTCTTGGAGCTTGCCATTGCCATGTCCAATAACTATCACTGGGTTAACAAGCAGGCTGATCCGTTCTAGAATATTACAGAAATAGATATAGGTTAGATACTGAGAGTGTACTTCACTAAGCATTAAACTGCCGTGGGGACATATTAATATCTCAACACCAAATTCACTTTCAATATTATTTTTATTTATTATTATCTTGTATCTCTAGAGATCGTTGTCATTTTCATGATGTTAAATCGGCTGTATTAGCTAAAACTTTATTGAGTACTGCAATCACAAATTAATTTAAGATTAATATATGGTTCACTGATGCATGAACCAGCAGAGATGTCAAAAGCTCAAGTTCATCAGGCCTCCTTTGCAAGGACAGCAACATTTCTTTCCTGTTAAGGAAAGGGTATTTGATCGGTTCTATCCTACACAAATGCCAAATATTCACTGAATATGTGCATCATAATATTTTTATTTTATTCTTTTCAAAATGCAAGAAGGTGTTGACATTAAAACAGGTCATTGGGCATTATGCTGATGGAGATATCATCATATTCATAACATGCCATAATAAAATGTTATGGCAAATTGCTGACAGTCCTAAACCTACGCAGAGTAACCTCTACACTCCAACAAGTTTATAGAAAGACAATTGTGTTTCTGGGTCTTGTGAGTTATTAGTGCATATTATTCTGCAGCATGCAGCTGAAACTATAGTCTTCCTTGTGCCCAGCATCGACAACGACCTCAAGGGTTTCAAGATTTCCTATCACATATACAGTCTGATACACCATGAAACGTTGCCATAATAGATGTGTATATTTACTATAGGCTATTGCTTTGAACTAGCGGGGCTACATGCAGCATAGGCTGCATGGTGTTCAGCAACGAACACAAATCAAAATGGATGAGAGAGGATGAGGCCTCCGTTTGCATACGCTGGAGTGCTTTGCATAAGTAGTAGGCTAGCCCTGTGACATCGATCTAATTAAAATATATATCTGGCCATAATAAAAAAATATATATTTATATATATATCCAAATAATGGAAGCAAAAATCCTCTCATTTTTCAGGAGATTGCTGGGTCCATCTGTTGGTGCGGCTGAGGCAGGCTGCTTACATTTCCACGGACTCCGGCATTAGCCTTGGAATTATTCATAAACGCGTTGAGAATTAATTCCTTGGATTAAGAGTTGATTAAGATGTGTGTCACTTTGCTGTCTGAGAACTTATTAAGGGCCTCCTCGAGTAGGTGGCAGATGGAATTTCAGTCCAATGTTTGTAGATGTTAATTTCTCCCCTCCTATAACACACATTTGCATAAGATTGAGGGAGTCTATATTTTCCTGCACGCGCGCATCACACATTTTATGTTCTCGAAGTATAGGCTATAAACCCTATACAACAAAAGTGTTAAAGTATATTGTTCAATATAGGACCTGCACAATATGTCACCCAGAACCGTGTTCAACAGAAAATATAGCCCCCAATTTCCTGTTGGGAAAATGTGCATTTCTAGACCATGCTTGATTATAAGTTTGTTATTGCCTGTAAACTGATTGATGTAATTCATTTATGATAGGAATTTAATCAGTAACGACTAGTGATTAAATCGAAGTTAAAATAAAAATAAAGATATAGCAACATCTTATAACTTTATTGTGGGAGTCTAAGAAAGAAACGGATGACGAATAGATGGATATAATTATGATTTAATTATGTAAGATGCCGATATACTGTATGTAACCATTGTGTTGCAATCTATATTACACAGCCTCCACTATTATGACATATTTATATCCTGTTTATATCCTGTAAACCTATCAGTTTTATAAGTGAATGACAACCGAAACCAAATGTATTTTAACAATAAAATGATATTATCCTTATAGGCGGAATAATTGTAATGCATTTGATCAAATAGCAAAAGATGCGTAATTAAAACGTGCAGACAGACAGGCCTCTCGTGTATTGTGCCATGTACACAGGCCATTGTTGTGAGAGCCAATAGCCTTACTGATAACCATGCAGTAAAATGTTTACATTGCATGCGGAGGCCAAACTTGAACTACGGCTAAACAAATATTATTTTCATATGACCTAACCTTAGGGGCAAATGCAAAATAGGCCATGCACGGAAGGCCTATCGGAATAAACCAAATGTTCAGTAGCCAATGAAAAAAAAAGAAAAAGAAAAAAAGAACTATCAGTATCCTGGCTTTGATGACAAATTTACCCATGAAAAACATAACATTTTACGTGTCAAAATTAACTTCAAAATAGTCTAATAAATATAAGATGATGCCAAACACAATAAATAAACGGAAGTCTTGAAACTCGTGACTCGAATTGCAAGTTTAGATCTACCAAGCAATTCCACATTCCATCAATCATATTCCCAACATTTTACAAAAACTATTTTAAGTTGATATTTGATTTATATTTGTATAAAATATAACGGAAAGAAATATACGTTTACATTTCTCATGTGAAACACATGAGGACTGCTCTAGAAATGTATAATACAATTTGTAGGAATTAGGAAATGTAGTAACAAATGGGTCTCATTGTCCGCCTTTTAGCCTTTTTTTCGCCGCAGGAGAATGGCAAAAACTCAATTATCTCAATTTGCAGATTAGCTCAATTTGCAGATTAATGGTGGCATATATAGGCCCAGACAGGGTTGGATGCAGTGAGGGAGTGTGGAGTCAGGGGTGGGTATATAGGCTATGGTTCTGTTTTTCTTTCGGTGGTCTCTTGTGGCTCGCGAGCACCTGCCACCTATCAATTTCGACTAGATCCCCAAATATTTTTGACCTCTGAAATATTTTCACAGTGTTGCCCCTCGGCAAGTCAATAGCATTTGTGTGTTTGGTTTTTGGATCATTGTGTATCCTATAGTCTAAAAGATCAACTTGAACTTATAGCATATAAAACATTGCGGTGTGTAAATTGTGAAATTCAAAATTATAATGACATGAGAATAATCCGAATTTGAAACAATATACGCAAACAATTACCAAACGTGGAATAAAATGTATATAGTGGATGTGATTTTAGTTTGTATTTAACTCTAAACTCTTTAAATAGTGATAAATAGTGATTTATGTTTATAGCTTAGAATAGTACACACATATAGGCAACATTAGGTCTATATTATTTGTGTATGTGGCTGATCGCATTTAATAATTAAAATCGCGCTATCGTGATCTGATCTCCATGACCAAAAGCCAATTGTTTAGCAAAGTTTGAGTCAATTCCGTCAAAGATGAGTAGCCTTTATAGTTTAGGTCTGTACACTGGCTTGGGAAGTTGGGGTTAAATGTTAGTCTAAATACAGAGAAATGCTAAGCCTGTATAGCCTATAGTTCAGGAGGCACTAACCATGGACCCTTCTCTATGACTATGAGTGATGTTCGCGTGTCAACACCCCACGCGGGTCCGGTAAACGTATACGCATAAAATTGTATAGATGTTCCAAACGAATGCGCACAAACAAACGCGCATCATTCAGCACAGAGAAACGGAGAGTTTACGCACTTACATCAAATCCCGGTGTGGTTAAATTAATCCCTGGAAAAGGCAAAATTGTTGCGGGGGAATAGCTGTCCTAGACTGATGATGTTGGCTGCTGACATGGACAAAGTCCCCGGTCTGTAAAGACAAAAAATAGGTGAGTTCCTTCCCTCTCTGCGCGCTGTCAGACATGAAGGCAGAGGGAGAGTGATAGGCTTGATCCCCATACAGAGGGGGACTGACTTTATGCTAAATATTGTGTGACAGGTCCACTGTAGAAAGGACGGCCCACTTCACCGCTTTTTTCTTGTCCCCTGCCGCCCTTTCCAGGGCACCCGCACGGAAACACACACACACACACACACACACACACACACACACACACACACACACACACACACACACACACACACACACACACACACACACACACACACACACACACACACACACACACACACACACACACACACACACTCTATCTCTCTCTCGCTCGCTCTCTTTCTCTCTCTCTCTCTCTCCCTCTCCCTCTCCCTCTCTCTCTCTCGCACGCACGCACGCGCGCGCCAACACGCACACACTCACACACACTGTAAACATATGCACGCGACCTCCTCTGCACCCTTTCAGTCTCTAAATCATTTGGATTCAGTTAGTGATCAGCTTCATCTGCGAGATTAGCGAGTTATCCCGTTGCTTTCATGTTGAATCACACATCACAGCGGCTTTTTACAGATTGGTCTCCATGCTTATGAAGGTGCGCATCTGCATCCCCGCCCAGGGCCAATTCCCTTTCGTGATTTTAACCAAACTATATGACAGGCCAGGGAGAGCTATTTTTCTGTAAAATATAGTTAAGTGAAAAGAAAATTGGTGAGACCTTCTTACCACGGTCCTCTAGCCTCTATCGATCTGGCTTTCATCTCCAGATGATAAATGGCACGTCAGAGGTGAAGAATGGGGGTGACAGACAGACAGAGGAAAAGGCTATATATGTCAAACCTAGGCTAACTCGTGTCTCAAGTAAAACCCAAATGTGAGCCACGGTAGAAGGCGTCTCAGGAGGACATTTAACCATCACAATCCATTTTTATTCCCCAACATACACCTTGAACTTGAAGGTATATTCAATTGAGTCCATTTACTTTATAACTTCAACAGAACAGATATATGTGCAGGGAGGGAATCGGTTGTGGAATCACTAAACCCAATTCAAATCAAAACCGCACATTGGACCCCAGGGTGAATAAATATGATCTCTTAGTCTGCTGTGAATGGAATGTGTCATATGGATCTCATGGGAAATGAATGGTTGAAGTTAAACGAATTTTGCCCTTTTTTTCTCGTGTCTATTCTCGTGACTGTAATGAATAATGAACAGTCTTACTTCCAAGACACTAGCTTACATAAATATTTTCAGTTTGGATCAAGTTAATGTAATCAAGAGAAATCCAGATGTTTCATATAGAGGGCTGAACAAGGATAGAACAAGGATATGGTGGATCATGGTGAGGATATGCAACACAACATTATGGTTATTAAACCAGTTTAAATGAATACAGTTGTTATGAATATATAGGTTACATATAGATGCATTTTTTTAATCCTCCCCTCAAATGGGCTAATGCCACTTTAAGCAATTGAAATTAAATTAATGGGCGGCCACATGTTTACTTGCCAACCGTTGATGGATTTCAAAAAATGCATTTGGTAAGTAATCCCTTGGTTGATGCATGACAAATATCTACTTATGAAGAAGTAACTTGTTATTGTCTCAGTTGTGCCAAAATATATTCTATTGTAGAAATGGCACACTCATATTTGCAGATGAAATGCTGCAATGACAAATCCAACAGGTGATCAAACATTTTGCTGAGTGCAAACAAAGGTCTGACACAAGTTGGTTCTGCAAACAAATACGTTCAGTGTAAGCATTGGGAAAATGGTCCACCACTGATTGCATTGTGAAAGATAAGAGTTTGTATGTATCTGTGATCTATGAACTGAACTCTCTGTATAATGTAGGACCCCCCCCCCCCCCCCACACACACACATACACACGCACGCCCGCCCGCCCGCCCGCACACACACACACACACACACACACACACACACACACACACACACACACACACACACACACACACACACACGCCCAGTGTTGTACAAAGTAGGCTATCACCTGAACTATCAGAACATAATATAACCTTGTCCTAACACCTATTTCTAAGCATGTCAGTGTCAAGAATGTACGTGTTATCCTATTCAAGCATGGATGAATAGCCAACATTGTGTCTGTCAGTCAGCTAGCTGAAACAAACACTCGCCTGGACATTATAACCTTAACCTATAAGATTGCAAATATCATCTAGTTTTTTATGGATTTGAGTTGTCAGATGTGATGAACCCTGCACCTGTTTCTTCAGCTATAGCTATTAAAGTAATTATTAACATTCAGCAATACAGTCAACAAGTATTAAGTTATTTTTTCCAGACAACCAATGCCCAAGGAATCAGAGCACTGGAGATGCTGGCAGTGCTTTCGTCATCACATGACCTAATCAACCTAATTGCGATCTATAAACTGCTAATTTGATCCATGATGATTTATTTAATTACAATTGTATCTCATTCATAATTCTGTTGATAAAGTAATTGTAATGTAATGTATTCCATAACACATGACAAATATTGCCACATTGTATTGTCAGGAATTCCATATCACGTTTGGCGCGTCGCTGATAAATGATTGGCTCCGAAATCTGCCAAACAAACACCGAAAGCCTCGCGTTAGGTTGAGGACGCAGAGCTTTTACACGTCAGTGTGTTTACCAAGCCCAGATTGACAGCTGGTTGGATGTGTTGAATTTGTTCACTTTTTTGGACCGTCACCGCGAGTGAATGAATCAACCGTGTTTGATGCCAATGCTTTCCACGAACTGCGATGCATGAGAACTGTGGTCTGTCACTGTGAATTGAACTTTGGTCTTCTTTAGTCACTGTTGTTCGGCTAGCCTGCTAGCCGTCGAGCTAGCCTAGCGTTAGCTGCAGGAGGACTCCATCTTGGAAATAGTGCTCACACACAGGTAGGGTGCTTCATTCGGCTGTGGAGGGTTGTTTGTTACGCTGTGGTGTGCTGCTGTATTGATGCCACGATGTCTGGTGTGTTGTCAAGTTAAACACATTGGGGGGGAAACAAACTGCTAGACGACTGTTTCTCAGGCTAGCTAGCTCGCATAGATGCTTCCGCTATGCTGGAATACAAAATACCAAGGATGTTTTGTTGACGTCACATTATGTAGCGGAAGTGGTTCAGGTCCTCAGCACAGCGCTGTTGTGTGTTCATATTGTTTGTGACATCACTGTCGTGTCCTTGGTATATTTACGTTAGCCGCTAGGCTAACTGGCTACGTAACCGGTGTAGCTGGTAGAAGTGACAGTGTAGCTCATGTTAACACGTCGACAGTCATCCAAACGGCCCTATCCTAACTTATTTTTCCTGCATTTGTCTCCCGAATGAGCTGTCATTTGTCTACCAAGCTGAAATCACAATGTAATGTCAGTCAGCATTCTCTTTGCTTAGCTAATCCAATTAGCTATGTGGTTAATGCTAGCCCGTTTGACAGCAATGCAATGTATGTGTTGTATCATTGCATATGTGTATATTGATCCTTTTCATAGCAGACATTTTGACATGTCAGCGAATAAGCGATGGGTGAACCCAGGCCCAGCTGAAGGTTGATCCAGTTTAGGTGGATCTGTATGTCAGCACTCGGCATGAAGTTAAATGTAGCATTTTAAATAAAACCAGACCTTCAGCTTCTGTTTATACACAACTATGAAATATATCAATGTGTGCTGTGAAAACTTCTTGGATCAAGACTATCATAGATGTTTGCTGATACGAATGCAAAAGTCAGACTACATACATCTATGAATCTAGTCTTGATCCAAGCCTAGGTTCTTTAAGTGAGACCCAGGACGTAACTCCCAACACATCATCCCTAAGGTGTAACTTAATAACCTATGATATGATTAACAGCTCTGAGTCTGAAATGTAAGTCATTTCACTTAAGTATCGAGAGTAGAATAGATTACATTTACTTTTCTAACTTTGAAATTGTATGCCAACCGGTCTACACCTACACAATGATAATACAAAAAAAAGGTTATGCCTTTGCAAGGTCAATGTAGGATAATAGTTTCCAGTTTTGTGTCCTAACACCATATTATTACAGCCTACTGTCAGTGTCAAGCATGTGCCATCACTATTCAAGCATGGATGAATACATTTTTGTCTGTCAATCAGATATACTAGCTGAATCCAACACTAAGCCTATTATTCTGTCTCGACACCATTACAACCCATCTTTCATTCTTCCATATTTCATTCATCCATCTTTAATTCATCCTCTTATTGTTTTGAATAGATTGCTTTAGTATGAATTTCAACAAAAGATGACCTGCAATTCAGACTACCGGCAAAGCAAGTCATTGCTGTCGAGCAGAAACCTTGTATCTCCATATTTTAAGTGTTTTTTCAGAAATTATACCTTTTTACACTGTTATTACACTTTTATTACACTATTAAACAAATAGCACATTAGCTGATCTACAAGGAATTTGTGAGATTATATTGAAAATCTTTGCCTATAATTATATGCCCAAAATAGGGATAGGATACAAGGTTGAAAGTGGTTAAATCTATCTGTAGATTTTATAAATATTTAACCAATAAAGAGCCTATGACTAAATAATAACTACATTGGATTAATTTGAAAAAGTTCCAATTTCCTCCAACTAACGGTTTTGGACATACATGGTTCCCACTTCCCGCTCGACAGCGACACACACACATATATATATATATATATATATATATATATATATATATATATATATATATATATATATATAGCGAAGTATATTGTCTCTACAGTGCCTGACATGGCGTGGCAAAAAGGTTAATCCAACCATTTCAAGATGCCCTACTTCTCAAATATGCGCATTATGACATCCTGATACTGTTTGGTTATCCAGATTGGTTCGAGGCATTATATCCACATAACCTAGGCTCAGTATTATGCTATTCTATTTTACCATACTTTTCAGCAGATGTTGGCAGTTGTATTGAGGGGTCTTTTTATTCTGCTCTGAAGAAGGATACTGCAGAAATGCGTCGCCGTTCAAATAATCATGAGAAATTGCATCTGAGCCAGTCTTTTATTTTATTTTGGAGTTTCGGTTTTTCCACTTAGTTGGTTTATGAGATGAGTTGGTTTTCAAAGCTGAGCACCCACTGCCTTTAACCAAGTGCAGTTTCCAGAGGAAGCGCACCTGCTTTTCTTTCTGGGTCTGTATTTAACTTTGTGACTTTGTGGTGTTGTTTTTTTGGCATATTGAATTCATATCGATTCATTCCAGTTTGCCTGCCTAAACTGCTGCAGGGGATGCAAGAGATAACTAGGCCTACTTGTTTAACTTGCACAGTTGACAGGCAGCATTGTCAGAGTTTACCGAAAGGGCACTGACTGTAGCCCACAGTGTAGTTTAGAGACTGTGTTGTAGATTTAAACAGCACTATAACAATACAATGCCATATTTCATTTAAGGATATCCGGACTGCCGAAGGCCGCAGAGACTATGTTTTTGCTCCTGACTGTCCATCCATATGTTTATCCATGTGTCTGTCTGTCTGTGTCCAGCATCTCCAGCAATGTTGCATTGATCGTCGTGAAAACTTGCATGCACAGTTTGCACACTCCCAGTAGAACTTCTGTTCCATTTTCTTTAACAGGCCACTTCACATTTTGGCCTATAACTCTTAAACTGTAAGTCATACATTCCCCCCTTGGATCTTTATACAGCTCAACTAGGCCACACCCATTTCTTCAAATGTGTTTTCTTCAAAACACACTTTTTGCCTCTACTACAGATATCGTCTAAAACTCATACAAATCGATTTGATACACTATCTCTGTGGTCACCTGATGAAGATGTACAGTATTGGCCATGGCCAGATCTTTCACATGATCTGTGTTGACAACAGTTGCTACAGTTTCAGCTTTAACCAACCAAACCTTCCTCTGTGTTCCTCTTAGGAAGCAGGATGGTGGACAAAAACATCTACATCGTCCAAGGTGAGATTAGTGCAGTAGTTGGTGCCATCAAGAGAAACTCCAGATGGAATACCCACACTCCATTGGTAAGCTATAATTATATATTATGATTTGAGTTTTTCTTTTTATCCAGAGATTTAAGGTTCTGTGACATGGTGTTTTTGAAAAGAAAATACTTTTTTTCTGAGGTTTTTTCTGAGAAACAAACAAACAAACCAAAAACACTCGGGTAAATCATGGTATGTTTTCTGTGTGTGTTCTGAGCAAGCGGCAAGCATTCACTCTAGGAGATGAGGCCAATACGGAAGTCATGAAAACGCTGCAGTCCTCATTTGGCCTAGAATATACATATTTGTGGTAAGGTTGGGTGGTTTCCAAAATGTTAAACCCCGGTTTACTATCCCCCCAAAAACCAGGGTACTCGGTTTTACCGTTTAATTTTAACGTGGCCATGCGGTCTCATTATTGGTCGAGATTGCTGCTATTACAGTCTATCGAGACAAGATGGCCTATTGTAATGTATTGTCATGTTTCGCCTGTCTAGAATCAAGACTGTCTCTCTGTGCCTGCCGTAGCGTTGCTCTGCTCTGCTCTGAACACACGTCTGATATGCTTGTGGATCTCAGTGATTTTGCGCATTACATAAGTATCTTTTGGTGTCAAACGAGTCAAGAACAAACCTAAAATGAATGCATGCATAAACGATGAACAACAATTTATTGACTGGGAGACAAGTCAAGAGCATGGCAGCAGAATGACTCGTGCCATCTCGTCTGTGTTACAGCCGAATGTACTGTTGACGTAGGGCGGAGCCGTGCGCCGAACGTAGCATATCTACAAGCTTGCAGCACGTTGCGGGTGCGACACGCATTAAGCTTGTAGATCTACTATTTTCTGCACGCAGTCCACTGCACGGTGAGGTATAACATTAACTCCAGGTCAGGAGCAGAGCTGTTCTCACATCACATTTCAGTACGATCGCATAGTTTGCGGCTGATAGGAATATTTTGGCATATCAGATCACCCAACCTTGCCTAACCACACCAATGATTCGTCATGCAACTCATTGCAACATGCAACTACGGTGCGACGGAATGGTGCTTTAACTGGACATATCACACACACAAGCACGAGGTGCGCCGAGCTGCAACGAATATCTGTTTCCAGTGCACAACAATGTTTTTTGCGACGTAATGTAAACCGCTGGGTTTCCGCGGCAACAAGTGTTTTTGAGACTTGACGTAACGCGACACACCTGCATACCAGATACACACACACACACACCAGAGCCACCTAGTTGTAACACACACACACACACACACACACACACACACACACACACACACACCAGAGCCGGCTAGTTGTAACACACACAGACGGAAACTAGCGTTTTCTCATACAAATAAAGCTCCTTTAAATTGAATCACTTGCGACGCAATGCAACTACATGCGCCGACGTGCAACGGGACATATCGGACTGCTGCGACGACCGCTAAAACGGTTTCGTTGCACCTCAAATCATTGGTGTGGTTAGGGCCTTAGTAGAAATCCAAAGGCGTGTCGCATTTAGTTTGAGACTAGTCTCTCCAACTGTTATTTGACGCTGCCATTCTCTCTACTGCTTCCATAAACGATAATCACAGGCACCCAACACACATGTCATATGACACGGTTTGGCCGACAAGACCGCCAAGATTTCATGAAACCGTATTAAACCATAAAACCGCACAACCCTAATTTGTGCTTGACATTAGTTGCGTTCATTCAACAGGCCAATTCCTGTGGTGTCTCCTTGGTATCTTGGTATTGTCCAATTATATAATAGAAACGTGCAGGTCGTCTTCACGCAACTAAGAATGTCAGGACATGCCAGACTGTCAGCAAGAACAGTTAGTAGTACATCAGCGACTATGCAGAAAGGAGTTTTTGGCAAAAGCACATAGTGATCGTAATTCAGTATTTTTTTAAAGACCTTTTAAGCGTCGTACGAAGCCAACTCGAGTCGTGACAAATCATGACAACAAACAAAATATTTTGGACCAAACAAATAATTACAAACAAGAAAAACAACAAAAAAAGTCTTGTAACCTGCAGTTTTTTTCTTCTTTCTAATTATTTGTTCGGCCCAAAACATTGTTTATTGTCATGATTTGTCACGACAAGAGTTGGCTTTGTCCGCGGCGTAAACGTCTTTAAATAAATACTTTTTAAATTGGGGGTTCAGAGTAAAAGCAGGTTGTCTTTCTGGCACCCCAGAGCTTCTATTTTGAAGGAATCCCGGCACTGATTGTGTTAATGAAGAGAGAGAAGGGTCAATGCAAATCGATGGAAAGTTATTCTGAATGTGAGAATGATGAAAAAACACTTCAGGCTTGATGGGAGTGGTCTCACTCTCTTCCAGGATGCATCCACAACAACTAAACGAATGTATGAAAATCATATGCTATGGTCTTCACAGTCACCAGATGAATAGATCTTAATCCAGTTGAGCACATTTGGGGGATTTTGGACGCATGTGTAGTTAGACAGTGCTCCCCATCACCATCAAAACATCAAATGGGGGAATATATTTTGTTAGAATGTTGTTCAATCCCTCCAGTAGAGTTCTTCCAGTCAGGGAAGGAAAATACTTGTACCGTGTACCTTTTTTCCTTGCATTTTTCAAATTACAGTTGTGTGACACACACTTTTCAAACGGGGCAATCAGAGCTAAATTGAGTTAGATCTGAATGTCGTCTGAATTTCTCAGGCCCCGTCCACACATAGCCGGCTATTTTTTATAAATGTAGCTTTTTATGTGTTTGGGGGGCTCACCCACACAAACGTGTTTTTGGGAAAAGCTACGTTTATAAAAAATACTTGTGTACGTGTCGTGACTAAATGTGTACGTCGGCGCCTTTTCTGATTATTTGTTATTGTGTGGAGAAAACATTGAAGCACCGGGTTTGTAGTATACATTTAATTGGACACCTTTAGAGACTGCTGTCATCAAACAAATTAGGTTCCACCAATTCTGATTTTAAATGTCCTCATGCTAGCATTTTCTCTTTCTGTCTGCACAGGATGAAGAACAGGACCCATTACTTAATAGCTTCGCGCAACTCAAAGATATACTCAACAACATAACAGGTATGCAGCTTTTTGTTGATATAGATCATGTGTGCAGTGACCGTCTATAAAATGTAAACCTACATAATGTCTATTACATGTCTATTATCCATCCATCCATCCATCTTCAACCGCTTATCCGTAGTCGAGTCGCGGGGGCAACAGCTCCACCAGAGAGCTCCAGACTTCCCTCTCCAGGGCAACATAACATTTGTGACTTCCTCCTGGGGGATCCCGAGACGTTCCAAGGCCAGTGAGTCGATGTGTTTCCTCCAACTGCGCCTTGGTCTGCCCCGGGGTCTCCTCCCAGTAGGACGTGCCTCGAGGACCTCCCCAGCTGACAATAGCCGATTGTCAGCTGGTGAAGTATTGTGACCTTGTAGATCTAAATGATTTTTGGTGATTATGACTTGCTCACTATAGGGAAGATAGGGTTCAACTGGTTAAGGGAGTCAGCGATGGGTGTTGCTATACCGCCATTAGAGGGGATCATAATCATTGTGATAAAGCACCCTTCACCATCTGTGATCCACTGTCACAGAGCACTGTGAGCGGATGTAGCAGGTAAGTCTCTGACATCTTCTCCCTGTTTCTCTTCCAAATGTTAATACATCTCCCCTTTTTTGTCTAGTGTTGTATTGTTTCTGATAGCGACCTATCTACTCTGCTCTTCCCATTTTTCAGAAAGATCAGTGCTTTTTGTATTGATCCCCAAAAACAGAATTGTTCTTTCATTTATTTTTTCTTTTCACTTTCCTGTGTAATTTCCAATACATTAGAATCGTTAATGTTGATTTAACTCGAGTCTACAAATGGGACCGAATTACCCATATGCAGTTCCCTTGGACTCTCAGAGTAAATGTCCCTAGGGTCCGTAATTCCGCCTACATTTAGTTGTTTGTGTCATGAGTGCATCCCATGAATATTGCATCAACCTGTATGGATGAGGCATGACCGATATCATTAATTTTGATGCGAAAGACACTGGTGATTATTATTTTATTTCTCAACACTGCCAGTGTGTAAATACCTTTTAGGACTTTTCAGTGTATGTGGATAAACCTCAGTCAGTTGGGACGATTGTGATCACAATGTGGCTTTTCCCCCCTTGCGTGAATCAGAAGAGCATATTTAAATCAGGTTAGCAGATTTCCACTGAGCAATGTCCTGGCCTTTCACATAGGTCAATATTATCTCTCTCAACATCTTACTGTGCATGGTCTTTTTCTCCACTAGATCATTTTGACACATCCGTCATACATGATACTGCTGTTTGTTAATCTTTTAAACCAAATGCCTCATATTGATCAAGTCCATAAAGACACATGTTACTGCCTTATGGGGACTTTTGCAAGTGTACACCAGTAGTTATTTATTCTTTATTCAGATGGATCCCCATTAGCTGCCACCGAAGTAGCAGCTACTCTTCCTGGGGTCCATGACAAACATATAACACAACACAATAAAAAATAACACTGCACAATAAAAACAGGTGCAATCTTGAAAAAAATACATTCATAATACAAAATACAAATGCATTTAAGAGTTAAGTAGGTACAGTAGTACAAGCCTTGCCGAGCCATGAGGCCCATAGGTCTTCTTCATTCCTGAAGAAGATTCCAGTGATGGTAACGTTGAATTAATAAACCAGTGGAGCCGAGTTATTCCTTCCCAGTGTTGCGGACTAGAGCTGGGATCGGGCCGACTTTATACAGCCCGACCCGGGCCCGACCCCGACAGCTTTGTGTCCGACCCGAAACGAGCCCGACCTTAATTATTGTCTCCACCAGGCCGAAGGCATGGGGAGAGAGTATGTTTTGCACTCCGTCCGTGTGTGTGTCCTTCCGTCCGTCCGTCCGTCCGTCCTTCCGTCCGTCCGTTATCAGCTAATCTCTGTTTGGCATGGATCCCGATCCATGCCAAACTTTGCACACACACTCCCTGGATGCCAACGACGAACCTCTGCCCCAAATATTCCTCAACGGCCTGTTATAGCGCCACCATGAGGCCGATTTAGGCAAAAAACATTTATGTAGATTACTCGTACACATTTTATCCATACATCACACAATTCGTTATACACTATCTCCATAGTCATGTGATCAACATGGAGCGGCACCATTTCCCATCTTCCATCTCGATTGGACAGTGCGTTGTCACGCTGCACCACCTTAATATATAGGCTACTCTAAGTGCACCATCCGTCCTGGTTAACCAGGAAACACACAGAGACAGACTAGTCGGATCGTTTTTATTCATATTTACACTTTATTTTCTCTATATCAACAGCATGGCCGGCCCGAACCGAAGCCCGACCACCAATTATGATAATGAGCCCGACCCTTGTACTGCCATTTGTCCAGCACCTGGGCTAGAGTGGATGTGCATTCTCTATTACCTTTGCCCATAGGTGTTAGCCTTAGCATGAGACAGCTTGATGTACAAGTACTAGGGATGTACCGATGAGACAAGTTGGCCGATATTGATATCCGATATAATTAATTGCTATTATGGCCGATAACCGATAAAAATCGATATGATCTCATTCTGTATTTGAGTATATTCTTTCACATACTAAAACAATCTTGTTTTAATAGCAGTTAATTTGCATTACCTGAAGATAGCAGATAGTTCCTGTGGGTCTGGAACTTCCACCACACAGAGTTGCACCACTCACTTCACACGGGTATACTGTGACAAGTTCACTTATAATTTTTCCCAGTATTACTACTGCAATGCACGCCTGACTGATGAATTCGTAAATTGATTTTTTTTAATTAATTCATATCTTACTCAAAACTTTCACAAAACAACACTAAATAGAGATAGTATTGGCAGTTGCCAAGATTGTACACATTCTTAAAAGTTGTTGTGTGCTGCTAGGTCGTACTAACAACAAAGATAAGAACGCTAGACTTATGATGTATGTCCTCCAGAGCAGGGAAAGGGGGAAATTTTTTTTTATAAAAAAACAAACGACAACGTGTTCATACGACAGACAGACAGACAGACAGACAGACACATGGGGCCAGTCATTGGAGCGGAACAACACCGCTCAAAAAAGAGACAACAACCCATCCAAACCCTACTAAAATAGTCTGTTTAACATAATCGTATAGTATACAGTTGAAATGCAGATACAATAGGTCTGTCTAGGAAGTTGTTTAGCTGTCACTGCTCGGTTAGTTTCACTTATGGGTGAACCTTTATTGTGTGACAGGTTATGCAGCCTCTCTTATTGCATAGAGACTAGGGATGTCCCGATCATGTTTTGTTTTGCTTACGATCCGATTCTGATCATTTGATTTTGAGTATCTGATACCTGATTTTCCTGATCTGATATTTATATTTTTATAGAACACTTATGCCATATCACAATAGTAGAATATCCAAAATCACAGACAATATCCAGTCTAATATCATGATATGGATATAATATTGATACTAAGGATGTTCCGATCAGGTTGTTTTTGCTCCCGATCCAATTCCGATCATTTGAAAATGACGTGATCGACCCCGATTTCTGTTCATGTGATCGGATCGAGACAGCCCCATAGACATTCTTTACAGCAAAATCTTTCACATACATTAAAAACAAATCTTGTTTTAATAGTCAATTTGCATTACCTGAAGATAGTAGGGCAAGTAGTCACTTTTCCTGTTTCTGTTTTTGGTTGTAAAATGTTACTTCTGAATACTTGTCGTTGCATTGATTTAAGGCATTTTTTATCGTGAGATTATATTTGTTTCCTTGTTCCTTGATGTTACTTGGAACAATACAGATATCTAGTTGAGTGTAAAGATTGAACATGACCTCAGTGTTTTGCCTATTTCTCTATCACCATGTGTGGTGGTGATTGATCATGTGTGAGTGCCAGCCTGTGTAAATGGAGTGGCGCTAGCTGACAGCCCTCAGACCAACCAAGCCAGCGCTGCGGTCAGCCCGATGTATGTCGTCATGCCTTTGCAATGAGAGTCCACTCCAGGCAGCTCCCACAAACCAACAAGTCAGAGTTGTAGCAGCCGCAAGCAATGGGAGAGATGCAACATATGGAGTCCCAACAGCCATGGTCTCAGTGCCTCCCCCACAACCCTAGTGCTCCCTTCCTCAGGGGAATGCCTCTGCTGCTATGAGATGGACAGGCACGGCTGTGCCAGGGGCCTGGTAGGAATCCGCAGCACTTTTTTTCTTTTCTTTTTTTTTTTTTTTTTACCCCCCCCTTTCACAACTTCCAGCCTCCTCCCTTCTCACCCTCGGATCACAAAAAGCCTTGTTAGTTTGCCATGGCTACCAGCATCATGGCGCAAGTGTGCTGTTATCTGTACCATATTATGATTCCATTACTATTGGCTTGTAGGTTAAATGTATTTGAAAAGGGGACTTTGTATGTACTGCTTTTCTTAACAAATTTTATTTTTATGTTCTATTAACCTTTGCTTAATTTAATAGGATTTAAGAATTTTTAATGAGTTCCTATACAGGATATGTAGAGCCCTTGTCGCATCCATAACATTAATGTCTTTGTTATGATGAGACACAATGGAAATCACATAACCAGGGCAGAGCTGAATTGTGTGCTTGATGCGCTGATCAATTTTTGTTTTTGCAGCAGCATAACAACACCCCCCCCCCCCCCCTTCCCAACAGATACACACACAGGCTATATCTTTCTCTATTTCTCCTCTATACACACAAACCCACCAATATTTCTGTGTGAAATGTTCCGGGTGGGCTGTGTTGTGCTGCTGCTCTGAGGGTTCCTCGTGGCCCAGCTGTCTGCTTAATGAAAGCCCAGTAATTCCATTCACTCTGGTGTGTATCGTAGCTCCCTCTAACAACAAAAGCCAACCAGTGAAGGAAATGTGGATTAGTCCCCATAAGGTTTCTCAGACCCTTTTCTCTCTTATTCTTTTTCTCTCTCTGACTCAAGCGGTCTCCCCTGTGTCCCCCCCCTCCACCCCCCACCCCCACTCTCTCTCTCTTGCTTCAACTCCCCCTCCTCCATTCCGTTGTTGAAGGTCCCACAATTCTGCCTCCTCTTGTTCTGCCCAGTGTGATTGGCAGGACCATGTGCTATGGCGCTGGCGAGCAGTGCAGCTGGAAGTATATCATCTGCAATTTTAGTTGGGTAAATATAGCAGGGAGTCTTGTCAAGCAGAGAGATAAATTGTTCTGGGAAAGGAAGTGTTGTCTCTCTTTCTGAAAAGGGGGGTGTGAGTTTCCTATAACTTCTGGAAGACGGGAGGTTTTCGCTTGATTTTCAAACAAAGAGGGCACAGTTAGAGAAGTTGGGCCAACAGTGGAACATGTGTTGCGGTGCCTCATCCCCACCTAGCCCAGCCGCTCTACCTCATCATCAGAAAGCAGAACCCATGCCTCATATTTGGATGGGATGTTTTGGATTGGACCTAATGCCTAATCTTCCGTCCCTAAGCTCATTAGACCCATATAATTGAGTGCTTTCCACAGCTTTGCGGTTGGCATCTGTCTTTACATCTGAACTGCTTGTTTGCAAACTCTAAAAGAAATGTCTTGCCCCTATTATTATAAACTAATGAGATGGGGCTTTCCGGTCAAAAAGGAGAGTGAGTAGATTAAACAGACAGAAGGAAGAGACAGAGATGTGCACCATTGTGGCATAAAAGCGGAATAGGAAGACTGTTATGTAACTTATGTATGCACCGTAGCAGGAAGTATAATCAGGGACACATTCTTATTTTCTTGCAGTATTTTGGTATGATTATCTATTGGATATCCAACATACACCCCCCCAGACAAATAGCAGTGTGCTCTTCAGATATGCTAGGTCTTCACTGAAACGGTATTGAATGATTCCGCTGTGCACTAGTCGGTGAACATTTGGTTAAATGGACCAGTAGCCCAATGCGATGACAGGCCTGGCCATGTGGGCATGTCTTGTCTAATCCTGGCACTGCACTGGAATTGCAAACAAGCAACTAATAGTGACAATTGGCACTGAGATATGAGTTGTGCGCTCAGTAAGAATGAACTCTCCATTTGAGTCTACTTCTCATGTTTGAACCCATAAAAACCCCACACGCATTAACGCTGGCTTCTCTAACATCAAGCATCCCCCCCAGCAATATATTGAGTGTTCCACCTCTCCCATGACATTGCCAATATTCCATATAGGATCTACAAAAAGACAAATCTGTCTCAATCCCCCGTTGAATAATTCTGTGGATTTGTATTATTGGTAGAGCATACCTTGGAGAATAGGAAGTGTTCGTTGAACACGGCAATTCATTCAGAAATATATTTTATTCCTTCTCGTGCTCCCTTGTCTTTTTTTTTTCTTCCTCTGGTCTACCTTTGTTATGCAGAAGTCAGTCCCAGCCTCAGCTTTTTAAATCTTCAATTCTTTTTTTCTGCCCTCCTTCCCCATCAAACCCCCTCTCCCTTATAGCGAAGGTCAGATTTTTGACAAGTCTGCAGAGGAAGCAGCCGGCCCTAAATCCCTTCATTTTTATTCATACAAATACAGGTTTAGAGATTCCGACACCCACCAGATCCAAAGCCAGGGCAGCCTTTTTGACTGACAGCTTTCTCAATTTTTTTCCTCCAAACACTAACGAAATTCACAAGCACACCTCTAATTGACTCGAATCACCAGCACGGCCCCCAAGGTAGATATCGGGAGGTGGGGTAGGGGGGTGGTATGGGGGGCATGGCAGTGGATTTGCAGAACGAACGTTGTGGGAGGATGATTTGATCACATGCCTGCTGACCTTTCAAATAATTATTTCGCTGTCCCCTAAGCAAAGGACAAAGCAGAGATAATTTTGTGCGGAATAGCAAAAATTAGGCAGGAGATAAATTACTTTAAAAAGTTTAAATATGGTCTGGTAAATTCTGGTAAAGTGGAACTTGTTCAAAAGCCCATGCTTAATTATACCATTACAGTGTGTTTTGAGATTTGATTGGTTTTTGATTTTTCTCAGTTTGTTTTCATATGGGCTAATCCAGGCATTACTGACAGCCTCACTAATTCATCTCATTTTACTGTCTTGTCAATCATCAAGAGTGAGCACACACACGCGCTCGCTCTCAATCACAGTTCAAGGTCAAGTGTGTGTGTCATCTCAACCACCCAGCTGCGCTCGAGCAGGCATAGCTAGGCCTCTGAGGGTCGCAGCCTGTGCACGTGGGAAATGACTGCACCCTTTTAGGCCCCCGCTCTCCTCTGCCACCTGATATCCGCACATATATCACTCCCAATTGAACCAGCAGAATGTAGTTGGCAAATGAGGCCTGAGAAGAACAGCCATAATTCATTTCGCCCCAATCACTTATGCAAATGTATGTACTCATGACGACATTCTGCAAGAAAGGAATTGGCCCCATGTGAACTCTTTGCACATCTCCTGTGTTAACTTAGCCTCGGTCCCAGGCTTACTCATCTGCGAAGAGAAAAGCCTGGTCATAACCTAAGGCAGAGATGGTATCAGCGGAAATTCGGACCGGAACATCTGTCCGATGTATTTTCCCCGGATGCGATATTTTTTTCGACCAATCACAACACTTGTTTCATTCACGGAGAATGTAAACTGATTTGTAAAGCGTCAACGTCAATTCCTTGAGCGGTACTTCTGCCAAAATCCCACAACTTCCGCCCCCAAAAAATGATAACGTCTACAGCGTAAACTAGCCTACAGGTTTAGCAGTGATTGAAAGTGATTGGGTGTCTGATAGATTTATGTTATGTTATAGTAAATTCTCAGTCCGGTGTTTGTTTATGTTGCTTTAAGTCTTAACTTTACCATAATTTGTATGGCTGGGGTATGTAAGTATGTAATGAATTTTACACCTGTAAACCTTTGATGTGACAATAAAGTTGGAAGTTAATGCCTCATTAATGCCCATTTGTTTCCTTTTTTATTTGGGTGCAAACTAAAGTATAAATAATCATGAGAACAAACAGAAAATCCGGGCGCTCTGGAGTGTGAATATAATACAATTTTGACAGTGCTTCACAGTGCGTCATCTTTGACATACAGAAACCTTAGTTGTATGTTTGTTTGCACCTAATTAAATCTTTTAAGCAAATCAAGTGCTCAAGTACTTTGTTTGTGCTCAGTTGTTCAGAGCTGGTCCATAAAAATAATTTTGAATAATTTGTCACTTTTGTTTGAGTGGTGCAACCACTCCTCTAGACAGCTATGTTTGTGTGTCTCTCTCACACACACACACACACACACACACACACACACACACACACACACACACACACACACACACACACACACACACACACACACACAAACTGTATATATGATGATTTGGAGTGTTACAGTACAGTAGAGGGACACTCCGGGAACCCCCACACGGTAACTGATATAGCAGTCTAAACATGTGCTTTAGATATATGACATATTTACCATGGAGAATAGTGTAGGCTTCCCTGTGTAAATATATTGCCAGACTCATCATGCTAGCTCATATGCTTCAACAAGTTTCAGATTGTGAATGAATTCCACTTACTTGTATAAACAGGAGGAATATAAGTAACTTATTCATCAACTAAACAAATTGATTAAACTCTGCTGTGCCAGACAAATACAGTATTTAGCCAACATGTTTGGCCTGAGTGGCCTCACATCTTTGGTTACGGTTACACTTGCATGTATTTCACCCTTTCAGGAATTTACTACTGCTGCCCAGCGATGAGATAGTAAAGCATCAGCCTGATTTATTCTTGATTGCACGCCGGTGTCGCACACCGAAAGTAGCCAATCTACAAGCTCACAACACGTTGCGATTCGATGCGTTGTGAGCTTGTAGGTCGGCTATTTTCGGTGCGAGACACCCTCAACTAAGTTTAACTCTGGCTTTGCTTTCCTTTGCAACTAAACCAGAGACCTCGGTTTCCATTACAGAGACTAGATAGTATCGTGTCTGCCACTGATCCAAAGCTTTCATCTCTTCTCGTTTGTGGTGCTTAGCACCTCAGCAGGGTTAATGACTCGGTGAGGCACAGAGTTAAAAATGTCTAAGAACAGGTCTTGGGTTTTCATTATTAGGTGGATGCCGGATGATAGCAGCTGCCATCAAGCTAGTTATCAAGCAACTAACAAAATGGCTTTGCTTGGCAATTGGTATAAATAGTATGTGTATAAATGTGTGTGGTTGATATGGTATTGTGCTGGTTTTAAAATTGTATACAGTCCGAGTGTCGAGCCTGTGGCTCAGTAGTCATAAAAGTGCCCATCAAAATGGAGCATGATTAATTGGGGGGGGTTCACCTCCCCAGACAGGCTGCCACCTAGCGCTGGTTAGTAGCTGTAAATCTGGCCAGTTAACAGTGCCCTAACCAGGGACTGACAGGCGGGGCTTAGACCCGGTGTGAAGAGTGGATGCAACTGTTGTCCTGTTTCAGACACAGCCTCTCAACAATGTGCTGAGTGGATGGAGAGTCTCAGCAGTGGGCCATTAATCATGCCGGGCCGGGGTGTCTGTGGAAAGGCACTGGGTGATCATAGGTGGGAGTATTGGAGGGAATCGGAGGGGGTGGGATCGGAGGGTGTCATGGAGGATCCGGATGTGCTGACAGGAACAGAGGACAAGATGTGAGCATAACAAACTCGTACCCTGTGCGCCCCAAAAGTGCGGCAGGCACGTATGCTTGCATTAAAGCCATCTGTATGTTCAGGGACATTTTTCAGCACCATTTTTTTAACTTATCTGAATGAGACTTGAATGTCACAGATTGTAGCGTACAGGTCAGAAACATATGATACCTTGAATGAAAATGTGAAATTAACTCTGAGCAGAAGATGACAAAGGATGCGCATATATGCCGTGAATGGGATTGCACATGGAATTGCCAAGGACTTCCATCTCTTTCTGATTTAGACTGTGGTTATCTGAACCTGCAGCCTGAAAGGAGTCACAAAAAATGTTGATTAAAATTGGTGGCAACCCCCCCCCATGCAAATAGAAATTATTAAATAATTATGCTCACTTGGACAAGTAAATAAAAAAGAGTGAGCGGGGATCACTATATTAGTGCTACGTTAAAGATAAAGTAAGATTAAAGAAATTCCTACGACTTCGAACTAGTGTCCGTAGCTTGAGGAAAAGACAAAAAGGTGAACTTGAGAAGCAGGTGTTTTGTTTGCTTTGTTAACTACCTAAGCTAACTCCTGTGACTAACCCTGTGGTTGCACACCTGTTTGTGGGGGGTAAAGGGAAAGTTTTAATTGGCCAAGTACATTTGCACATACCTGGAATTTGTTCTCTGCATTTAACCATCAGTTCCGCCGATAAACATCTGTGGCCAAAAATCTGTTGTGGTAGTACTTTTGTAATCAGTTTGACCATATGCCCTTAAAAGATGATGTGCACTCTGAAGCAAGTGCCATGCCAATTCAACCATCAGATTTTGAGATATCACATATTTAAGTGGAAATATTGACCTGAATGGCAATAGAGGATAGGCCATGTGGTCACTAATTACAGATGATTTGTGTTTTTTTGCCTTTTCTCCTCAACATTAAGTCACTTTGTGTAGCTACTGGTGCATTACGCTTCGTCATACAATGCTGATGCGTTTTGGAAATAGTTAGAGATGCTCCGATAATCGGCCAGCGATTGGTGATCGGTCATATCGGCCGATATTCACTCTGATCGGTAATCGGCATTTACCGTATCTATGATTGGCAATTTACCATATCTAGAGAAACTGATCTTTTACACCATGGTATAAATGTCAATCAGATATATATAGTATAACATCATTTTGCATTTTTGTGACAGGCCTAAACATTCTCCCCTTCCTCTCCACACACAGGAACAATCATTTTGGAAATATTAAAATTTGCAACATTTCACAAGATCAGTATCGGTATCGGCCGATCATGAGAAAAACAATTGGTGATCGGTATCGGTCCCAGAAAACCTGATCGGAGCATCCCTAGAAATAGTCGAGTTACAAGTATTTTGTTAGCTTGTAGATCGGCTTAATTTCACTTGCGACACCTCAGTACGACAGAGTATACAACCGAGCTGAAAAAGTAATAGCTCTTGTAGATCTGTAGATTATACTTTTAGATAAGATTAGTATATCACATGTACAGTAGAACCATTTCACCCCCTCCTATAAAAACCATAACTCGGATATCATTAACAGTTTGACTGCGGAATTAATGTAATTGCAGTGCCACGTTCACTGCCTGGATTTCACTAACCTTTGAAGAACGACCATGCCGACATCATCGTTCCTTTTCATAAAAATCACACCCGTGTGAACTGAGTGGTGCAACTCCGTGTGTGGGTCCCCGGGGGGGTCCCCGGAACTTCCAGACCCACAGTAACGCACCCAGGGTGCCGGCTGGGTTCTGGCAAGCCGCCCTGTGATCGAAACGGTTGAGAAATGACTGTTACCTTGACGCTATTTCCGTGCTCGGACGGACCCTCGGAGGAGCTCTGCACTGTGCAGTGTGATCTGTTGTCTTGGATTTGATACTTTATGTTCAGCACCTGCGCAGATGTTTTTAGTTTTTTGGGGTGTGAATAATGAATTGCATTTTTATAGTGCTTTTCCAAGTGCTCAAAGCGCTTTACAATGGTCCATTCATTCATACATTGGGAGGTGAAGCGGCGAACAGTCGACGCCAGCGTCCTCACTTCCCACAATCACACACCAATGGTGGCAAGCTCACACCGACCAACTCATTGGAGGCAATGTAGGGTTCAGTGTCTTGCCCAAGGACACTTCGACATGTGGACGGGATTCGAACCGCCGACCCAGGAATCATTGGACGACCTGCTCTACCTCCTGAGCCACAGCTGCCCTACGGCTGAATACGTATTCTTATTTTTATTATCGGTGCAATTGTAGATGTTGTCCCAAAGCCAAATGTATTCCCCTGCCAGGCTTATCCTGGTCCCACAGAGTCTAGAATCGATCAGTTCATGTCTGGAGTCCCTGCATAATTTGAGTTGTCAGTTGTGAATCAGTGCTGAGGTTCCCCTGTGTTACCAGGATCACATTTTAATGTTCTGTTAAGCATATTCTTATGAGGTGGTAATTTGGTTCCGTGTGAGAGATACCCCTCTATGTTGTCTTTGTTTTCCCTGGAGGTAAGAGCTCTTAAGTTCAGTGCTGCTTTAATGACTCCACACTTTGAGCTCAGAACATTATTAAAGCAGTGGGTATTACGGTAGAGTTTGGGACATTTCAACACCTCTACCTCCTGCTCCCCCTGCTCACTGGAAGAGCGCTCTAAAAACAAACTCACGGGCCACTCGTGGTGACACTTTGATGGGGTGGACAGGATTTGCAATACAAGCAGGTATTTGCAATTTTTGGAGGTGCCAAGTGTTGGATTTCAATGTGTAAATGACTGTTTCTAACTTTAGCACCAGGCGCAAAGCTGAAACAGTGGTTCAGACAAAGAGGCAACCTGGCTTTTGTTTACATATCTGGCTGTACAACAATATGAGAGGTTAGTTATTGTTAAAAATATGTCAACCGTGGCGCCGATACCATAAATAGGCTCTAATGCACAGCGAGTCCATGTCATGTTAGGCTGGGGTCCACCTATGCTTTCACAGTGGTTGTTATCCTTTTAGCATTACTTACTGTGTAATTGTACCTGCTGTACTGTTTCCAAATTGTTAGTGTTCAAAGCAAAACAAAGCAAAGTTCTTTGTTTACCCAGGGAAGTGGACTAAGCTCGAGATGCTTGTTTACAGCCACACCCTGCTCATAGAACATTTCATGGTAGGGGTTCAATGCCTTGCTCAAGGGCACTTCAGCGGTGGTAATTTTAACGTGCCGGTCCGGGGATTCGAACTGGCGACCTTCCGGTATCAAGACCGCTCCGCAAACCGTTCGGCCACCGCTGCCCCGTTCAATCAATCAATATCTCATCGTCTGCATGTTCTGAGCCCTTTTCAGCTGCACTGATAAATTACCTATTCTGGCTGCTGGGGGAGCTGTTGAGGCGATTTTCAATGAAATGAAATGAAATGATTACTATATTTACCCAGGGTATCTGGGCTAGGCTCAAGAACTTGTTTCCAGCCAGGCCCTGCTCATAGAACACATTTCATCGTAGTGGTTCAATGCCTTGTTCAAGGGCACTTCAGCGGTGGTAATTTTAACGTCGGACCGCTGATTCGAACTGGCGACCTTCCGGTATCAAGACCGCTCCGCTATCCGTTCCGTGTCTGTGTGTACGTATGTGTGTATGTACATCTGTAATCCACGTAACTCAAGAACCGTTCGCCCCACCGAATCAAATTTGACGCACACGTTCTACACCACCACAGGGAGTGCAGTGCCTGGCCTTGAGTCGGTCGGATACACGGTGGTCCAGAACCGCCAGAAAAGGCTCTGGTCAGGCTCTGCCAGTGGACCAAATATACCACACCTGTACAATTTACAGGCTCTGGCTGAGCCAATTGATTGCCCTGGCAACCCCACAGCTGCCATTTGATTACCTAACCACTCCACTTTCAGTTTGCATTCTTCAGACTTTCTCCTCAAATTCTCCACAGACGTTTACCACTGCACAAGGACTTCCCACAACGACGCTGATCTCCCCCCCATCTGCCCGTAACACTCCCATCGCCCAGGACGAAGTTCTTTGTCCTTTCTATTAGTAACGCCCGACGCTCAGGACGAAGTATTGTCCTAAAGACAGTTTATTGATACGAGAACGGATCACCTGGCTGTATAGCCCAGGCGCCTGCTGGGCTCTCCTCGGTGACGCGCAAGAGTGAGACGTCATCAAAAAACTCCCTCCTCTGTTTAGCTGATGAAAACGAAAATCTTAAAACGTTCATAAATCGCGATCTAAATCATCCCGTCTTTTTCTGAAAAAATATCCTGTGTTAGACGGCGCTCTGCGGTCCAGTCGCTAGTCTCGATAGATTTATTCTTGTTTCCCGTTGTCGATCGACTCTAAAGTGCTGTGGCTATTGTTAGCTGCTACACATCATGAACTTTCGAACGTCCGTGTTTATAAATCGACTGGGCGCATGAATGTAATGGATTAAATAGTTCCGGGCAATTAAAGTGTTACAGTATATGTCCAGGCCCATACTGTATATGCCCTTATACTGATAATATCAGGGATCTCCATATTTGGGCATAAAAGGGATAAGGACAGACATGTATAGAGAGCTCCATATATGGGTACAATTGAAACGCGTGCTATGACAAACGGATATTTCGGTTATTGCTAGCCGAAGCCTTGGGTGGGGTATGCATTCCGGATTTTCATCAGAACACAAGGGTGTTCCCGATTAGTCCGGTGCACATCGGGCACAGGTCTAGTATATCAAATTCCCTGTTCTCTCAGTTTATTCCGTTGTCTGTGTTCTTAATTCCCATGATGCATAATGCATTCCATTTGGAAGCAGAATCAGCTTTATTGTCACATCACAGGTTTACAGAAGTAAAAAAGTGGGTGAAATTAGTTTTTGTGCGTCGTTGGTACCTGAGATAAAGTACATAAAAAGTGCGTGAGCATAGCACCAGATGCAAACTGTGCAAGATATTCTTATGAATATTAGTTAATGTGCTAAAAAACAAAACCTGGTCGGTGAGTTGTACATGGGATTAGGTGCCAACATTTTCAAAAATGTCAAAACTAGTTTTCAATTTTATTACAGTGACATAACTGTAGTAGACTTTATAGCACAACGTCAGCAGCATTTCATACATGCGTACACTCTGAAAATGCCACGGAGCTGTAAGTTGGCGCTAGCCAGTCAGGAAGTTCTGCAATGTGGACAGCACATAAGTCACCATTGCTATTTAGTGTCTTCCCCATCATTTAAATTTATGCTGTGTTGCCCTAACAGGGTTGCAGAAATGCAGAATGTGTTCGTCACTGAGTGGACAGATTTAGGGTCTGCCAGTCCTGCACTCCTCTGCGACAACACAGTGGTTGTTGCATATCGTCACTGTCGGTGGAAGTATTATTTGCAACGGTTACATTTCGGGAAATGGAAATAAGAACCTGTGTTCCAATGGATCCAATGTAGTCACAAGCTCTCTTAACCCATTTTGACCTGAGATCAGATTCTAAAAATGTCTTCTACATCCTGACCGTTTTCTGAAAAATTCTATGTCGATGTCGTTTCTATGTCAGTGGCGCGCTATGAGATTGTAGATCTGCTATTTTTCAACACCAAAAGGTGTTCCCGCCCAAAATGGGTTAATACTTTTCATTGGTTAAATATTGATGTATATATATAAATATTTTAAAAAGACAGATTTAACCACTTTAGACTTGGCATCCCTATTTATTCAGGCAGTCATTATAGGCAAAAATAAATACTAATCCCCCCCCCCCCCCCCCAATAGCAAAAATAGTGTGCCATGATGTGATGCATTGTGAGCTTTTAGATCTTCTATCTTCACTACTTTTGCCTGATACTGTCATACGACAAAGTACAAAATAGGTCTTTCATTTATGAAAAAACAAAATGATAAATGTTTTCTGCCTAAGAGCGTCAATATTGCTAGTTATATAGGGCTAAAGTTGGTTTCACTCTCGCCTATCGATCAATATCATACTTTGTTTACATATTTGTAACAATGGCAGGTAGGGGAGAATGCATTGGTACTAGCGATGGGATAATCCTTCGTGGCGTAGTAAAGCCGGTGAAATCAAAGCACAGAGTCTGGTCTCGGGGAGCTGGGAGGAGGTGCTTTTTGTTGTTCTGGAAAATAAGGGCCAATATTAGTATTGCGAGGAGGCACTGTCTTGCTTGTGTGGCGCTCACATCCTTAAGCCTTGGGCGTCCCAGTGTGAATCCCAGACTGCCTTGATGGACTGGGTTAATAAACCTCTCGGCAGCCCGCCCTCCTCCCTCCCTCCCTTCCTCCCTCCCACACACACAGATGCATTCAGACACACTCGCACTCTCACACACACTAACATGAGGACTCTTGACACACACAGCTGCTTGTTATTTCATGCCCCATAAGGGGGCTGCGACCACGGACATTCTAATACACATATCCAATTAGATAAGCATTGCATCCCACATTAGTTTCAAACTGTGATTCTCACAGATGCATATACTGTATCAATGCATCCACACTTGTATGTGGTGGGCATAGATTGTATTTTCTCTTTAACTCTTGCCGTAAGTGATTACATTTATTTAAAGATGTACTTTGCTTTGTTGGAACATTGGGTTGAATCACCAATATCCGCTGTGTGCAGTAACCACTGGCTTTTGCCCTTGTTAGATTTACAGGATGTATGCAATTTGATAACCCATTTCTCTACCTAGGCCAGAGTTTTCACTAGGGATGCACAATATATCGGTCAACATATGGGTACTGGCTTAGTATGACTTAAAAGGGTGTTATCAGTATCAAATAGAAATTATATATTACCGACGGGTCTTACTGATATGATGACGCATTAATGATGTGCCAACCACATTGGCACATGTGTAACACGATGTGTTACCAGCTCAGTGTCCTGTGATTAGAGTCAACCCTGAGACAGGGAGGTCAGGGTTCAATCCCCAGCTGAGTCATAACCTTACTTAGCAGTTAGCACTCAGTACCAAGGGTTGGATTAGATGCAAGTCTAGCCTAGCGTAATGTAAAGGGGTGTACTTTTACATCGAGCAGCCTCATGCTACGGAAAAAGGAGATGAGCTTCTGACCTATGGGCCACATGTCTCGGGAACCGTTGGTGAAAAAAAAACTGCTTGTGTTAAACATACCTACACAGAAGACAATGGGCTCCATTTTCGTCACCGCTAAACCCCTTATCCCTAAACTCCCTGGCCTTTTTTACTATTTTGAAAAACATTTTTGAATAGTTCAACTAGCCAATCTACATTGACACGTTGTGAGCTTGTAGACTGGCCATTTTAACTATTCAAAAATGTAAAAAAAAACGTCTTAAATAAAAAAAGGGATAAGGGGGTTTAGGGATAAGGGGTTTAGCGGTGACGAAAATGGAGCCCACAGTCTCTGAAAGTGACAACACATTTGACCCCAAACTTAATAAGCATATAGATTCAACATCCCACATTTTGGAGAGAATGATCGTAAATGAACATTGCAATAATATGCCCCACTTCGATGTTGCAATTATGTAAATCTGTCCATTGGACACAGTCTAGTGTTCAGTAGGCCTAATAATCAAGGCAGTGTTGTTTAGATACCACCCAGCATCAGTGTTGCAGTATAACATATAATAATGATGGAAACTAGCTGTATCTGTTTCCATATCATGGAACCATGGAAATAAATAATTGGTTATTGGATATCAGGAAAATATTTCGATATTGTGCACCCTTAATTTGCATGTAGTTTGCTTGTCATGACAGTTTCCTATTGTACATTGTACATTCATGGATACATATGCACTCTCCCACTTATTATCTTGTCTTGTCTTATTTTAGTTTTTTGTTTTAACTATTTTAGTTTGCTACAGTATACTATGCAAGTATATTGAGAATTGTTTGTGTTGTTGATGGTTGCAGAAATGCATGCGAACATCTAAATCCTGTGATGAATATGCTTTGGAAATGATCATTTCCATTCACATAATGCAACAGTTAAACGGATGAACTTTTATCAGGTGCACAAGTAATTCACTTTCCAGATGCGACATAACTCGCTGTTGATTCCAGAATGGCGGCTTCGCCGCCTTGTGTGTTTGATGAGGCGGTGGTGCGTAGAGGAGATTACTCATCGCCTTGTTCATTGAACATGCCATGGCTGATACTCCATTACACTTGAGTGAAATCACTGTACAAAACTCTGCCGGACATCCATAGGGTTGTCATCCCCCTTCCTGTTTCAGCTCGGAACAGAAGGACACTGGTAAAAGGCAATAGCTTCCAAGTGGACACATAGAATTAAAAAAAGACGACCTATTTCTGGGCTGCAGCTGGGGGTTTTGAAAGGAGAGTGTGCTGTAAAGGTGACTAGGGTCAAAACTCTCTTGTCGAGGGATGAAGCTCATGAAGGGGTGTGTGTGTGTGTAGTTGTGTGTGGTGGGGGGGTGGCAGTTGGATGGAGGCGTGTTGGCGGGTGTATACAGGGAGGGGACGGGGGTGATTAAACAACTACATGCGTTTGGAAGCATAAATATTGAATCGAGAAGAGGTGACATATGCGGCGAGTGTGCTTTAAACCTGTTGACGCACCCCTTCTTAAATAGAATGGGATCAGCGCTGCCGATTACAAATTTTGACAAAAGCCGCCTGCTGACAGGGGAGGGAGCCGACGGGGCCGCCGTGAGCCAGTGCAGCTGACGAGGGGACATGCTAACAACCTGGGACAACAAGGAGGTGTTGATTGGTCTGAAAGCAAAATAGACCTGCCGATCTATGCCGCCAGTTTCACTCCCTAGTTTCTCTGTCTGCAGATTTTTATGGCCTTGGATGGTGTTACTCTAGCAAAGAGATGTGCTGTAGCTTAGACACAGTTGAGTGTAGCTTAGACACAGAGTTGGTATAACGAGGGTTGGTAGTATTGGGGTTGAAGGGTTCCTGGATGTTTTAATAGTTCAAAAAGCCTTGATTAAATAATTATTTTGGACAAATTGAATCAAAGTGAAATGCACGTGCCATGCATTGTCTCAGATTAAACGGTAAAAGCTAAATATTGTGTCATTTCAATTCATTGTTTTGCTACAGCACATGTATACAGTGAAACTGTGCTTAGATGATTTGAGGTTCTATACAAGCTAGACTCCCCATATTCAGTCGGTTAACACAAAGTTTAAATGAATTATTGTAGAGTTGAGGTTGTAATAACAAAATAGGCAGTGGGAGATGCAGTATTTATCCTCACTTCCTCAGATTTGCCCGTTGTAATTTATAATCCGTCAGTGAGAGGGGCGCCCTTCTCAATTTAAAGACCTCTGCCTCCCCTGTGTCTGACCAGGGCACGGTCTGCAGCCATGCCAGCTATGCACAGCACATAAACCCATGTTGGTTTTAAACTGTAAAAAATTCCTGCTAAACCATCGAGTCGAAGAGCAGATTATGAGTAGTGAAATGTTGTCTCTGATTTTACGACCTGGGAACACTTGTTGGGGTGCAGTGGCACCATGTCTTGTGTTCCTTTTTGGCCTTTGGGGTGGTGGTGATGGGGGGCTGGAGGCCTTCTTTATCTCGAGACAAGGCAGGTCACTGAACTTACGAACTGCTGGACAGCACTGTTACTGTTGAGTCAAGTATAGGTCAGACTAATCCACGGCTCAAAACACAGATTCCTCTGAACTCAACACCACAGATGTATAGGTCTGCTCTTTATATAGAAAGTAACATGTACCGACGTCTGCATCCACCTATTCGAAAGAAAATCTGTGTATGCAGAGAAGTAAAAAGAAGTAGTGAACTCTGTGTAGGTTTCTTTCTGTAAGTAGTCCCAGTGGTATATATAATTGGAATTTCATTTAGCATTATATTTGTGATTGATGTGTGTTGATGTTCAACATTTATGTAGTCTTTGTCTGGCCTCCAAGTTAACCTAATATGCACTGGTTAGGTTATTCATTATTTAAATCGATTTATTTTGAACTACCTTCAGTAGTGATGATTTTCACATTGTTGGGTATTATCTAAGGATTAAAGACTGTGGTTAGACATTTGAATCTTAATTGTTTCTTTAACTTTTTGCATTAAACAGAATTTGTCACGGTGAGGGACGGTGGGACATTATTACACTGAAGCAACAATATAGACACATTTTCAATTTCTTACTCAAAATATAGTCTTGCATAAGGGCATCAAAGTATTTATTGTCTGCGTAGTCACCGGACATTTTTATATGGCAAAATATTTATACCATTGTTCCACTCTTAAGCCTTACATGTACAGCTGTAGCAGATAAGCTGTGTGATTCAGCCATCTCTCAACACACATGTAAGACGATTATAGGGCAATGGGATCATACCAAAGGACGTAGAAGTGGTGGTTGATATTATCTGTTCTCAATTAATCACTGGAAATGTACAGTAGTGTCGTATCGTCCGTTTGCGTCGATGCGCTTATATAATTTAGTATCCCAGGCCGTATAGAGAGGATGAATTTATCCGTGGTACATTTATACAACAACACACTCCTCTTGTGTACAGAGAGATGCTCCACCTTTGTCTGTTTGTCAGACAGGCTATCTCACTTGTACACATGCATGCACACGTGCACACACACACACACACACACACACACACTATCCACAGCCATTTTCTTTTAAGGTGACAAAAGGGATAACCAATTGTTTTTCTGTTTATCAGAGGTGACATGACCAGTGGCGCAAGGGGGAGAGGAGGCCCTGTGTTGCCATAGCTAAATATACATCCCTGACAGCTCCATAATAGGTTCCAGGAAGTTCAGTTGAAAATAAAAACAAAGCAACATTTCTAGCTGATTGGCTTTGAAAGGACGTTTTTCCTTGCTGAATGGGAAAAATGTGGACTTCAGCATTCCATGGCCGTGATGCCAGTCGGATCGGATAGGCGCAGCCTTGCGTGTGCAAAACGAGCTGGGTGTGATGGAGACGCGCTGCACTGCAGAAACTCAACTTTATAGGAAAGAATATATTCATAGGGTTGGAATAGAAAGTAACAACAAACAGAGAAAATAGTGGGATTTATTTTTGTAATAAGCACGTCTGTTGATAATCTGTTAAAATAGATTTTGTTTTCTGTAAATAGCAAAGTGGTAGTTACTATCGCTGTCCTTTTAACCTGATACAGTTGGGTTTTTAAACCTTTAACATGTTGTTGTTGGCTCTTTTTCGTTTTATTTCTGAAGTCTACAAAGTGGTAGAGTGTGAGGCCCACCATTTTGTGGTTTGGACCTAATCCTTGTAAAGCCTGCAATGTAAGCAGAGTTGTCTCAACGTTTGGCTCAGTGATCGACCTGATGTATTGCACCACATTACGAGATCAATTGGAAACCAGACACTCATAGTCTCCCCACACAATATTTTCATGTATCTTTTCATTATTGTTGATCATTGGCACACGTTTCTCATGGGAAGTGCATCCAATGTATATTTGTTTTGACATGAAAACACTGGATGGTTTGAAGGACAGGGTGGGGGGAAAATTGTCTACAGTTTTGAAACCACTGAAAAGACCTCTTTATTTTCAAAGTTATTCTAGGAAACTTGAGCCTTTGATATTCCATATGCTGAGCATTATTGTATTTTAAAGTGTGAGGCTTTAGCTTAATTTCAACTAAATTAAAAACTGCCTGCTATTCAAATTTAAGCTACGGCAAGATATAATAAATCTTAGCAAGTAAAGTAGCTTGCTGAAAAGTGTACATTTTTGCTCCTCTGTCTGCATTCTCTTGTGAAAGCAGTGTTTACAAACACCTAGGACTCCATCGCTATCAGTAACAGATTTTGTCATGAATTCATAAAGATAATGCACTCCCTGGATCCCGTCCCATTTGCTCAGCTTCCTGACATTACCCCACAGTATCTTTTGAGGAGCCACTTACTACAGCGTTGGTTTAGAATTACTGCACTCCTGGCAAACAGCCTCAGTATTAGACTCCAACGCCACTTTTGTAAATTGTGTTTGTATTCTTTTTTTTCCCCTGCCTTTGCCTCTCCAGTTTGGTTAAATTATGTGCTGAGAGATGTTTTATGACAAACAGCAAGCCCCAGGGAAGTGCACTTTATACATCACTGGAAGTGAGCTGCCATGTGAACTGCAGTGAAGTGGTTCAGTTTTTTTCCCCCTCTTCAACCTCTCAGCCCTCTTCTTGAGTTGACACACTGAGGAAAACTTGGAAACACGGATCTTCTGAAGCTCTAGTGCTAGAAAGTTTGTATTAAAGTGATGTTCCAGTCTAGTTGAGCTATTTCATGTTGTAAGCACAGACACCCATATTAGGTTACACATTGTCAACCTATAACAATAGGCTACTGTGCAACAATGTAGTGACAACACTATGAAGTAATATTATTTCTAACAAAATAACGAAAAAAATCTAAATATAATTTTAGGGTTGGTGTTAGAAATATGTTTTTCAGACTTGCACAGGGAAGAAGATGCAATGAAATTGGTTGTCTGAAGGAAAGAGATGAAGTCTGAAGGAAAGAGATGTTCTTTACTTCTTTTTAGAATGCTTCCAAAGCATTATAATATTTTACTATTATATTCTAATTTCTAATATAATATTTGAATGTGCTGTACAGCGTTTAGACATGAAGTGGCCTGTGTCACGTACCTGATGGAGATCATTTCAGGTCAACATTGCAACTGGCGTACAGACATCATCTCTTTTCTCTAGTACATATATTTTATCCAGCACCTGTTGCAGTTCTATTTGGATGTGCGTGCGTTCGTTTACTTGGACTGCATCAATATTGGTTGTCTGCCCATGGGCTCCCATGGAGGTATGCATTCTCCAAAAATGTAAATGTCTCACAAAAGTGAATAATGTCCCTCTCTTGCTGACAACCTCTTCTGAGACTGCTGATGTGGTATATCTCGCGTCAAGAACCTGCCGGCAGGAGGACGCCCCATAAGATCAACCCCCCTTGGCCTATTGCCCTCTCACGTAAAACCATGTGGCCCCTACGTTCCCCCAATGCTGGTTACAGTATGGCAGACATGTGGACCCACAGGGGAGTAATTTATGACAGTTGTCGCCTTGGTTTGCTAAGCCAGCCACGGGCATCTCCAGCCACTCTGAGCTGGACATTTCAGAGCCCCAGTGGGGATAAACCCGATAGGCTTTAATGTTTCCCCACCATGGAGCCCGTGTGGCATCATTGGGCATAAATGTCACCCCGCGAGCCTCTGTTGTCTATAAAGTCACCGTGTGTTGCCATGGGGATGGAGGCCTTCCACATATGGTGAACTTACATGACACGTTGGCTTTTGGACAGAAAGTTTGTGTTTTTTAAGAAGACATGTTATGAAACACAGAATATCTATATAACATCTTTTACAAAAAAAGTCTTTGTGCCATTGGCCACCTGCGATACATTCATCGTACATTACATTACATTACACACACACACACACACACACACACACACACACACACATATATCTATATATATATATACATTATATTTTTTTTTATATAGGCTTTTTGCCTTTATTGATAGTTCTACAGTAGGTAGACAGGAAATGGGGAGAGAGCGACCGGGACGCTGGTCCATATGGTTACACCCCAATGTTGGATTACTGTGTGCTTTTTATATCTATTATAAATATACATGATATAATCCCAATAAGTCGAGGGAAGGGGAAGACGGCTCAGCTACAGATCTTGCATGACCGCCCGGTCAAGAGTGAGCTGGAGTGTGTTCCTTTTTTCACCAACGCTGACCTGCACGACCAAAGTGAAGCGACAGTGGAAACATATTTTTACAGGTTTGAATGCACCGGTCCTTCAGTTCCCAAGCCTCTAGCCTGGTTTTGGCCATATTATAAAGTGGATTTAATCTCGCTTCCTCCCCGATATCATAGCGGGGAGGAGGCGTGAGTGAGTTCACGCTGTCTGGCAAAGCCAGCTAGGCTACCAAGCCTCCAATCACCGCATCGTTTAGTTTACCTACCAGCCAGGTTGTCTGAATGTCTGCAGTGTGTCTGTCAGGCATACTCTGTGTCAATAAGACGGCTGAATAAACATTCCACTCCTCGCCAATATAGCGGCACAAATTGTCAAATCGCTCTCTGGTGAGTCCCAACAGTCGAGCCACATGCGTAAACTCCAGTGTGTAAATACCGTGACGCACGCAGACAGTGCAATGGCCACCATGCCGTGCCGAGAGATGCAATGATAGTTAATTTGACCTAAGTTTGGCGAAAGCCCAGTGGCTGCTGCAGTGCACACACTTTAGCAACAGCTCTGGAGTGTAGGCTAATAACGTGGAGGGAGTTAGAAGAGGCCAGGGTGCCCGTGCGCTTTTGTTTTTATTTTATCGGTTCACCATTAGCCGTTTAGTGTTTGCCGATTACAACGTTAACGGCTAACTGTTAGCCATTGGACACCGCTAAGGCGGCCAGACCGTTGCTTTCCACAATTTCAAATGTTTCCTTCATACGTCAGGATTACGGGAGCTCTGAAAATGATCAAGTGATAAAAGGGATGTGACGTCTCCTCCCCACTTCCATTTGTCTAAAATATGTAAAGATATTTGAAAATATATTTTCTTGAACGGAAAGGACGAACCAAGCTCCCAGTAAGGCTATCCAACGTTGAAGCTGCCACTACCTACTGGCGAAAAGAGGAATTGCAGCACTTTCATGGAGGTGGACGGAAGTTCATGACGTCATGTGCGTCAGCCCCGGACCTCAAATTTGAGGTCCGGGCTAGGCTAAACCTCCGCTCGCTCGAGCCATTGAGTTATAATTGTACTTCCGGCATTCTTCCGGGTGCTTCAAAACGTCATTGATCAACTTCCATTGAAATGAATAGCTTGGGGGCGGGGCTAGCGCTCCGGTTCGGTCTCTATCCTTGTATTACTCTATGGGACGATCGCATGCCAGCTTCCTGTCTTGGATTTCGGGAGGTGTAGTTCCAGTCAGGCTCTATGTAGGATTCGGAGATTGTGGAATAGTTGTCTGGTAGTCTTGTGTAGCCAGACAACAACTACCTGTGACTACTTACCTTACTAAAAGGTAACCAAATACCCAAAAAGCTTGGCAGTGGCTAAACGCAGCTAAACTTCAGGGCACCCAACTGCATGACCGGAAGCAATTGAACCGGCAACAGTCTGGCTACGCAAGACTAGTTGTCTGTCTGTGCAACTAATACATACGGTAGCACAGTGAAGATGGACAGGGAACGGGGAGAGACGGGAAGTCACATGCAGCAATTGTTGGGCTCGGGAATCAAACCTGCAACTCGCTGTCAGGCTTCAACAGAGCAATTTCTTGAATGGCCACTAGTCTTTAGTTCAAGTGCAGATACGTTTAGAGGTCACTGTTCCTGCCTACACTGAACTGTACTGACTTTTACCCTTATTGCATTGTAGATATACTGTCCCTAGTGCTGTTTGTATAAGAATAAGGGTAATTGAAGTCATGCCTAAATTTGTAATTATCCTATATCTTTTAAATAGTGTGAAATAATATTAGGTTTACATTGTTTTTAAATTTTCTTAGATTTTTTTTAAATTCCGAACTAGACTAATTTGCACACATTCACTTTTGTGCAGTCAACCAAAAAAGTTGTTTCGATCTAGTAGTTTGCAAGATTAGCCACAAACACAGACAGACAGACCCTCTTCTAGACAGCTCGCCCCCTACTAGGAACCACACCGTAAAAGTGAAAAGTAAAAGATAAACCAAGCTGGCTTTCAGTCCAGTATATCCAGTCTCAGCATCTGTTTGTTTGGGTGTTTATCCCAGCCGTACAGAGCACATAACAGGGCTATTCAGGAATGGGTGGGGATAGACTGCTTACTCGGTGTGCGTCCGTGCGTCCGTGCGTGCGTGCGTGTGTGCATGCGCTCCAGACTAGCTAAACAGCATCAAGCCCCAGAGAGATTGGCCCTTTCCTCAACAGAGATCAGCATGCAAAACTACCTCATTAATGTGCTTTTGCTGTGTTTAGGATCTGGCTGACAGGCTGCTGGACTGGAGGGGGGGATACACTGATCTGTTGTCCTGTCCACCCACCCACCTCTATCCCAGGGTAAACTGAAACAGCCAAGATTAGTATTAATCCCCCTTAATGCCGCAGCTCATAATATAGTCATTAGGTGACTTGAGACTAAGCCGTACCACCTAACTGCTGCGATTTATTAAACACACACAGAGGATTTGCTGTCAATGCTTAGTGGGTATAAAGAGTGCATCGCGTCTAAATACTGTGGTATCAGCCTATTAATACTGATGAAGCTCGGCTGTGAATGGTTGCATTCAAATAAGGGGCTCGCACAGCGAGGCCAGGATGAAATGGGATGACCAGCCTCTACTGAATCCTCGTTTCCTGTACGTTGTTTCTGATTACTGACTTCACTACCTGCAGCTGAATCTTCTCTAGTGGCTTTGTGCTTCCCCAAGCCTTTGCTCACACTAGCTTTAATGAAAAGTAACATAATTCAATTTGATATTTAAGGTGATCTGTGTGTTAAATTAATTGCATTTCCCCATTTCTTATCACAGAAATTAGCCAAAAATGATTATGAACCTAGATTGTTTATGGTCAGACTTTTGGTCCACTCTGAAAATGGATCTGAACTGAAAGCAAAAATATCTGAGTAGCCTAGATAATGTCAGGGGTGCACATAACTGGTGTGCCAGTGTGCAAAAGTCAGAATGCTTGCTGGGTGGCAGATCAAAGGCATGGCGTCGCTTTTGTGTACCAAGAGCACTACAAATTAGAAATGCTCCGATAATCGGCCAGTGATCGGTGATCGGCCATATCGGCCAATATTCACTCTGATCGGTAATCCGCATTTACCCTATTTGTGATCGGCAAATGTAGTGTATATTTAGTATTTAATTGTTGGGATACTAGTCATTCTCACCTTGCCTCAGCCTCACACAAGTTAAAATACCACAAACAGTAGCACAGCTGAGTCTGATTTTGTTGTATAAGAATAATGACTATCCTTGAGATAATTCACCAGAAGTTGGAAAGGTCTCTCTTGGAAGATTGCCAGAGTTTGGGGGATTGATCTAATTAACCTTGTGTGGCTCCTGTTGTGAGACGGTGGGGGTTTATTGTCCAGCATGCTTCAGCCAAGTTTGTAATGTAAGACTTTTGGTGATCAACCGTTGAGGACAGTATAATATAATAAACAAAAACCTTTTAGTAGGACTGCAACTATCAACCATTTTCTTTGTGATTAAAAACTCATTGAACGCCAAGGACCTAATTTACAATGCTTCTAAAGACTCTTAAATAGACGACGATCGAATTAGCTTTAGCTGAGTTTCGCTAACTATTTTTGAGGGGCAGTAAACTGTCTTGTTCTCCAAGCGAAATAGAACGAGAGTCTATGGTGCTGGTAGCCAACAGCGCCCGTGGGTTTTAGTGGCGGGCAATGAGATGTTATTCTATCAGTTACTTTTTTGATTATCAGAATAATAGAGAAGCATGTTTTTTTTTCTTAATGTTTTATATATCGATTAATCACATAAACCCTATTTTATTCCCTACCCTATTTATACGTCTGCAGGTTTATTGCAGCAGGTTCCTGGATGACTTATTTTGTATTAATGACTAGTATACCTTGATCCTCTCACACATTCACAGCCACTATTTTGTTGGTATTATATGAACGTTCTTAAATACATAAACAATTGCAACCGCAATACCAAATGAGAAGAGTTGAGTTGTGGCAAGCCATAATATATGAGACGGTGGCATATCAGGTGGTAGAGCAGCCGGCTGAGAATGGAACGGTTCCCTGTTCGATCCCAAGCTCCCCCTGGTTAGTGTCGAAGACAATGAAACGCAAACTGCTCCTGCACATTTTGAAGCGCTTTGGATAAAGGCGCTAAATAAATGCACCATTTACCATATACGTAGTTTATGGTAAATTTATTACCTCACCTGATCATGCACCTGTAGCGTAAAAAGTTTTGTATTAATGGATGTTAGCTTTAACAGAAATGTTGGTGTTATTTAGCATCCCAATGGAAATGTCAGTGTGCAGATTAGAGAGCCCCCAACTGCTGGGTAACCTATAATAATTAATGAATGAAAGGATAAACAATCAAAAGATCATTACTTTTTTTTCCCTAAATTTTTATCCCATGATTTTGCAACCCATTTTTTCACCAGTGTCAATTATCTAATGTAATCCTGGGCGCTACACTTCGGCAGACTGACCTCATGCTTCCTAATATGCACGAGGAGTCCAAGCTGCTTCTTCAACAGATCATTACTTTACCCCACACAATCTAATACCCCTCTATTGTGTGACTGAAAACAATTGATTTATTTTTTATTGCCTCCACCAGCCGAAGGCATGGGGAGAGTATGTTTTGCACTCCGTCCGTCCGTTCGTCCGTGTGTGTGTCCGTCCGTCTGTGTACAGCTAATCTCCGGCACCGTTAACCCGGTCGATGCCAAACTTTGGACTTTTGGATGTCAACGATGAACCTTTGCCCCAAATTTGTAGTGCCACCATGAGGCAGCTTTTCACCATTTTTACCTACAGTACATTATAACTGCACCAATCTGTGTGAAACGTTGCATGCACACTCCCAAGGACAAACCTTTGACTTGCATTTTTCACATCTGCCTTTTATAGCGCCACCAGGAGGCCGAATTTTGTAAATCAATTTTTTTTATATTACTCCTCACAAATTGTTTTCAGTATCTCTATAGTCATGTGCTCAACACGGATCTGTCTATTTCATATTCCATCCTAATTGGCTAACATTGGCTTTCAAAGTTTGCAGGATTGGCCCATTTTGAACAAAAAGCCTCAAATCATGAACGCAGCTTGCAATTTATGTGAAATCTTTCACGCACTTTCCTACTAGGCTGAGGAATAGATCCAACCTTTTTCACATTGGCCTGTTATAGCGCCACCAACAGGTGGATTTTGCCATCAAAGGCATAAGAACAAATGGCACCCTTTTCACATTGGCCTATTATAGCGCCACCAGGAGGCCACAACCTGACCTGGCCTGGTGGAGGGAGACCTGTGCCCCGAGGGGCACTTTTTCTAGTTTTGTATTTATACTGTAGGCTACTTCTGTACCTACATCTTGAATTAAGAATTTAACAACATGAAAGGACATTAAAATTTCATCATAGTGGAAATTTTAATATTAATAGCATCTTATTGGCATTGAGGAAAAAAACGTCAACAACTTCAACCTTGGCAGGTGATCTGGTCTCTCATCAAATGTAAGAATGGGTATTAACCCCTTTTGGGCGGGAACCCCTTTTGGTGTTTTAAACATGTTATAATTTAGCTATTGAAAAATAGCAGATCTACAAGCTCATAGCGCGCCACCGAGTGGTGCGCTATGAACTTGTAGGTCTGCTATTTTTGAAAAATCGTAAACATGCGGCACAAATCTTTGAATAGGTATATATTATTTCAGAGCGAACATTTTTTTTATTTCGACGTCAGGCCTAAATGGATTAAGAGTAGTTCCTTGCAAAAATGGAAGCATTTGTTTTAGAAACGGCAGTCTGACTCTTTCTTCCACAGGCAGTCTGTCAAATAAAATTGGCCATCTCAGCGAGTCCAAACTGTTGGGCTGTAATTCCAGGCGGGCTGCCTGCGGTTTTTTAGTATGCGCCTGTGTGGCGATGGGCATTGTGGCCTGTGTGAACACAGTAGCCCCAGCCTGTTGTTTAAAACTACAGTGCATGGTTGCAGGATTCTCTCATACCCCTGGGAATGCCATTAGTGGGGAGCTGAAGGAACGCAGCAGGTGAAGCAAATAAGGACGAGCCCACTCCCCGTTTTGTCTCTCGGCTGTTCTCTCTCCCTTTATATTTCCCTCCCCATCTTTTCCTTCCCCTCTCATTGTCTCCACCAGGCCGAAGGCATGGGGAGAGAGTATGTTTTGCACTCCGTCCGTGTGTGTGTGTGTGTGTGTGTGTGTGTGTGTGTGTGTGTGTGTGTGCATGCGTCCGTCCGTCCGTCTGTTACCAGCTAATCTCCGGCACCGTTAATCCGGTCGGTGCGACATTTTGCACGCACACTCCCTGGATGCCACCGATGAACCTCTGCCCCACATTTTCCAGAACGGCCTGTTAACACATTGAGAGCCCATGCAAAACTGCCCAAAATCACTTTCACCTAGAAAATCCATTCACATTTTTTATAATTCAGCTGACTGTGGAGACACATGCTGGAACTTTTTACTTTGAAATGTTTTATAGTTTCTGAGTTATTTAATTTAAACGCCAAATACATTCTCAATGGCAAAAACACAAACTTTGGCACCACGTGTTAAAAAAAAAAAAAAAAAAAGTGTTTAGATTTTTCTGATTTCTTTTAATAAAAAAATAAATAAAATAAAATATAAAAATAAAATATATATATATATATCTTTTTTTGGAGGACACAGACGTCTTGGGCTATGCACGTGCGGTAATACCCAGGACGTCCACAGACGTTTTGGGCACAAAATGTGTTAAAGGGCCACCAGGAGGCCGACTTTTGAAAAACACATTTTTGGATATTAGTCCTCCAGATTCTGTCCACAAATCCCGCAAATCGTTACACACTATCTCTATAGTCATGTGTTCAAGACGGATCTGTCTAATTTTTCATATTCCATCCTAATTGGCTAACATTGGCTTTCAAAGTTTGCAGGATTGGCCTGTTTTGAACAAAAAGCCTCAAATCATGAACGTAGCGTGCAATTTACGTGAAATCTTTCACAGACTTTCCTACTAGGCTGAGGAATATATCCCACCCTTTTCACATTGGCCTGTTATAGCGCCACCAACGGGTGGATTTTTGCAAAACACATTTTTGGAACAAAATGCCTCAAATCATCCAATTGTCCATCCAAGGCGTAAGAAGAAATGGCACCCTTTTCACATTGGCCTATTATAGCGCCACCAGGAGGCCACAACCTGACCTGGCCTGGTGGAGACCTGTGCCCCGAGGGGCACTTTATCTAGTTTAATCTCGGCTCTTCATCTTTTCTCATTTCCCCCTCTTTTTTATCGTCTTGCGTTCTGCCTTGAACTTCTCTACTACCGCTGTCTGTGCCTCTTCCCCTCATTCTTTCCGTGCAGTTGTGGATGGCACTACTCATCAAGAGGGGCGTGAAATCCAGTCCAAGCCGGAGCATGTGTGCTGATTTATCCTGCCGAGTGGACGGCCATCTGTGGCTTAACCCCTTACTGTACCCAGCGCCAATGAATGGCCATCGTACTCTTGCTGCGGGCCGGCCCACCTCGAATGTCTAGCCCGCTGCCCTTCTCAGTCCCAACCTTCGCTCTCACCTTGGGCCCCAGTGTCTTTCCCAAGACATGTACCGTACCAAGACTGGCAAGGGTACATGGTCAAAGGATCGGATGGAAATGTTCTGTGTTGCTCTCCACTGTTTGTTTTTCTGGAAATAGAGGTGATAATGCGAGGCCACCTCGTCTGAAGGGCACCACTCCTCTGTATGACAGTACAAGCAAATACTTATGCATCAGAATTAACTGGATAGATTTGGATTAGTAAGAGGGTCACATTTGCAGCTGGAGGAAATGGTTTAAAGAGCCAGCAAACTCATCACAGAATAACAAGGGTTGTTGTAATTGAGAACTTACAAATTTGCATGAATATCTTGTAGGCGTGTGTGTGTGAAACAAAAACTTTGTAGACTGCCACTTATTCACACCCCTAAAAAAAAGAAAAAAACTCCCACACAACATGGAAGTGAACACAGTGCACATTCTCCTCTCACTCACTCGGTCACTCACTCATATGTTTTAATTCAGCATGATAAAACATCCGTTATTTATAAGTAGATTGAGCGTAAAGTATTTGTCCATCCATCATAGGGGCGACGGCAGGCTGTGAAACACATTAACTGGACGCCGGGGCCTGGCCAACTCCCCGCCGGAATAATACAGCTTCTGTGCGAAGTATGCAGCATAGAAAATACATTTTATGTACAGGATAACAGGTGCAAAGCAGTGCAGCGCCGGCCCCGGCTACAGCCCAGGCAAGGTTCACTAATGAAGTCATGCTGTTGAAATGCACGCTTTACTTTAACTAGGTTTACTTCCTTTTTTTGAATGCTTAGCTTACTTCTAATTTTATACTACAGCACATACTGTACTGTCTACAGTACATTGTACGGTGGTAGTATACTGTCACTGTGGTATTTGGTGTACATATATTTTATATATTGAATATTTTGCGTGAGTTTTTGAATATAGCAAAAATGTATGTACAAGCTCATAACTAAGTTGCAACACATTGTCAGATTGTAGAAAGTATAAAATGGGGTTTAAGCGGTCAAATTGAGATATTTACTGTATATGTAGATAAATGGACAAAATGATATGTGAACTATTCTTGTTGAATTATTGAAAAGCCTTGACTATTGGATGTGTGGGGGTGTGTCGCGCCCACATTCCTCAACGAGCCACTGTGGTCTGGATCGCAATGCCTCTGCTCCTGCTATCATCCTGTCTCACACAGGCTCTCTCACACCTCATAAACATGGGAAGCCTCTATCTCCCCAGTGACATGAGCTCCAGTTTGTCTTAATGATCAATATGGAGCCCAAAGGGCAATTTGAATGCAGCCCTTTGGGTCAGAGGTGCCTGCCATTGCTGTGTGTTTGTTTTTGTCTTTAGGGGTGTCTGTAATACCGGGGCCTCAATTGTGGCAAACAAAGCAGGAATGATCGAGGTGGGTGTGATTGTGTGTGCGTGCAGATTGAGGGGTGGCTTTATGGACTTTATGGTCATATTCTAATTTCTAAGACGGCAGAGAGAGAGACGAGCTTCTTGGGACATTATTACCATTAGAAGTTGCCATCAATTAAAACGTGAATTCATCATGGATCAATCATTGCTTTCAATTGCCATTATTACTGTTTATAATCAACATTGATAAATTGAGCAAGGTACTAGAACAGTTGTTAAAACATGGATTTTTATTTATTTGCTATCAAGCTTTGACTGTGTGATGATTGATTAGGCCTAAGCCCCAGGAGTACAAGTACACAGTACAGTACGATAGCTGTACTGTGATGCTTGCAGGTCGGATGTTGTGTCAATCCTTTGTACAGTAACACTGTACAAGATCTGCTGATCTCTTTTGCTCCCTGAACCATAGATGGCATGTATACTTGTATATACAAATGCAAACTATATTCCATTTGCCCCTCTAGGAAATGTACTCTGGCGGTAGGCCGGTAGCCCTTCAAGTGAGCAAGCCTTCCTCTCAAGCACTTGGAAAAGTTTTAATTTCTCTGGGGCTTTCAAATTGCCTGTTTAGGTTGTGCAGAGGCATTGTTGAAAGCGTCTATAAAATACCACTGTGGCACGAAAAAATGAAATAAATAAGACGACCTTATAGCGCTCCATAGCATTGTTACATCCTAATTGCCCCCTTCGACAAGTGCCAATTTCCTTCAAGAGATGCAGGGACTGGGGGCAGGCGGGAGAAACGAGAGGGGGTGGAGGGCTAGCGAGAGTTGACATGCATCAAACTTCTCCCGACAGATTGATAAGAGGACGGTCGTGCAGGACAGATGCACAGATGTGAATTCTCCCTGGATTTCATTTAGCCTTGCTGGTCTTGTTAAAGCGTCATCCCGCTCCTCAGTCTGAGGAGCTGTTGTTACGAAGGCGGTGTTGCTACGAAGGACCCTGGATCTTAATTCCAGCAGCAGTACAGTTTTAGATCAATAACCATCAGTGTTTGGTTTTGGGCCGCTGCGTTGGTCACCGGGGTGATTCACCCCTCCCTCAACCTCAACGCACTCTCCACATATCCACCCCCTTTATCAAGAGTGTAATTTTGTTTTGAGCAAATCTTCACGGAGAGCTTGTGGTCTGGGGGCCCAGGTTGAACGTGTGCCTGTGTGTGAGCCTCAGTGATTTGACAAGGCTGTATATCATTGCTGTATATTACTTAACTGCTTATGTGTTACATACCATTATTTTATTTTTTAGTAACAAATATCCACACTAGGATAGGAACGTATACAGCATCAGAGATTAAAATGGGGTGCATTTTGCATCCCAAAACGCAGTTTATAGTTAAGGGACGCAATAAAACAACGACCTCTGCATCCACGGGATGCACTACTGTACTGTTTTTAATTCTAGTTTATTTTGCTAGCTTTAGTTATAATAATCATTTCTTCTTCAGTTTTCTACATGAATATAACCACATTATAACCATAAAAAAAAAAAAAGACTCCTAACGTCGTTGAAGTGGGACTCATAAAATGTCCCTGGGACTCAAACCTGCATCCCGGGACTCATTACATTGAAAACCTATTTACAACACTGCAGTACCGGTATATAAACATTGGTGGCGCCTTTAGCTACTTATATCAGGAATGTACAGTATATCTTATAGATTCGCAGTATGTGCGCAGGCACTGCGCAGTGCTTGTGATAAGTGTATAGATCATGATCGTGAATTCTCCTTGATCTCACACCACTGTTCACAAAAAAGACTAGCAGTATATATAAGGTGCATGGGCATGGCACAGGAACTCTATAAAACACAACTTTGGAAATAATGTGCAGAATACTCGAACGATGGTGTCATCTGTTTCATGGTTGTGGTAGCGATTCAAAGTCGGTTAGTAAATGACTGGGTTGTTGTCGGATACAGCTAGTAGGATCAAATGAGACATTAATGAGCAGCACTCCTCCCTAAAAGTTTAAACTATGTGTCCACTCAAATGGAGGATCAACCCTAACCATTTGAGTGGATTCAGATTCTGACCCTAATCACCTTTCCTCAAACGCCAAATGTTAACTTTTCATACAAGATAATCTCATACTATAATGGGCAGAGAGATACTGACTTTGGTGACCCTTTGGCTTCTAGCCGCCATCATTGGGCCACAATGTTCCACTTTTTTTTAGGTACTTTATTTAATTTCATTCCAATCAATTCTGGCACTAACCATAATTTTAGTGTTATTTAGTACATTTTACAAAATAAAATATGACCTATTGGTCACAATGGTCAGTTAAAACCACTTTATTAGGCGAGTTATGTGTAAAGAGCAGGACAACTTCTAGGAGACACTAGTGGGGCTTTTAGACTCTTTGTCTGTCTCGAAACACAGTGAATAGGACATTAATGATGATTAATCTCCTGAAATTATTTTCCTGAAACGATTGTTTGTCTGATGTAAAAGACAACCTGAAAGTGTCAAGTGGCAGGCTTTAAAGAGCCACGTGTGGAAGGACATGGAAGAGCAAGAGAGGGTAGTGTGCTTATAGCACTGTGTAAAATATGACACAGGAGGCTGGTAAATAAAGTTATTCAGCCTTTTGTGATTCAATTAGGCAAATACAAAGAGGCTGCGGGACCCGAACGTCCACAGCCAAGCAGTGTTTGTATTTCTGGTGTTGTAATCATGTGCAGCTCTGAATAGCTTTGCACGACCCCCCCATCTCTCTCTTTTTCTCTCTCTCTCTCTCTCTCTCTCTCTCTCCGCATGCGCGCGCACACACACACACACACACACACACACACACACACACACAATGCTGTTCTATACTTGTCTTTCTCTCCCCCTACTTTTCAATAACACTAACATACGCATGCGCACACAATGTACAGTGATGGAGATACTTGAACGACTGCATACTTTTGAAAATTTACTTTTTGTTTGTAGAGAACACTGTGGCTAAACCTGGAATTCTGTATTCCAAATACAATAATTGAAAAAACTACCTATGATGGTCACCGAGTACCACGCACGCCGTGAGTTTAGCTTAGTATTTTTGCTGAAATACTGGACCTTGTGCTAACACAGTATTTGCCATTATGATATCAAAGTCCTATCAGTTGTCAGTAGCGCTGTGGGCAGCATATGTTTTGTGTTACATTTCTGTTTGATTTCATGCAGCTAAATTTTTCGGCGTTTTGTACCATATTGGATATTGTCCAATGTGTGCTTTATTTAACTAGCTGTACTAGGACAAGGAAGTTACTTAGTTGCACTGCCAAATACGCTAAGAAAATAATCCTTTTCTCGTTTGATGTGTTGGGCATGAAAAGGATTGTGTATTGTGTTTGAACTCTAGTTCTAAGTCGGACCCTCTGCTAACGAAGCATTGCACTGATGTTAGTCAAACTTATTTTGGACACATCATGATATGACAAGTGTGAATCCTTGTACGATATTAACACATTGTTTATGTATCTAGTACAGTATTGTGAGACATATGGATGTAGATGATCGATTTTGTTCCAGTTTGTCTTTCAAGTTTTTATTTTTCCGTCATTCACCATCTAGTTTGGCAAATCCCTTGTTCACTTTCTTTTTCTTCACATGATGGTTCGTACACAGCATGGATTCATCTTCTTGTGTTGGTCCCTGCGTTCTAAGCCCTTTCTGGTTCAGTGCCAATGGATGTGCATGTGTTAGAGATGGCTCCTGTTCTGTGCCTAGCCTGCCTCATCCTGAGGTGCTCTCCTGGGGGGCAAAGGTTCAGCCCCCTCCCCCCTCTCTCTGCTGGGGTCATTTGTAGAGGTAAGCCACACATGGCTGGCTGCTCACTCCAAAGCACACAGCAGCAGGATGGGGGCTCCAACATGGTAAAGGTAGATGGGATTAGGCCAATGGTGAATCCTGATATGCTCATTTCACAAACCTTTTCTACCAATTAAGCTGAACTGGAGTTGGATGCGTACGTGTGCTCCTTCGCTCCACTCGTACCTGCAAAAACAGACCTTAGATTGCCACATGCATGGCTGGGCCAGCCACATTAATCCTGCTTTTTTATTTTGGTCAATGTCAGTCAGAGGTCAACCTGGTTATAGCATGATTGCTTCATCGTGACTCTGGCCATCGTTATTTATTTCACTCCACTCCACAAGCCCGGGAGATTGATCTGAAGTACAGAATCCGTATTTAGCCTTCGTTTAAGAAGATTGGTGGTGGCCACAGACATAGTGCTCCAGCCAGCCCTGTGTTCACCGATGGCCAGTCGGATCAATACAACACAATTGAGTTTCCAATCTGGGTGTCTTTGGGAACGCAACCGTGGCGCTTACAGGGTGATCGCCTTTGATGAAGTCTTCATCAGGATCTATTGACAGATTCATTTGAGCACCTCCTTCCACCCTTACCACATGGTCTTTTCTACACTGTAAAGTAATGGGACACTAAGACCCCCCTTTAAAAAGTTTTCTGGAAGCTGATGGGATGATTGAACCAACAGAGCCTCCTCGTTCTTTGAAGTTGACACTTGATTTTTATATATTCTTTGGAGGTTGATTTATAACTTTGTCTTTTGTATTTCTTTGTGATATATTTCATGGAGGTAGCAAAGGTTCTTTGAGACCAACCCAAATAAATAAGCAAAATATACACCAAATATACTGTCCCTTCCCAACATCAAAAAACAGCATTGTGGGATTTCACTATGATGGAACGAAAACACTAGGCTCCGAAAAAATATAACAAAAAAACAAGCACGAGAAGATTTGCTGTGGGAGGCAAGTCCTAAAAGTGACCTGGCGGCTGATGAAGAGAGTGGGGAAATTTCTAAATTATTACATATTTTATTTCCAAACAAGCCGCCGGGGTATTGGGTATCACACACTAAGGCACAGCGGTCACATGTGCACTTTTGGAAATTGGTTGGAGGCTCTACTTGTGCCCCTTTGAAGTTGTTTTTTCGCGTTTGGAGTATAGCTGTTCTGGAGAAGGCCCTAATCCTCACGGTATTGCTGTGGCAAGCACTATTTGGGCACAACGCTTTGTGGCGGCGTGCGTGACTCCACTAATTTGGCCCTTGTTGTTTTACCTGGTTTGTATTTTTGCTGCTCTGTCCTGACCCCCTCTCTTTCTCACTTCCCTTCGTAAAATAGAGAGAGAGAGACTATCCAAGTCAGGGCAGAATGGCCTGACATGCTTTCTCATTGTTAACTGTGATGTAGCGTGGTTCTACAAGCTCACTATGTGCTGCGAATTTGACGTGCTGTGAGCTTATAGATCTGTTTTTCCTTTTGGCCCGTGACATTCGCACACAACTACATTCAACCGTAGATACCCAGCAAATTGCCTTAAACTTTTTTTTTTAAAGAAAGCTCTACGATGTATCTCACTCTCGTTATGATAAGTTAGCTTACTCATCGTACCGACTGAGCATCCATTGTCATTTCTCCCACTTGGAATTATGTTACACAAACACAGGGGCTGTTGTCAGCGATGTTGGTGAGATTTTAGTCTACTCGCACTGTGCCCCGACTGAGCTAATGGCGTCACTCTGAGATCCCCACCACCATCACCACCCCCTCTCTCTATGACAGTCAATCTCTTGTTATTGTCATTAATGTTAAGCTGCTGTGGAAAAAATAAAATAAACATGGAGCAACAACCAAGGTGAATGTACGTACCATCCTCTTTCCGCTCCATCTCTTACCCATCTTTATATCTCTCAGCATCTCTTTCGCTGATAATTTCTCTCACACAGTTTTCTCATTGAAGCCCCACCAACCCCCACGCCAACGTTCCATCTCTCATGGACGGACAGGCAGCAGAGAGGAGGTTACAACCTCCTGCGTGGCTAATTCCCCAGTGATCTGTTCCCCCCGAGGGCAACTAGTACTGTTTACACAGACCTTTAGTGGGGGGGCAGGAGTTATTAAACTCCTCGCAGTGCTGTTGACCGCTCTTGTCTTGGCCCGTTTGTGTGCACAACAAAGTTTGGGGCTAAGGCCTACCGTGGGCCGTGGCACACCACACATGGCGGGGATTAACAGGAAACTGCTGGCACGATGAGGGATGAATAAGCGGGGAATGTTGAGGGGCTTTAACCCATTTAGGCCTGACGTCGAAATTAAAAAAATGTCTAAATTCTGAAATACCTCATGTTTCTGTATCAGTGGTGCTCGATATTTCATGTCAAGGACCCCAAAAATGATATGTAATTGGCCGCCGACCCCCATCTGAAAATATGTTGTTCCAGGAACCCCCCCAGAAGCAAAGATTTGAGTTAAAAACGTTCGTTCTGAAAAAATATATATTCCAAATTTGCGACACATTTTCACGACTTTTCAAAAATAGCAGACCTACAAGCTCGTAGCGCGCCACTCGGTGGCGCGCTATGAGCTTGTAGATCTGCTATTTTTCAATGGCTAAATTATAACAATGTTTAAAACACAAAGGGGTTCCCGCCCAGAATGGGTTAAAGATATTTGAAAGTAATATCGCTGAGTTTTCTGCATACTTGTTAGAGTATGATGTGTAATGTTATGTAACAATTTCTTCGTAGCCAGTTTCTTAGTACGTGGGGATACAATAGGATTGCCAGAGAGGTTGCTGCTATACAGTAGGCCTAATTGAAAGATCGCTGGTTTGATTCCCAGAGACGACCTAGAGAGCTCAGGAGTGCAAAAGTGCCCTTGAGCAAGGACACCTAATCCCGTTGTCCAACAGCCTGCTGCTGCTCCAAGGACAGGAGGCGGAAACTAGCATATCAGCTAAAAATACTGTGATGCTGGCAGTTGCTTGTAAAATGTCCTTGTAGTTGTATCTGTCCTTTTAAATATAACTCTTACTGTACATGTAAGTACTGTATACTTGCATTGTGAGACGCGTTACATTGTGAGCTTGTCGATCGGCTGTTTTCAGCGAAAGCTTTCCCCACAATAACGGAAAACAGAAAATACACTAGTATTGAGCCCTGAGGTACTCCTTCGGTGGTTACCCATATTAGGGTTTAATTGGGTTAAGAAAAAAAATCTCCTGTTGAATTTCTGCTATGCCAGCTATATACCAAGGGGTATTCAACTAGATTAGGTCGGGGGCCACAACTGTAGAATAATTGTGTGTGGAGGGCCGCACAGCGTGCGCGCAAAGCACGACATTTTTTGGATTCTACAAATGCATTTTGTGTTCAAACACAAATATTTATGTAGGCTAATACATTTGTGCACAGTATGAGCACAGGGTGATATATGTCTATACAAGTATATGCTATACCTTAGAATAGACCTATTTGACGGAACGAGCGTCAACGAGCATAGCTGAAAACACACACACACACACACACACACACACACACACACACACACACACACACAAGTCTGTCTAATATCTCTCCAAAAGCCCTTGAATATGATAGAATATAATTTAGGATTACTGTCATTAGGATAATCTAGCACTTTATATATCGCACACATCATACCTGTAACTTTCTCTCTTCAAAAAAAAAAAAAAAAAAAAAAAAAAACATTTCTTTTTTGGGAAAACTATTCCAAGGGCCACTAGGGGGCGCTCCGCAGGCCGTATTTGGCCCGCGGGCCGCCAGTTGAATAGCCCTGCTATAAACCAAGCTTGATTGTGAGACATCTTCAGTTGACACAGGGAGAACATCCTCCATTATGGCTCATTTTATTCAGGCTTTCCGGTATAATAGAGCAGTGGTTCCCAAACTGGAGGT
>NC_136791.1:11591460-11756460 GCF_951216825.1 Electrona antarctica
TCTCTCTCTCTCTTCTCTGTCTCTGTCTCTGTCTCTCTCTCTCTCTGTCTCTCTCCTCTCTCTCTCTCTCTGTCTCTCTCTGTCCTCTGTCTCTCTCTCTGTCTCTCTCTCTCTCTGTCTCTCTCTCTCTCTCTCTCTCCTCTCTCTCTCTGTCTCTCTCGTCCTCTCCTGTCTCTCTGTCTCTCTCTCTCTCGCTCTGCTCTCTCTCTGTCTCTCTGTCTCTCTGTCTCTGTCTCTCTGTCTCTCTGTCTCTCTCTCTGTCTCTCTCTTCTCTCTCTCTCTCTCTCTCTCTCTCATGCACACACCAGACAGTGGCCTTGTGGTTAGAGTGTCCGCCCTGAAACTGGGAGGTTGGGGTTCGATCCCCGGCCGGGTCATACCAAAGACTGTAAAAATGGGACCCAATGCCTCCCTGCTTGGCACTCAGCATCAATGGGTTGGATTGGGGGTCAAATCAACTAATGATTCCCGAGCGCGGCGCACGCTGCGGCCTCACCGTTCCAAGAGATGGGTCAAATGCGGAGAACAAATTTCACTGCGGTAACGTCTGTGACTAATCGTACGACTTTGACTTTGACTTTGACATGCCCACATGCCCCATGCACTTAAAATAATCACTGCATCTACCTTATCATTCACTGTTTCTTGGAACCTGGCTTGATGTAAGGTCAAGTTCTACGAATGTACATGCCACGGAGGTCCCTGGGGGGTAATTGTAGCCGTGTATTGTGCAATTTGAGGGTTAGTGTTACATGTAATTAGTCTCTGGGGAAACCAGTCTATAGTTATTGCCCGACTCTATTTATTTATTCCGTATAAACCTTTTGGGGTCCCTGCGATGTCCTGTGGGTCAATACATCATCATCATCATACATAATCATCATACTGTACTTAAGCAAGACTCAAAGCTTGAAATTGTCGGTACAACCACACTTGCAATTCCCAGAATTGCACCTTTCTAGTTAGAATACGTGAGGGGTAGTTAGGGATTTGTTTTGAGTTAAGAAATACGTTTATTTTTGAGGAGCATATAGGCTCTGGCCTGACAGCGTGTCGCATGTTCGAGTCCCGTTCATGACGACCTTTGCTGCATATGTCTCTCTCTCTCTCTTTCCTGTCATTCTTCACTTGATACTATCAAATCGTCCATATGACTCCAAATTGTGATAACTCCCAACGTGCAAATATTTTGTGTTTAAATTGACTGCACGTATGGAATAACATCAAAGCTGGATGCCCGATGGCTCTGTGACTCTGTCCCAGCAGGTGGGGTCCCCTTCATGGAGCCCAGCCTGTCGGCCTCAGACAGTGTCGGCTCCTCCATCTCCGGCCCTTCCACCACAGACAGCGGCCTGGACACCTGCTCCAAGGCCACCTCCAGGGAAGACCTGACGGACCTGGAGCAGACTAGCTCCACTGCCACAACCCCTGGTTCCACGCCAGGAACAGAGCCCAGCAGGCTGGAGGCACAGGTAGAGGCCCCTCTGTCTAGTACCTAGTAGGCCTGTCACAATGATGACAAACAATACTCTGTGAATCTGCATGTCTGCAAGTTCACAGCATTGCACGATGCTTTTTAAAAATGTGTTATTTAAATTGACTGAATCTATTAGTGTGACTAACCACCAGCCAGTATTATACTCTACTTTGTTGTGTGATGTTAGTGTACAACAAGCTTGTAGATCTGCTATTAAAAAAAAGGGAAAATAAATCACAATCCATGCAAAAGTTTTAAATGATTGTGATATTGATTTGAAGTCATATCCTCTCTCTTTCTCTTCTCAGGTCCAGTCTGAGCAGGTGGAACAGGTCCATTCAGCATCAGTAGAATCTCTCCCTGAGGTCCTGGAGGACAGAGAGGGTGTCACAGAGCCGTCGGACGGTGCTTCCGTACATGACATGGACTACGTGAACCCCAGAGGAGTTCGCTTCACGCAGTCCACACAGAGAGATGGTTAGATTTGAGTTCATTATGTCCATAAGACCTTTCTACTCTATTGCTTTAATAAACACCCACAGGACTCTATCCATGGCCTACTGCTTTTTTCTACACAAAATCTCTTAGGTGTATTAACTACTCGACCCATATAATATTCCGGATATGTCGTAATCATTACTGTAAAACAGAAATAGACAAAGTGATGCCATTGGTTTCTACAGACGGTAAATGAGGCCTATTTTGCAGCGATTTCAAATATATCCGGTCCAAAATGCAAACGGAAATGAATGCTATTGGCTGCACCCGCAGTGAGGGCAGGTCTTCACTTGGTAGAACCAGTAGAAACCCTAGAAACCTCCTACTTTATCATTACTTTTAAAATGAATGGGACAAAAATGTACTAAACCCCTCCCATATCATGATGATTTAAAAAATACATTCAACTAGAGATTGAAAACATAGTGTTTATGAAAAGCTTTACTAAGGTAATAAAATCAAGTATAAAGTCATATTAGGTGAACATTCTGTGACGATAGGCGATTTACAAGCTCAAGCTTGTGTTGGGAGCTTGTACGTTGCGTATTTTCAGCGAATGTTCGTCTATTATGACGTGCCCGGAATATTCTAGGGTTTGTAAATGGAAATTCTAGAATTTACAATTTAGATGCAACAGATGCAACTTAACCACAAGGGTGTTCTAACACAACTCTCGTCCTTGTAGGAGCGTCCCTCATCCCGTATGGTTTACCGTGCCTGCGGGAGCTCTTCCGCTTCCTCATCTCGCTGACCAACCCCCACGACCGCCACAACACGGAGGCCATGATGCACATGGGCCTGCAGCTGCTGACCGTGGCCTTAGAGTCTGCACACATCCGAAACTACCAGTCACTCCTGGGACTGGTCAAAGATGAGCTCTGCAGACACCTCTTCCAGGTTAGTTATGGACTGGTCAAAGATGAGCTCTGCAGACACCTCTTCCAGGTTGGTTATCACAGGCTGAATCTGAATATTATTTTATATTTAGGTACAGTATGTTGGTCGCCAAGGACTTATTTAACTTCTTTTTCATGATGTCCTGGAGCGCCAAGGACGTGTTTTTCGTGTTTTATAACATGGTAAAAAAAAATTAGACTTTTTTTTTTGAAATTTTTTTAAATATATAAAATAAAATAAATGTATATATGGTGGCGGTCTGGGCCTTTTGGCGCCCCCTGGTGGCGATGAATGAGTTAATAAGAGAGATTTGTCTCGCGAGGTTGGTGTTATACAACCATTCACTCAAAATATAAAAAGAATATAGAAATTATTGCGACTGTAGGTGGCAGGTTACTATGAAAACCTGCATTTTGCGTCAGTCAGTCCGTTTGTCAGTCACGCCTTGTGACAGGCTCCATATATGGCCGTCTCGTCCGTCACTCCTCGTGATTCGCTCCATATATGGCCGCCTCATCCGTCACGCCTCGTGACACGCTCCATATCTGTATATGGCCGTCTCATGTTTATATACCGTATTGGTCCCTGCACACAGAGCGTTTTTCGGATTTTTAGGTGCGTTTTTCCGTCTGTTTTCCGAAAAACGCGTCCAGTGTGAAACCACCTTTAATCTGTATTTCTTTCTTTTCAAAATCTTTTTATTTTCGTTTTATAACAGTATGGGTGTCAAGTCACATGTTCATAGAAAAAATAAAATCAGATTTTAGTATCAGTGACTGAGGTAAACAAACTGATACTGTATGAATCACAGAGATCGTGGGCAGACATAATGAAAAGACTATGTTATTGTGCAAAACATGCCCCTTCAAGACAAAAGAAAAACATTTCCTCCCCTTCAAGTCCCAATTTAGTAAAGCCAATTCCCAATTCCCCAGCCTCTCTACAAGTACTCCATCTCTGCTAACCCCCACAATCAGTCATTGGGAGGGTGAAGAAAGCCTCGGGTCTCCTCCGATACCCGGGCCATCAATTAATCTGTATTTCTAATCTAAATCTCTCTCTCTTGGTTGCAGTTGCTGAGTGTAGAGCGCATGAACCTGTATGCTGCCTCAATACGTGCTTGCTTCCTGCTTTTTGAGGGCATGAGAGGGCATCTCAAGTTTCAGCTCGAGGTAACGAAATCATCCTGTTTTGTTTGTAACATTTGTATCTTTGCATTGGTTAATCTTTCAAGTCCTTCATAGCGCATCTTAATGGATGCAACGATGAACAACAATAATATATCCGCCCTCCACAGATGTACCTGAAGAAGCTGATGGACATCATCACGTCAGAGAACATGAAAATGCCTTATGAGATGAAGGAGATGGCCCTGGAGGCCCTGGTGCACTTGTGGAGGATCCCCAGCTTTGTGACGGAGCTCTACATTAACTACGACTGTGACTTCTACTGTTCCAACCTGTTTGAAGACCTCACCAAGTTGCTGTCCAAGGTAGTTATATGGATTTGAATGCCTCATTCATACTCTGCAGTTAGTGCAGTATAAAGTAGGCCTTGTTAGCTCAATACTGTCTGTTCGGTTGTTATATGAAACGTCAATAAAGATGAATCAAGATTTACTGGTCGATAGTTCTGTCAATATTGTGCTTTATTTCAGCGATTTAGCCTTAAGTGAAGTTTTGTTCTAGGTCAGGCATTCTCTTCAGATACTCACAAAAGGTATGCTTCTCACTTTAACGTCCTGCAGAATGCCTTCCCAGTGTCTGGGCAGCTCTACACCACTCACCTTCTCTCTCTAGAGGCTCTGCTGACTGTGATTGACAGCACCGAGGCCCACTGCCAAGCCAAGGTGCTCAACAGTGCAGTTCAGCAGGACCAATCGGAAACGGTGCCGGCAGAGGAGATGGGATTAACTCATAACAGCACAGACGCAGCAGCAGGTATACTCTCCTATACAACTTTATAGGCTGTGTTGGACCTGTTCACACCCAAAATATAAGGTTATTAACCATGTCAAATATGTACCATAATTTAAATGGTAAATGGTGCATTTATATAGCGCCTTTATCCAAGGCGCTTTACATAGATTGTGCATTGTGCATTACATTCACCCATTCACACACATTCATACACTGATTGCAGCTGAAGCCATGCAATTTGGCGTTCAGTGTCTTGCCCAAGGACACTTCGACATGTAGACAGGAGGAGCCGGGATTCGAACCGCCGACCCATGGATCATTGGACGACCTGCTCTACCTCCTGAGTCACAGCCGCCCCTATTTAATGATACATTTGTAAAGGTTTATGAATATGTTATCTCTTTGTCTTTAGACACAACTTTATTGGAGAACAGTGCCAACGGGGAGAATGTTCCAGAAACGGAGAGTGCTGCAGTGTGTCCACCTACCACTGGACACCTGATGGCTGAGAAGATGACACTGGGCAGGCAGGATCAGGACGAGACTGACCCTGGTGAGTCTCTTACACCACATTCATATGACGCAGTCCACAAAACATACATGGAGAAACAGAACATGCTTGATGCTGAAGTTAATGGAAGTCTTTTTGTTTTGTATTGGATTCTTTTCAGCCGAGAAGAAAGCACCAACAAAGCCTCAACGATTCTCTTCAGCTTTTCCAGATTCCCAAGAGTTGAATGACATTAAAATCAAGAAGAAGGTTAACTGTCTTAAGACCTGCAGATTTTATTAAACAGTCCACAGTACACACTAGGACTGTCAAATAAATAATCAAGCATCGAATAGTCATTGACTACTATCTATAATCTACTACAATCATAAAGAAATGTACAATTGTATAATATTTGATTAATAGGGGTCGCTATCGCTATTAATGTGCTGGTAGGCTACATGATTTAATTTCTCATAACATTCAAGTAGAACTATCAGAACTCTTGACTCTGAGACATGAAATATACTAGTTATCTGTCATATTTACTTTTGTAAGATCGTGACAATTCATGGCAAGCTTGTTCATAATGGTTCTGAACAGTTCTAATATTACATAATTATGATCAATCTGCCAATTTTTAAGACTGAAATTCGATAGTAATTTCAGAGCTCATTTGACAGCCCTAGTGCACACTCTCCTACCTAACACTGAAAAGATCATGGGCGTTCACTTGATAAATGTTTTAATTGTGTTCTGCTCTATCTCTCTCCAGTTGCTGATCACTGGGACGGAGCAGTTTAACCAGAAACCCAAAAAGGGGATCCAGTTCCTACAGGAGAAACTCCTCCTCAGTAATCCCATGGATAACGACCAGGTGGCCCAGTGGCTCAGAGAGAACCCACGGCTCGACAAGAAGATGATCGGGGAGTTTGTCAGTGACCGCAAGCACATGGACCTGCTGGACAGCTTTGTCAAGTAGGCCTCTTCTTCGTGTGTAGTTTCTGTAGATGTCCAGGTGATAGGACAGTCCATTAGATCAATTTGGTGCAAGTAAAACATGCTAGAGACGCTGTTGGGCATCCACTGGTCACTCCAATGAACACAGTTGGTGGTGTTCATGTGTGGGAAGGTCGACTCTCTGTCGCTGGTCAGAGCGGGTGTTCAGTAGAGAGTGTAACTGCAAAGGATAGCATGCTCTTCTGCACTTGGGCCTAAATACATTATGATGGGTAAAACATAACTGAAGACAATAACATAAACATTACATGTTTCATTTATGTATTACTGTGTGTACGAAACGCACCCACAATTAAGTTGTCCAGGTCTGTGACATTTAGATGCAAACCTTTTTTATTATTTAGCGTGTGTCAAAACACGTTTTTTTAATTTTTTTATATAATATGTACAATGTTATTGTACATGACTGAACAATAACATGTTCAATAACATGTTCAATCATGGCCTAACAAACATAATTTGACAGAAAATCAAATCCATGTTGTGTTAACGGTTTGAATTCTCCTTGCAGCACGTTCGGCTTCCAAGGGCAGCGTATTGACGAGGCCCTGCGTCTGTACCTGGAGGCCTTCAGGCTGCCGGGAGAGGCTCCAGTCATCCATAGGCTCCTAGAGACCTTCACTGTCAACTGGCATGTAAGGCAGCTGCATACGTTCAGCCTACACACACACACACACACACACACACACACACACACACACACACACACACACACACACACACACACACACACACTGTTCTGTTATTACAGAATATTTGGGAAGCATGTTTTCGCGCGCACACACACACACATGCCATTTTCCAATACTGCTGGGCAGAGAGAGACACAACGCATGCACACCCACTGTCACTATCATCAGGTAACAGCCGGTGGAACGGTAGCATGGCATCATCACTCAAGGACAGTCGTGCACGCAGGCCATTAGGTAGAGTACAGTGGCTCCATGACATAACCATTGCCATTTATTACACATACTGTACACACAGACACACAAGCGTGCAATGGAAGGTAGGGCATGACACACTCAGCAGGGGGCCTTCATTTACAACATGACGGCTACTCAAAATAGCAGGCGGATGTGTGTGACCTGGAAACTATTCCTAGTAATATCCTTTTCTTAGGATGACCTCGCAACACAAATAGTCTCCAATGAGTTCATGAGTGTATTTGAGACGTTGCACTGTAAATGAGTTTTCCACTCTACGGGGTGACCAGTAATGCCAGCAGTCTATACTAGGCACTAGGGATGTCCTATGTTGACTTTTTTACCGATATCCCGATATTGTCCAACTCCTAATTTCCGATACCGATATCAACCGATATCAACGATACCGATATATGCAGGCTTTTTCCAGTTGTGGAAAAAGTACTCAAAATATTTACTTAAGTAAAAGTATAAATACTGCAATATAGAAATACTCTGTTACAAGTAAATTCAACATGTATTTGAGTAAAAGTACAAAGGTATTGGTATCAAAATGTACTTAAAGTACCAAAAGTAAAAGTACTCATCATGCAGACTGTCTCATTTCAAGTTTTCAAATGTATAAAAATCATTTGAAAATACTAAAATAGCAGATCTACAAGCTCACAATGTGTCACATTGCAACACATTGTGAGCTTGTAGATCTGCTATCTTCAAATGGCCGAAATATAGGGCTGAAGTGTATAATGTATGATTTGTAATAATAATAAAAGTAACTAGTGGCCTGGGCCATGGCTCAGTGGTCCAGGCACCTTGGCTCCAGTCTGGCAGTGTGCCGCGGGTTCGACTCCCGATCCCGACAGCCTTTACTGCATGTCTTCCCCCCCATCACTCTCCCCATTTCCTGTCAGCCTACTGTCTGTCCCTCCATAAAAAATATAAAATAAAGGCAAAAGCCACACAAAAAAAACATAAAAAAAAAAAAACTAAAGTTTTCAAATAAATGTAGTGGAGTAAAATACAATAGTTGCCTCTGAGATGTAGTGAAGTAGAAGTAAAAGTATAGGAAATTGAGTTATTTGGACTTTAATTGAGTATTTCCAGAATTGTACTTAAGTAGCCCTACAGTACTTAAGTAAATGTACTTAGTTTAAGTACATCACATAGATGTTGAGGCCTTTTTGCCAGTGCAGAAGCATAATTGCCTTGATGCCTGAGATAACGAGCACCAACGAGGACCAGGTGCACACTGCACAGACACACACTCTGCAGTGCTCTAATGTGAAAGTGAAGCTTCAAGCTCATTTCTCTCCAAAAGCCCATATGGAATATTAAGGATTACTGTGATTATGGTAGGCTCACATTTCATACCACACACACACCATACAGTAAGAACTCCTGTAACTTTAAAAATAAATAAATACAGATACCGATATTTTCCGATATTAATTAGTTATGCATATATCGGCCGATAATATCGGGAGGCCGATGATATTGGACATCCCTACTAGGCACCCTCATTTTCTCTTTTTTCTCCGTACACCAAAGCCCATAGCCTGGGTTCCAGCCTGAATCGCTGCGTTCCGTGAATCTGTTTTGTCACTCGCTACTCAGTCTGGCTAGCAGGCAGCAGACTCGTATTTCATAACGTCACCTGTTACGATAAAAAGTAAACACTAATTTGATTCAGTAGTCCACTATGTCAGATCCAGTAGTACAAAAAACCTCAAGCCTGTGTGGGGTGAGTTTATTGAATGATTCGTACGTTGCAGGGCAACAGCAGTGCAGTAGCAGTGCAGTAGCTGTGCAGTGCTCATTGCTATGACGTCAAACTGGTGTTTTTCCAACCCGCACCACAATACAAATCAGAAGCCACGGGTTGGTTTCACCTGTTTACATGTCCCGTGTACCTTGGAGATTATAGGACCATTTCCAGACTGAGCAGACTGACAAAACAGATTCACAGAACGCAGCGATTCAGGCTGGAACCCAGGCGACAGAACCCATCACATTGTGAGGGGATTTGGTGTACAGAGGAGAAAAAGAAAGCTTGTGGATCTTCTATTTTTGTTTGCACCTGAATAGGGATGCTATGGTTCATGATGTCAATCCTCTGACTGATTTGGTTCTAAAATGCTAAATTGGGTCATGGGTGGTATGGCCGGCTTGGAAGGTTAAACAATAATAGCCTACTACTGTGTGTGGCAATGGTTCCCAAACTCTACATTTTAGCTTGATACACAAAATAGAAATTGTATGTCTCCCCGGCACCCAAAAATAGAACATAGCCGATCTACAAGCTCACAATGTGTAGTAATGCACTGCGTCGCAAGCTTGTAGATCGGTTATTTTTGCTACTTCTTAAATGTTTCTTTTTGAAAATGTTTTGAAAAATGGTTACTCGAGACCCATAAAAATGGCAACTAAATGGCAAAATATTAGTTCCTATGTCTTTGCAAAGGGTTTGCATACTGTTTTCATTGCTGAGTCCTGGCGGTCAGTTCAGTTGGAACTGGATGACTAAAACAGCCAAAACATTTCCGGGGTCCCGGACAACATCAACGCTGATTGGCTGTCAGGACGCTATGGGTGGAGTCGTTCAGTCGTTGGACGCAAAGGTCGCCTTCAGTAGGACTTTTCCAGCTGTGGTGAATATACCAGGTGACCGTTTGCTTCGTTCGCATCGCCCTGTTTGCGCGACTTCGTGTCTTTCCATTGGCTTTGTACAGTATGTAATTGCGCCGCTCTAACTATCCAGGTTTGAACGTAGCGTTACTGAATGTGTATAGAGGAGGCTGTCTGTAGAGAGGTCATCTGGGAATAGGAAGGTCACCAGTTTGCCCCCCCCGCCCAGCCTGCTCATTATACGTGTCAAAGTGTCTCTGACCAAGACCTTAACCCCTGTGTGTGTGTGTGTGTGTGTGTGTGTGTGTGTGTGTGTGTGTGTGTGTGTGTGTGTGTGTGTGTGTGTGTGTGTGTGTGTGTGTGTGTGTGTGTGTGTGTGTGTGTGTGTGTGTGTGTGTGTGTGTGTGTGTGTGTGTGTGTGCGCAGAAAGTGAACGGTTCTCCCTTTGAGACCAACGATGCTGGCTTCGCCCTGGCATATGCTGTTATCATGCTGAACACCGATCAGCACAACAACAACGTGCGCAAGCAGAACATTCCCATGACGGTTGAGGTGAGTAATGAGCTTCTACATCTGCTATTTTTAGGCACTTTTTTGTTTTAGGCATTTTTATATCATGACATCTTTGTATAATGACATTCCCAAAGTAGAGATACCAGGCTGAAAGTGGCTAAAACAACATGAACACACGTATGCCACGATTTCCATTTACAATGTAAAGCCATTTGAAAGACCTCATAAAAGCCCTTCACAGTTTTCTCATTGGGACCCGGTGGCGTCCCCCCCCCTTTGGTTGTGTGTCTGGTTGGAGGAGTGGCATTCCACCACGGGTGCCAGCATTTGCCACTGGTGCTCTTTGGCGGTAGGCGCGACTGATGGCAGTTCAAAAAGCCCTGGTCAACAGCTGTACGCAGTGGTGGTCTATCCCAGGGATGAGCTCAGGCTGCTTAGTCATGTGAACAGGCGGTGGGGAGGGGGGGGGGGGGGGAGCGAGAGCACAGTACCCCACTTCTTGCTCTTCTGCAAAGTAAAACCCTCAGAGTTCATTTAACTCCAAGAGTGTACAAATGTACTCTCTCAGAGTTACAAATAAAAAAGTTTCTCTTTTCTCTCTCTTTCTCCTATATCTCTCTGTCTCCTTCCCTGTTTCTATTTCTGAATCTCTTTCTCTCTCTGTCTTTGTACTCTTGGTTGTCTCTCTCTCTCTGTTTGAGTGACAGCGGGTGAAGACTAAACACAAGTCCCTAGGGCAGTCTTTTGAAGACGGTACGGGTGGGCCACTCTCACTGACACACAATCACAAGCACTCCCCTCCGCACACGCGTGCAGCCGCGCAGACACACACACACACGTGCACAAACTCTCGCTCACTATTACGCTCTGTGGTTCTCTCTGCAACTTTCTCCCTCTTCACACATGCACACACAGTCAAATCCTCAGTCTTAATTTACACATGGAAAACCGAGGGTAAGTTTCATCACCACTGAGGATTTTACAGTGCATATTCACATTGTCACTCAATAAGTGACACGCAGGCCAACACGACGCATACAGTAGTACATGTACTCATTCACACTGAAACACACCCACGCCACATTTCGTACATGTGGTGCCCTGTTTTTGTTTGAAGTATTCCGAGACATTCCCAAGGGCTCAGTCGCAATTTGGTTCAAGTGGGCTCCCAGAATTCCGTGGGCAATCGACAACAGAGCCCCTGACCCAACACTTTTGAGGGGGGCCAATAAAAGTGGCGCCATGCACTTTACTGACTTAGCAGCTTGCAATGCGTAATATTCACCACCACACCATTTGTTTACAGCGTAGGTCGATTTGGAGATCGGCAAGCTATGCCCGTAGAGAAATTAAACTTCAGTCCCCTGGGCTGGGCGATGGCATGACATGTTAAGGGAGGACACAGCAAAACACTCAGGTTGAGTTTGATATGATGTTTGCTGTATTGTCTGGGCACTCAGTGCCTGAGTAATCTATGTAAACATAGCACAGAGGAGCAAGATGAGTGGTTGTGTTCTGGTTTGGCAGCCTGTCTGTCCAGCTGCTTTGTCTCTCTGACACCTATTGTTTCCACTTTCCACCGGCCGCTCCAAAGCACGTTTGTCTGATACTATGCATGGAAGGCTCCATGAATGTGTGATAGTTTGTTATATGGTGTGTGTGTTGGGGAGGGGGGTGGGGGGGTACAGGGTGTGTGTGTGGGGTACATTGTCTGTGTGTGTGTGTCTGTGTGTGTGTGGAGGAGTACTGGGTGTGTGTGTGTGTGTGTGTGTGTGGGGGGGGGGGGGGGTACAGGGTGTGTGTATGTGTGTATCTGTTAGGTACAGGGTGTGTGTGTGTGTGTGTGTGTGTGTGTGTGTGTGCGTGTGTCTGTTAGGTACAGAGTGTGTGTGTGTGTGTGTGTGTGTGTGTGTGTGTAATGCCTGTCAGGCAAACACATGCCTGATCTCACTACCCTCTTAATCCCTTTCCCTATCTGGCTGTGTGTTTATTTCTCTGTCTGTCCCATCTCCCCACAGAGAATCTCCTGTTTCCCTTTCGCTTGACCCACCAGCACGCCAAACCCCAGCCAAGTGGTGACACAAACCCGAGCCTTGAGGTTGTCCGTCATCGCTGCGCGCTTGTGTTTATTTACAGGAGGTCCTTGGCTCCGATCCCTGTTTTCCTAACATCGCAACTGAAGCATATTAAGTGACACATAACAGGGGCAATCCCCCTCGGTCCCTTTTTAATTGTCGTTGGGTCTTCTTCTGCGTTAATGAAGGCAGGGATGCCAGAGGGGTTGTGTGTCGGAGCTAAGCTCGCTCGCTGAGACGCATTGACTGACATGTTGATGGTGGAAATAGGAAATGCGAGTCCATCCATGTTTTAGGTTTTTTTGATATTTGAATAAAGTCTCTTGCTTGACAGGTGAAAGTGTGTATTTATGATTCATATAATTTTTTTCTATTCTTTCTGATTGTTTCATACAGCAATTCAAGAAGAATCTGAAGGGAGTGAATGGGAACAAAGATTTTGACCAGGACATGTTAGAAGAAATCTACAACACTATCAAGTAAGCTCTCTCTAGGAATGCCCACCCAGCCTTCACCTTTAGCAGGCATTAATTCAGGACAGGCTGTATGTGCACTCGCTAAAATATAAACGGAACGTATATTTGTATCTGTATTTCTCTTCTTTAAAGATTTATTTTTGGGCGTTTATGCCTTTTTATTGATAGGACAGTAGACGGACAGGAAATAGGGAGAGAGAGACACACACAGCAAAGGTCGTCATGATCGTATTGCAGTCTGTGTGCCCGGACCGCTGTGCCAGCCGTCGGGCCAGCTGTATTTCTTTGACTAGTCATGAATTTGTTTGCTAGCCTTTACCCCAGCCAGAATGGCGATGTGACATTTCCTGTGATCATGTCACCTCGCACATCAATTCCCGACCGTCAGGAATTTATAGAGATTCATAGAAATCTGGCATTAGAGTTCGGAATATTTTCAATTCTTTAGTCAACATCCATAGATTGATGCAACCGACTGCGTCTGTGCGTCACAGCGGAGGTGTGTGTGTTGTTGTTTATAAACTTTTGAAAGCGGCAATACTGCAACATCAACCTCCGCCTCAATAGGAATGAAGAGATTGTGATGCCGGACGAGCAGTCGGGCATGGTGAAGGAGAACTACGTGTGGAGTGTGTTACTGCACCGCGGCGCCACACCAGAGGGCATCTTCCTGCACGTCCCGGCCGGCAGCTACGACCACGACCTGTTCACCATGACCTGGGGCCCCACCATCGCTGCTCTGTCCTATGTCTTTGACAAGAGCTTAGATGACACCATTATCCAGAAGGCTATCGCTGGCTTCAGGTAGGCCTGCAAACGGCTTAAAGCTAAAGTAGTGACAGTAACACAAAGGTCTATCAGTGTAACACAAATTTAACCTCAACATTATCTTCTTTGGCTACCAGTTGTCTGTAAACCTGAAATGGGTCAAAATCTAAGTGTACAATCTTTTATCTACTGTTTTCTACTGACTGGTTAACTGAAGTCCTTCAGCTATGATACCATGGCCTTTTTTGTGGGATATGTTAACACATTTCTGTGGTAAGTGCTTTGTACGGTGTATGATTATTACTATTACTGTTTTAATATACTGTTTCTCTTCCCACAGGAAATGTGCCATGATCTCTGCTCACTATGGCTTCAGCGACGTGTTTGACAATCTGATCATCTCCCTCTGCAAGTTCACTACTCTCAGCAGTGAGGTACGTAGGTGGGGCACATTCAGTTGACAAACCGCAGCATACTTCCCATTACGCTGATGTGGATCAGTTTGCTTAATATAACTTTGTTATAGTACAGTGGAAATAATATCCACAGTGAAAAATAGAGTAGAACGTTATTCTCTTCATGAGGTGGAACATTGCCTTCGGCCTCAAGCAGGCACACAATCAGCACACTTGATACCCATTCTAATCCTTAACAATAACACTTGATACCCATTCTAATCCTTAACAATAACGCTCATACTGGGGGCACGGTGGCACAGTTGGTAGTGCTGTCGCCTCACAGCTAGAAGGTCCTGGGTTTGATTCCCGCTCGGGACGCTGTGGGCGCTGGCGGCGTGTCTCCTCATCCGCGTCATCGGTGCCCATACCCGAGGCGGGGTTGGCGAAAGGGCCTTTCTGTGTGGAGTTTGCATGTTCTCCCCGTGTCCCCTAGGGTAGGTACCCTCACAAAAAACATGCAGTAATCCTGGTCTCTAAACTGCCTCCCCCTGGCCAGCCGGGGCGCCTGATGGAGGGGAAATGAACTGGTTGGAATAACGTGTTCCTTCCACGTGCTACGTCCAACCAGGGAAACTCCCCCCTGTCAGGTGTAAAGGAGCAACTTGGACACTCAGGCATGAAGGAAGCATGAGTTCAAGTCCGTTGCTCTCCCCATGTCCCCCATATATGGGGACTAGGTTGGCGGAGGGTGTGTAGAGCCCAGGATCACATTAGATAATTGACACAGGGGTGAAAAATGGGTTACAAAATCGTGGGATAAAAAATATATTAAAAGAAATAACGCTCATACTGTAAGTATGTTTGTTGATCACGTCTGTGTCCTCCTCCCTACAGTCTGTGGAGAACCTGCCGACGGTGTTTGGCAGTAATGGAAAGGCCCAGGTGGCAGCGAAGACCGTGTTCCACCTGGCCCATCGCCACGGGGACATTCTGAGGGAGGGATGGAAAAACATCATGGACTCAATGCTGCAGCTCTTCAGAGCTGAGCTGCTGCCCAAAGCCATGGTTGAGGTCAGGACACCGGAGGGGATGCATATGAATAACTTACCCCCCCCCCCCATATTGTTTTTTTTTCACATTTGTTGTCTCCACCAGGCCGAAGGCATGGGGAGAGAGTATGTTTTGCACTCCGTCCGTGTGTGTGTGTGTGTGTCCTTCCTTCCGTCCTTCCTTCCGTCCTTCCGTCCGTCCGTCCGTTATCAGCTAATCTCCGGTACCGTTGGCCCGATCCATGCCAAACTTTGCACACACACTCCATGGATGCCAACGATGAACCTCTTCCCCAAATATTCCTCAACGGCCCGTTATAGCGCCACCATGAGGCCGATTTAGGCAAAACACATTTCTGTAGATTACTCGTACACATTTTATCCATACATCACACAATTCGGTATACACTATCTCCATAGTCATGTGATCAACACAGATCTGCACAATTTCCCATGTTCCATCCTGATTGGCTAATATTGGCTTCCAAAGCTCACATGATTGGTCCGTTTTGAACAAAATGCCACAAATGTGCAATTTCCGTGAAATTATACACACACATTTCCACTAGGCCGAGGACGACATGCCACTCATTCTTTTCCGAATCAGCCTCATGGTGGCGCTATAACAGGCCAATTCCTGTTTTTGGCTATAACTTCAATCTGTATACAACTTATGTATGCGCACTCCCTAGAGGCCATGAAAAAACATTGTCTCTGCATCCCTCCACATCTGCCGGTTATAGCGCCACCATGAGGCCGATTTCTGCTAAACACATTGCTTATGCACAGATTTCATCCAAATCTCACGCAAATCGGTACACATGATCTCTGTAGTCATGTGATCAAGACGAGTCTGTTGGATTTATCAGATTCTACACTGATTGGCTAACATTGCCTTCTAAAGTTTTCAGGAGTGGCCCGTTTCGTTCAAAATGCTGCACATGTCCTGCTCATCCACAATTCTATCCTCAGAGATTCTATGAGTGATCTGGCTCTGCATTTCCTCAACAAAATGAAGAAAATTGTTGCAAAAAAACAAACAAACAAAAAAACATGTTTATATTACTCCTAAACATTTTGCCAAACATCACACACACTCCTATCCTCCTGGTGGAGACCTGTGCCCAGAAGGGCACTTTTTCTAGTTTTTCATATTTTCACATTATATTTTTGTATTAGATTAAATTGTACGGTTCACTGCAGCTCAACAGTTAGTGTGAGGGGTGGTCAGGAGATGTACAGTATATGAACTCTGAACTGTTTTACTTTCTCTGTAACGAGCCTGATCCTGCATCCCAATTCCCTACGGTATACTAACTTAATATTGTACATGTGTTTTATGTATGTCAAGTAAGTAGCACTGGGAACCAACGGTGAGCCATGTGGCCCATAGATCTGTATCTGTTTCTGAAGTGTGATCTCTTGGCCAAGCCAAGGCCTACAAGTACTCCCCCTGGACATGACGCTAGTATGTCACAGGGACTTAGCTTCAATTCGAGCTGAATGCTGAGCAGGGAGGCGTTGGGTACCGTTTTTATAGTATTTAGTTTAACTCGGCTCAGGGGATTGAAGCCTGACCTCGCAATCTCAGGGCGGACATTCCAAATGTGAAATGATAGTAGTTGAATAAGTTGCAACTCTATGATGTCTGTTGGCAAAAGCTCTGTCATTTCCTTTCAGTACAAAAAAGTATGTGAATCCCTTGCATGCCAACTGCGAAAACTACTATAACGATTATAAGTGTATGTATACTGTATAGTATGTATAGTATTAATTATATAGCATGAAATTGTGACAGCATATGAGTCTTAAGTGTCTTGCTGTTATAACTTCTGTGTTGTACTGCCATCTGCTGTCCGGTGATGAAATATCTGCACTTTTGGCCTCAGGTGGAAGATTTTGTGGAGCCAAATGGAAAGATTTCTCTTCAGCGAGAGGAAACCCCTTCAAACCGGTATGCACGTTCTTTTTCTGGTTTCCTTTTTTATAGCGGCTTATTGGAGTCTTTATAATAATAATTCATGAATACTCATATTAATAGTAATTCACTTTATTTAAATGGCACTTTACATAAAACCGAAGATACAATCAAATGGAATAAAACATTAAATTAGATTAGAAATAGAAAAAAGCATTGCTTGAATTGCATTTGTGTAATAAAAACATTAAGCAAATAAAACAGTTCAATGTTTTGGGGAATTATGGTATTTTCTCCAGCTAAACTACAATAAGAACAATGCACTGCACACCATAATGTTTCTTAGTATTTATCTGCTGATGGAAGGGGGTTAATGGCAGACCTGGCAGCCGCCCATAGAGCTAACAGACAAAAACAAACCATTTCAAATGATTATTCATTCCTGTCGTTTTGTCAGCGGTGAGTCAGCAGTGCTGAGTTTTGTCAACTGGTTGACGCTGAGTGGAGCAGAGCAGTCCGGTCGGACAGGACCCTCTACGGAGAACCAGGAGGCCAAGCAGGCCTCCATCCTCTGCATCAAGGTACACATGGATTCAACTTCTCACTCACTGGTTCAGTCATTTGGATTCCATAGCATGTTGGGCAGCGAATGTCTGTGAGAGCCTGTAGATCGGCTATTGCCTCTGACGCAAAATTTGAGTAGTAGATTGACTATTCTTTGTTATTATTTTAATGTTAGAGCATTTGAAGTGGTCAAACTCACATTATGTTCAGAAGCGTCTACCATAAAAGCTTAATAGTCGCGGATATTTCATATAAAAGCAAAGGCTAGCCTCAGGCTGTGATTTCTTCACCTGGTTGGCAGTACAATATGTAGAATAGCAGGAGCAATATTACTAAAACATCATAATGTTACATCTTGTGTCAATTGTTTAGGAAACGACACTAGTGTGTGGTTTCACAAATCGCACATTAAGACTTGGTCATACAAACATTTTCAGTTGTGAGATTAGATTTTGCTTTCATCCATGGGTAGTATGACATACTCACTGCTGGAGAACGTAGGCCTGTCATATTTATTTCATAATCGCCTGATCACAATTATTTGAGATAATTGCAATTATCTCAAATAATTGTCATAATTGTTTGCGTGTTGAACAATGGTCCTACATGTTCAAATTTCTAATCTAAAACAAATAAAAAGCTCAAAACGCATTACGATGTGACACGTTGTGAGGTTGTATCACAATTCAATATTTTAAATGTATGCCGATATCTAAAGTAAAAGTATGCTATTAATTCAAACAAAGAAATCAGACACATTCTGTTTCTGAACTTTATCAAGTTTATTCTGTACGGTACACTTCAAATTTCAGGGTGAATTTTCAAATGCAGAAATTTAATTTCAGCCGATAAGAATCTCCCCTGACGCGATTTGAATTTGAATTAGATATGTCTATGGATGATCATTGCTGGTGGGGAGAGTTGCATCTAAGGGCTCACAGACTTATTTTCTTTTCAAAGGAAACTTTTTGTCATTGGTTTAGAATATTAATGTAACGAGTACTTATAAGGGGGCATGAGGAAATGTATTTGCAGTTAAAAGTAACATTTAGAATGGTAATGAAATATGATACATATCGCCTACTCAGATATAGTAGAGATAATCAAAATAAGCTCTTAACCCATTTTGGCCTGACCTTGAAATTTAAAAAGAATCTTCTAAATCCTCCAGTTTTCTGAAATAAATATTTTCACGATTTTTCAAAAATAGCAGACCTACAAGCTCGTAGCGCGCCACTCGGTGGCGCGCTATGAGCTTGTAGATCTGCTATTTTTCAATAGCTAAATTATAACATAATGTATAAAACACAAAGGGGTTCCCGCCCAAAATGGGTTAAAGGGGCATTCCACTCATTTTCAACATTTTACTAAAATTGGTGGTTTTCCCCTTTAAGTAAAGAACCGTTTTCTTTGGTAATTACCATCTCTGTTGAAGCTGAAGCTTTTAATTTACTGTTCTGTGTGGGATTGTATTTCCCTTCAGTTACTTACTTTACCGTGTAACATTACATTATGTAAAGTAACATAGCTTGTGTCAAACATTAGTTTTGAATCTGTTGCCCACTATCATTGTTTTTAGTGTAATTTAGGTATACTATAAATGGATTGACTCTCTGTTCCTCCTCTCTTCCAGCAATGTGATCCAGAGAAGTTGATCACAGAAAGTAAATTCCTACAGTTGGAGTCACTACAGGAGCTGATGAAGGTAAGTAGTGAAGGAAGATTATCATATTACTGTCCTGTTGTGGATTTAATTCAGTACATACAGGTTAGTACAGGGGTTCTCAACCCCTCAGGGGGTCGCCAACTTTTTTGGGGGTCCCCAAATGATTAACATATTGTGTGCCCTTTCAACATGTTCAAAATAGTGACCCAGGGTGCCCAATGTTATTTTTGACATTTTATTTATTTTTTATAAAAATCACAAAAAAAAAAAAAAAGGGGGGGGGGGTTCTAAGACGTCCACAGACGCAGAATAGCGCACCAGAAACAGTGATTCAATTGTATGGAGAGGTCTCAAAATCAGAGCACATCAATGTGAACACAGCAGATTATTTTTTGCCTGCTGGCAGCATTGCCATCACTCACATTACCCCGATATTGGTGACTTATCCCATTTTGGGCGGGAACCCCTTTTGGTGTTAGCATTATATTATGCTTTAGCTATTGAAAAATAGCAGATCTACAAGCTCATAGCGCGCCACCGAGTGGCGCGCTACGAGCTTGTACTGTAGGTCTGCTATTTTTGAAAAATCGAAGAACGACTGACACAGAAACATAGCTTTTTCAGAAAACTGTCAGGATCTAGAAGACATTTTTAGAATCTGATCTCAGGTCAAAATGGCTTATACATATTTGATAAAAGTCAGGTGAAGAATGATATTTGCTATTTTGCATCCTTAGGCTCTGATCTCAGTCACCCCTGACGAGGAGACCTATGATGAAGAGGATGCTGCCTTCTGTCTGGAGATGCTGCTTCGCATCGTTCTGGAGAACAGGTAGGAAGGAACACATTTATAAATTACTTCGGGCACTGAATTCAGAGAAGTGAACTGTTGTACAAATACGGTGTGTGTGTGTGTAGGGACCGTGTGTCGTGTGTGTGGCAAACTGTGCGGGATCACCTGTGCCACCTGTGCGTCCACGCCAATGAGAGCTGTTTCCTGGTGGAGAGGGCCGTGGTGGGACTGCTCAGACTGGCCATTCGCCTGCTACGACGAGAGGACATAAGCTCTCAGGTACACGACACACATGTTCGAAACAATTTGTCTGCTTCTTTTGTTCTAAGCAAAGGTGCAATTCATGCTAGCGCTCTTATCATGCAATTTTTTCAAATAGAGCCCACAAACTCCTTTGGAATAAACGGTTAATTGAAAAATAGTTTTCGGAAGGGAATCAAGACAAATTTTTATTTGACAGCTGAATACCTTTTTAGAAACACTTATCCAGGGAAAGTGAGACTGTGAGCACAATGCACAAGAGGCCTGTGGTTGGCCTCCTTCTCTAACCACCCATTTAATCAGAAGAATAATGAGTAGAAAGAGAGCTAATGGAATAACCTAACTAATTAAACACTAGCTCACAGGAAACAAATCAGTTGGGGGAGCCTTATTCCTGGCTCTGATGTTGCATCATATTTCTCTCCTAGTAAGTAGGCTAGTCATAATTGTCAATTAGGTAAGGAGGTCATTGAGACAAGGTCTCACGTGAAAACACTCATTTTATGTGATGGAAACAAAAAGAGTGACTATGTCATGTAACCTTTATTGTCTGTCTTTTATTACAACAGACGAGCAGCAACCTAGTACTGACTACTTAGTCTAGTAGTCAGCTCATAGAGCCCCATTGTGAACCCGGACATGTTGAGTACACCAAGGTTTTATGTTAGAAATGTTTAGTATGGGTCCCCAGCATGTAGAAACTGCCGGATGCTAACTTGCATATGTTGAGCAATTTTCATAATTGGCATAATATGTGACCATACCAATTACAACCTAAGGCAAAATATTAAAAATGTCATCATGCTTTATGTAGCATGTGACATGTCAAACTAGGGGGTTTTCATGATGCTGAATCCATTCCAAGCATTAGTTTAGCAAAAAAACACTCATTGGGCTAAAAACGGCCAATGCCGTCATCACAAATGATGTCAGCACATTTGGGCAAGTGGGCATGGCCGTTTTAAGCCCAATGAGTGTTTTTTTGCAAAACTAATGCTTGGAATGGATTCAGCATCATGAAAACCCCCTAGTTTGACACATCACATGCTACAGTAGATAAAGCATGATGACATTTTGAATATTTTGCCTTCTATAGGATGTTAATGGTATGGTCACATATTATGCCAATTATGAAAATTGCTCAACATATGCAAATTAGCATCCGGCAGTTTCTACATGCTGGGGACCCATACTAAACATTTCTAACATAAAACCGTGGTGTACTCAACATGTCCGGGTTCACTTTTTGGCTACTAGGCTAACTGTCCTGATGAGCACAGAACCAGTGGTCTACATTCAAATCCATGTTTAAAATGAACAATGAACTGTTCTGTGGTATTACGACCTTGTATGCTAATCTGGGTTCTTTTAAACCGTTGTTAATCTTTTAGATAATTTTAGTATTGTTATTTATGCACTGTTTTTATTTACGTGTATTATGGAGCATCCCCCCAACCTAGGTTTTTCACAATGCATAACTTGTACTACATCTGTGTGACAAAAAATGAATCTTGAATGTCTTGGGTGAAATCTAGTTAAATTGAATTTAAAGTTATCCTACTGCTAACGCAGCGTTGCTTCTCTCTCGTCCACGCGTACTGAAGGTGCTCCTCTCACTGCGTCTCCTGCTGATGATGAAGCCCCATGTCCTGTCGCGGGTGAGTCGGGAGGTGGCCTACGGCCTTCATGAGCTGCTCAAGACCAACGCTGCCAACATCCACTGTACAGACGACTGGTACACTCTGTTCTCCCTGCTGGAGTGCATCGGAGCCGGGGTGAAACCTCCAGCCTCCTTCCAGCTCACCTCCTCAAGTACAGACAATGACACAGGTCAGAGCTCGCTGCACACAGTCAAATAAATACTCAGGGTTATATTTGAGCTTATTTTAACACATTTTGTGCACAGTAAAATATATACTTAGGGTTATATTTGAGGTTATTTTAACACATTTTGTGCCCGAGACGTCCACAGACGTCCTGGGAATTACCCAGTGGTGCCCTGGACGTCTGTGGACGTCTTTGAAAAGAAAAAACACATTTCTTTTTTCTTTTCTTTTTTTGATTTTTATAAAAAATAAATAAAATGTCAAAAATAACATTGGGTCACTATTTTGAAAATGTTGAAAGGGCACACAAAGCGTTAACTGCGAAGAGGGTACCAATTGATTTGTACAGTCTTCGGATTGAATTGGTTTTTGTTTTGTTTTTTACTTTTTTTATATATATATTTTCTATTTTATCGTTTTTTTTATAGAGGGATAGGTATACAGTAGGCTGACAGGAAATGGGGAGAGAGTTGTGGGGGGGTGACACGCAGTAAAGGCCGTCGGGATCGGGAGTCGAACCCGCGACACACTGCCAGACTGGATTACCAGCCAAGGTGCCCAGACGGCTACGCCAGCCACCCAGGCGTGAAATGTACTCTTAAGGATTTCCATACAGTGTAATTACTGTCGGCTGTCCTATACTGTATATTGACTGAAATAAATGATATGAAATAATGTAGATTAGGTTTTTTCCAACGACTCTCTTCACCTCTTTTCAGGTGCTCTGTCAGACAGTGAGTTGTCATCCCACCACGCCAGTGAAGTGAGTCTCGATCGAGGCTATACGTCTGATTCTGATCTCTACACTGAGCACAGCAAGAACAGGATCCCTCGCTCTACTACTGATGTGGATGTAGCAAGCAGTGGATGGCTCGTGGTCCGTACACACACACACACACACACACACACACACACACACGCTATTTTATCTCTTTTTCTTATTAATCTAAGTGTGAAGGGTTCAAAGATCCAATCTTAAGCCTCCCAATTTGTTCACACGATAAAATATATTTGGATGAGTGATGTTTATCTAGATTATTTTTTACTGGTCGAAACAACCTGTGGGTTGGACTGCTGTGGCAAGAAAATGTCCACAAGTTTAACCGGCTCTGTTGTTTACAATCTGATACTGCCTGAGATCACTTGAGATGAGATCCCATGAGGTCCTGCGTTGCTCCGGCAGGCACGATAATCTTAATAAAGTACTGTGGTGTACTATGTGATGCGCCATTATTTTTACATCTTGAAGTGTGTGCATGTTTAAGATTCTAGAGAAGAGTCTTATAGGATTATCCTGTGCAACCTGATTTCCAAATCGTTTAAGATTTTCAAACTCCTTTAGTGAGGTGAGAGCTGGGCTTTCGTCCAGACACTTGGGCAATGTGACAACCCTAGAGGCTTCATGCAATGCTACTATAACCCCTGAGCTTAGGGAAATAGTGCATAAGGGACAAACTTAAATTTGAAACTTTAAGTCATACTATATAATTTAACTTTGGGCTGCATGCACAAACAACCTCCAAGGCATCATTTACATACAGTATATACATTACTGTAATTATATTTTGAGCCATTAGTGCGCAAAGCACCAACGAACTGGCCAGATGTATGGAGAACCGGGATGACTGGAAGCGAAGATGGAGGGCTCGTCTGAGAACGACCTAGAGATCAGTGCTTCACAAATATTTATTTTGATTTCACTTCCCTCAGGTTTGTAAAGATGACCTGGATGTCGGTAAGGGCCAAGCCGCGGGCTCCAAGGCTCCCATGAACAACCCACTGGTCAACCAGTACAGCCTGACACTGGGACAGGACCTCGGCCACCATGACACAAAATCTCTCTTGAAGTGTGTGGAGACGCTGTCCTTTATTGTCCGTGACGCTGCCCACGTCACCCCCGATAACTTTGAGCTTTGCGTCAAGGCTATCCGTGTGTTTGTAGAAGGCAGCCTAAATGGAGGTGAGACAGCCTTCATAGTCACCTTCAAATGACACTTTTGAGATATACCTTAACCCATTAAGACCTGAGGCCGATTCAATAGTAGTTCAGTAGTTCTCAAATGTTTGTCGGAATTCTAAATTATTCAACATCTTTCAAACACTCAAACATAGAAGATGTAGAAGCTGGCAGCGTGGCATAAAGTGACGCGCTGTGAGCTTGCCATTTTGAAATAGCCAACGCAAAAATCTAAAATGTTTTAATGGGTTAATGTATGAATTGAAAGTGAGTTGAGATGATGAGTGGGTGAAATTATTCGTATTCACACTGTCATGTTCCACTCAATTGCGTCCTTACAAAGACTGCAAACATACCATGATTTACTAATAATAATAATAAAATTGTATTTGTATAGCCCCTTTCATGACATGAAATGCAGCTCAAAGTGCTTTACAGAGCAATGGAGAGAAGAAAAAAAGAAAAGCAAGGCATACACATTAAAAAAAAAACAAGAGCAGTAATGCAATACAGTGAGGACATGAATAACAAAAAAATTAAAAGATCAATTAAAAGCAAGAGTGTAGAAGTGAGTCTTGAGCTGCGCTTTAAAAATGTCTACAGAGGCTGCCTGTCGAAGGTACAGTGGGAGAATGTGTTGGTCTTTTTTTATTGCCCCCCCCCCTGCAGTTATCGGTATGGCGGCTCAGATATCCAGTACATTATGTTGTTTTAAAAAAATGAGCATGCTGCCTGATTGAATTGTCAGAGAAAAACAAGAGCTACCACTTAAATCCATATTTAACATGGCAGAATGGAGTATATCACATGGCATTTAACAATACATAGTTCATATTCAATAAATAGTGTATGTCAAATACTCTTTGATATTTTAACGCTAGGCAAAGCTCAGTGCTTGGAAAAGGAGATATAATATACCTTAATGCTGACTAACGTAGCTCAAGGGCTAACAATCTCAACATTCAGGGCTTCATCAAGTCCTATAATACCAACCTGCCACCCCTCTCTCCTTTCCTCTCCTTTTCTGTCTCGTCTGTCGGTCGTCTTCCGCGGCGACCTCTGCCTAGTCTACTCTCTCCCCCTTCCTCTTCACCATCTGTCCCTGCCCCCCTTCTCCAACCCTACTTTCCATTCATCCCTTCTTTTTCTGTGTCTTGATCTGGGGTAATGCTGGGATTAAAGCTTGGAGATGGCAGCGGTGCACTTTGGCGTTTGACAACACTGCTGGCCTTTTCATTCTCCTCTTGTGCTCCAGGCCCTTGGATACTGCTGTCAACACGGCTTTACACACGTTGAACACATGAACAAAAACCATGGGTTGATCAAAGCGCCAGGCTGAGGCATGGCACTAATCTACATGGGATACTAATAGAAAGCACAAAACCTGTCGTTACTGTTTTGAATTTTTTTTGTCTGTGTAAACAAGCCTTTTGTGCAGGGTAGTTTTTTTTTAAAAGGTAGATGGAAATTCTTGGGAATGTGTTACAGAATTGAGGTCTCTTTTTAAAACATCTGGGCATCTTACTGTAGGTATAATTACTGTGACAAAATATGTTGGCACAACACCACTTAAATGGGTGTTGGCCTGGGTTGCAACCCAGTAATGCACAATTTGTTGGAAGTGCTTGTAGCAAAGCACGGGTGTGTCCTCTGTGTGCTATCGCCCTTCAAATGGCGTCATAAAATATGTCTATCACTTGTCCAAACATTATTTCCTTTAGCTTGTTGCACCAAATGCTCCACCACCAAGGGGATTAGTTTTTACAAGTTTATACAATTCTTCAGCATTAAGAAAAAGAAAACAATATAATAATAAGATCAGATGATGTTTTTAATTATCTCTTGTCACAACCGTACTCAGGCTTCCGTAACCATGAGAAGAAGAAGACTCACAGCTCTTCCAAGTCGCGTCTGAGGAAAAAGGCAGGCGGGCGGGAGAAGGAAGGTGCTGGAGGCACGCGGCGGGGTGGCGGCCGTGTCTCCAACCAGCGTCCTTCGCGCTCCCACAGCGACGATGAGGAGGACGAGGGCGTGCCAGCCAGCTACCACACGGTGTCATTACAGGTTAGTCAGGATGTAAGTACAGCAACTTTACCCTTCTACCTTTTAATCCTCAACCTCCACTGCTCTCCCAAAAACATCTCCCTGCACCGTTTCACTTGGCCTCTGAAAGTGAAGCATTTACAGTAGATGCCATGTGATGTTTAAATTCACGATTTGAACTAAAACAAATGTAATTCCCATGCTGTCTGATCTGTGGTATGGGAAAACAGTAGCCTGGCGCAGCCACACTCATATGCCCCAGTGGTATATTAGTATCGCAACGCGAGGCTAGGAAAACAGGGGTTTGCAATGGAACAAAGATGATCTTGGCACTAAGATGTTTGTTTGGGAAACCAATGCCTGAGCTTCCAAGGGGGCATTTAGGAAGAGTGTAACAATGAGAGACTAACTGAACCTAATATAGACTCTAAACGAGGGCGACGCCAAATGCCCGATAATCAGTTATCGCATACCTGTCCTTATTCATCCGCAGAGATGAATGAGAGAGCAACATTCAGTCACATTCTAATTGAATAAATAGATTAGCATTACCGACGACGAGGAACTACTTTGGTGAACAAATTGGTAGTCCTGGGGTTTCACGACGGTGTGAAGAGGGAAGGATGGTGTTGCTTTGGTTCAGTTCTATATTCTTGGAACCTTCCGTGCTTTCACAGAACCGGCGGCCATTCTTTGGTTCCAGTTCCGAAACAACTTTTAGGGTTCTGAACAAATTCATTTTCAGTGGAAACACTGAACTGGTTTAATATTAGGCGGGAAAAAATAACTGAACTGGTTCAACACCGGTGGAGAAGGGGCCTCTGTGAGAAGTCGACGGTTGCTGCTGTGTTTTTGCTTCTTTGCATCTGAATAAACGTTTGTGTCTCCTCACTCAGCTGTGAATTCTACAACACTGCGTGACCGTCAATACTATAGTTTAGGGTTAAGTCTTAGGGCTGATAACAGTTATCAGCTCTAGGACTGATCACCTCTCACCTAGGGTAAATCTGTCTGGACACGTGATTAGGTTGACATACAGTCAGTAAGTATTGCAGCGACATAGTGTACCTGTATATGATCAAAGTGTTGCACTCGTCCTAACGGCCCCCCTATTTTCCTGTACACCTGGTGTGTGTGTGGTGATTTCAGTGCGAGAGAACGTTGACAACGGTTAGGGCTTGTTTGTGGTGTAAAATGAGGTGACATGAACCTGCTATGACTCGACACGCTCGCACACATACCATGTTTTGGCACATCTGTTATGCGTGTTGCCACGGTGAAGAATCAGTGTTGTGCAGAGTCAATGAGAGAATATTTAATGTGGGTTTCCGTCTCGTTGGCTGACACTGCTGTGACTGAAGCTATCTGACATCCTCTCATCATTCAATCTGTATGGAATTAATCTGTCAGTGAATATTGTGGGTTTTGGTTTATAATGTATGCTTGACTAACAGGGACTCTTAATGGCTCTTCAAGTTCTGTCAAAAGAGGGTTGATGTTGACAGTTATTTTGTATATTAAAATCTTACTTAAAATACTGAGTAATAACACACAAGTCCACAAATGCAACCAAATTGACCCATAAGAGTACATTTTCCTTCCATATGTACACTCATAGTTAAATGAACACTAGATTTTACTGGGTGAGTGAAATATTAGCTAAATGTAATTCTGTACATGTAATTGTATGAAGCACCCAGACAGCTGGAACATATAACTCATAACGTTGCATCCTTTACTTGTGCTGGTAGAGTTAGATTTTTGCATACTGTACAAGTAACATAACATATGTCTACTACACATAGACATGCTTAATATGAGTGCTGGTCTCTCTGATGGTTGCAGCTGTTGGACCTGATGCACACGCTGCACACTCGCGCCGCTGGCATCTACAGCTCCTGGGCAGAGGAACAGCGCCACCTTGAGACCGGAGGAAAGAAGATCGAGGCAGACTCCCAAACCTTGTGGACCAGCTGCTGGTGTCCACTGCTGCAAGGTTAGACTCTACTCATTATTAGCTAAATTCGTGGGTACTTTTTGTATTGTGCCGACGCACTAGTGAAACCCTGGTAATCCCAGTGAATGTGTTATTGTCTCAGTAGCCTCGATACCCAGGCTTTCATTCTGTTATTGTCTCAGTAGCCTCGATACTCAGGCTTTCATTTCGTCTGCGCGAAAAATGAAAGCCTGGATTTACGCATGGGCTGCACTGGCCTAATCGTGGGAGTCAACCCTTCCGCGTAGGTGTCGCTTCAAATGATGTGACGTCAGGGCTCTGAGCGGTGTGCACCCCTCAAAATAACACCGTGAGGAAATCATTACCAGTGGAACTTCAAACGAGGCTATGCGGGGAAAATGAGGAGAATGGCTGAAGAACCCACCACACCGTCTAAGAAACAAACCAACGTGTGCCGACTCTGTGGGAATTAACTTTGACAGTCCGTTAGAATGGTATACTCCAGCAACCAGTGGTTTCTGCTTCTGGTCGACACAATAACAGTGCTGCACTGGGGGGGGGGGGGGGGGAGACCGGGGCTGACGGACAGATCGGTGAACCAATCAGGGTGTCGCGAAAATTTGAGCCGCGGCCCTCCCATCTAGGCCAGAAATGTCTAGCGTTAGCTCAGGCTATTGTCTCAGTGATGACCAGGTTTGGGATCCTTAAGGATTTTTAACGATTCCGTTTCCTTAACGATTCCCTCTTGACGGTCCGATTTCTTAAAGATGGAGTGCCATAGTTTTGTACTGTTTGTCTGTTTTGTATGCGTCTATGGAGTTAACAGTACTCTAATAGACCCCCAGGTGTGGTGGTTATTATATTCAAATATGTCTTCCCTGTGTATTTTTGGTTTCTTCCTGAAAGCTGAAAGCCTTTGAGTCAAAGCGACGCTGAAAAAAACAGAAACCACAAACCGGAATAAGAGTTTATTTTTATTTTTATATGCCATCCGGTCTAGACCGGATCATACAGGCGATTTAGAAACGCAGACCAGGGCTTTCCTCCGAGGTGGAAAGCCTGGTGACGCGAGGTTAGTGGGCGCAGCTTCAGTTCAGGTGGGTGTATACTTAATGAACTGGTGGGTGTGGCCACATAAAAACATAATTTTAACACTTTCTGTACACTTTTTATTGTGAAATGTTCAAGTTCGCGAACCACCGGTATTGTAACTGTATAGCAGACGTGAAGTCCACACACCAGCTCTGACAGTGTGATTTTAACCCATTTTGGGCGGGAACCCCTTTTGGTGTTTTAAACTATTATTTATTATGTTATAATTTAGCTATTGAAAAATAGCAGATCTACAAGCTCATAGCGCGCCACCGAGTGGCGTGCTACGAGCTTGTAGGTCTGCTATTTTTGAAAAATCGTGAAAATATTGATTTCAGAAAACTGGAGGATTTAGAAGATTTTTTTATTTATTTCGAGGTCAGGCCTAAATGGGTTAAAAAATGGTTTCCGGAAACGCTTCCTCGATGTTGGATCCGGATTCCTGTGGTTCTGGATCCAAACCCCAGTGGTGAGCAGCCATGTTGTTTGTTGCTTGTAGGCATCGCCTGGCTGTGCTGTGATGCCAGACGACAGGTCCGCATGCAGGCTCTCACCTACCTCCAGAGGGCGCTGCTGGTGCACGATCTGCAGACACTAGACGCCACCGAATGGGAATCCTGCTTCAACAAGGTGCGGCCAATGAGTACCTCTAGGGTCGTCGCGCATTTTACTTACTAACGAATATTTGTCACACTTGCTTTGTGGAGGCCATTTGTTTCACTCCCAGCCAGGAAGCATTCATTATTGTGAGTGTGTTCTTGCAATGCTCATTTTATATCCCAAGTTAATTAATATGTGCAGTGCAGTTGATCTTGCTACTGTACGTGCTGTTCTGTTAACGTGTGTGTGTGTGTGTGTGTGTGTGTGTGTGTGTGTGGTGTGTGTGTGTGTGTGTGTGTGTGTGTGTGTGCGTGTGCGTGTGTTCGTGTGTGTGTGTTCGTGTTCTCTCAGGTGCTCTTCCCCCTGCTGACTAAGCTTCTAGACAACATTAGCCCAGCAGATGCGAGCGGTATGGAGGAGACCAGGATGAGAGCATGCACCCTCCTGTCAAAGGTCTGGATAAATGCTACTTTACATTTTAGGATGACACGACGCGCACGTGCGGAAACAAACGTGAACTGTAGCTTCTTCTGGTACATAGTAAGCCAATACACACACACACATACACCGTACATTTAGCACATGTGCTGTAGCTTTATACATCATGTTCATGGTAAATCAATAGATTTGCTGCATTTATTTACCTGTCTCTCTTAACTTGCTATCAAATAAAGGCTTGCAAAGCAGGTGGAGGAGTAGTGGTGTAAAACATAATTGCAATGCATTGCGATTCGGCCGTGCAGCAATGCAATGTGACTTAATCGATAATTGAAGCCTAAATATAATTATAATACTGTATATAATATTATACAACTCTGCTGTCAGGAAGAAACCACCTAACTCCAAAATGTTCATTTTTCAAAAAAATGAAAAATATACATTTTTCAGGAAATGAAGAAAACCTTTTGAAAACAAACCCTTTTGAGGTGGTGGAGCTATTGGGGTATTCAATAGCACTGATTTATGCAAAAATAATAATTAAAACCTCAAAAATGGATTTAGTTGGTTTCCTCCTGACAGCAGCAACAATAAAATAATTCTAAATAAAATATGTTGTTCAGTATGTCTGACTGCTTGTATTGCCTGGTGAAAGATTTGCCATGTTGCGCAGTAATATCGAAAAGTGTGATGCATTGCAATGCATCGTAGAATCTAATTATTACCTGGTGAATCGTAACAGTAGGTTTTAACAGCGGGCGACAGCCAGCTGAATTTTCGGGAAGTGCATTATTTGTCTATGGGACCCGGCGACTACCGGCGATAGCAGGCGAACAGGCGATGGTCGTAAAGTGAGTGGCGCAACGTCGACCGAAAAGATGAAAATAATTCATATTTTCGGGCGATGTGCCGGCCGATGCTCGCCCGCTGTTAAAACGCCCTGTAAGGGTGGTGTGAGGGCAGTGCCAATGCACACCTCTGCTAAAGGTCTTTGCAGACTCGACGTGTTGTTTGGAAAAACGCCACAAAAAATCTGAAATAACACAGGATTTGACTGTGTACATTGGGGTGCTAGAGATGGTCCGAAACGGTTGAGTCATTGGTATATACTTTGTGGTTGTTATTATCCAGGTGTTCCTGCAGCACCTGTCACCCTTGTTGTCCCTGCCCACCTTTGCTGCCCTGTGGCTCACCATCCTGGACTTCATGGACAAGTACATGCATGCTGGTTCCAGTGACCTACTGGTGAGGACAAAGTGTGACACAATGACACATTCAATTAGATTTACGTTTTAGTCGGACATGTGTGCAACTAAAACAATGTTCCCCTTTTCATTTGTATTACTGTGTGCAGTTGGAGGCCATTCCAGAGTCACTAAAAAACATGTTGCTGGTGATGGACACCGCTGGGATCTTCCACAGTGCAGACTCCAGGACGGGCTACTCTGACCTGTGGGAAATCACCTGGGAGCGCATTGTTTGTTTCCTGCCTAACCTCAGAGAGGAGCTCTTCAAACAGACTGTTATAGCAGGTACTTTACATGGATAGACATTATGTAGAGTTTAATTGATGGAATGATCGTTTGCTGCTTCATGCATCTGTGATATGGAAAATTAAACATGGAAATATTACAAATTACAATATATACTTTATATGGCTGTTTCCAAGAGGCGGTACCATTTAAAGGACACCATCATGCACAAGTGCATTTCAGCTACTTCTAGTTGTTGTTTAATATACAGTAGTTTATAGAAAACAATATATGCAATCCATATTGACAGTGAAAATAATGCTCTGTTTCTGCCTTTCTCTGTTTACCTACAATACACTGTGCAGGCAAGCATCAGCCAGTAACGACCATATGGTCTATGGCTGCTATTATGACAACCTGATTGATATTTTATGAAGCACAGACACTAGCTATTTTTGCCATGAATCATTGCTGGACATTAAAAGCTCTCTTTTTCTATATTTTGGTAATATGCAGTACAGCAAAGAGTAAAATACATGCATGGGACATTATACCAAATGATGGTATAGTGACCTCATTTTAGACCCATGTGCCTTACCATGTGGAACTTGCCTTCATTGACCTGTCTTCTCTTCTGTTTTCAGAGCCAGAGCCTGCCCAGCCAGCAGTCACCAGTGGCCAGCCTCCCTCCCCTCCAGGCTCCCCACCCCCAGCGACCTCCCCAGTGCCTGTTCCCCCTGCAGAGCCAAAGACCCCCAGCAGACCAGCGTCGCCTCAAGAGCCTCCACCGCCTAGTGCCAATGGTAACTAAACCGCTCATGTCAGGATTGCACATTATAAACGTACAGTATAATAGAATGTTTTCTTAAAGCAGCATTACGCAAAAATACATTTAGATTTAAAACTATCCGTGCGTGAGATGAAATGTCCAGAGTGAATGACGTGGTTAACAGTGGAATCCGGTTGTCATGTCCGATTCAAGAAATGTATTGGAATGCTTTCTGCCTTCTGTATTGTAGGAACAGACCGATCGTCCCCAGTGCCCCCCTCCACTCCACCCATGCAGGTCCCAGTAAAGATGTCTTCGTCACAGGTGCCCTCCCCCACCACTCAGTCGCCCCTCATTCTGCAGCCCCTCGCCTCACACCTCCAGGTGGGCGGTGCACCTCCCATGTCCCTGCCAATCATCCTCAACCCAGCGCTTATAGAAGCCAGCTCTCCTGTGCCACTGCTACCTGGCCCCAGACCTACCAGCCCCTCGGATGAGGTCAAATAATGTAGCTTATCACCTACTGGGCCATGACATTAGAGACACTGCCCCTACACACACACACACACACACACACACACACACACACACACACACACACACACACACACACACACTTCTTCCAACAACAGTCTGTGTTCCCCCGATATTCTATCTGGTACCATAGATGTGCATGGTCATGGACATGTGTGATATTCTATCTGGTACCATAGATGTGCATGGTCATGGACATGGTACCATAGATGTGCATGGTCATGGACATGGTACCATAGATGTGCATGGTCATGGACATGGTACCATAGATGTGCATGGTCATGGACAATGTGTGGTCCATTGTCTAAGATCTAGAACAGTGGTTCTCAAAGGTTTTTTTTGTTTTGTTCCATTTGTACACTCTCAGAGTTGCAGACCTGTAAGGGTCTATATGGAACCCCCTCAAGGAACCCATTGAACTGCTAGACAGAAGAGAACTACCTTTGCTCTCACTCGTCTAACTACATCACTATAGCAACTCCTAGGCTTGTTAGTCACCTACGTGTATTTATCGGAATAAAATGTGCATTCGTTCTGATATTAGATGGGTGTGGGTTCAATGAAGGGCAGCGCCATTTGCGTTAGCATTATCTTTGCATTATCTTCTCTAGAAGACTCTTTAAGCCTGAAGCAACCGTAAAGCCTGATTTATACTTAGTTGCGTGCCTGAGTCGAATGCTGAAAATAGCGGATCTACAAGCTCACAGTGCACTTTTTTCAGTCAAAAATAACAAACTTTTTTTTGTCACAAGATTATGTCATCAAAGCATAACTCGGGCTTTACAGTGTGTTGCTACATGAGAATGCAAAGTTGACCTCATTTCCATGCTAGTATGCCTGTGCTTCATATTAATAGAGATTTATTTTGGCAGGGACGTTAAGAATCTAAGTGGATAACTTATTTGTTTTTAGGTACTGCATGCTGTTGACAGAATAGGATGTACAGAGCTTTTACTCTTGTCACATGTCATGTTATCAGGGGCAGGGCACCATCATATCTTTGACAGAAACAACATTGTTCTTGGTTATTTTGCCACTGAGGGATCAGCATCGGATACTTTAATGTACAGTAAGGACAAAATCATATTTTATATATATATATATTATTAACCAATTGGTTGATTTCAGAGATGCAGAATTCATTCTGCTGTTATGGCCAAAGCAAGGGGAAACTGGCCCCAGAGTTTAATTTTACCCATTCGTAGTTTATTTTAAATCGGTGACGTTAAATAACCAACATTGTTTTCCCAAGAGAACAAAACAGGGCACTTTATGATGTCTTCACTCACAGAATTAAAGGAGATGTGCACCTTTAACCTTGTATCATTGGATGTGAAATGACATCCCTGACCGCAACTACAACATTCCAAAATGTGGCGATTTGGGTCTGTGACACGGTTGGTTCACTGTATGGATGAATGTGATGTATGTGCATCGACTTCTATAGATCCCAATAGTGACTTTTTATGGTATGTTTAAATGAGTTAAATTGTGGGGGAAACTATTTTTGCCACGTTTATCATAGTGTTTCTTTTTCTTTCTTTCTTTTTTTGTTACGTTCTGTGCATACGTCATTGATGCCTAGGGCCTTGTGGATTTTTCATCTAACTGGAGACATTATGTTTTTTAACTGGCTGCATTCATATCATAACTTCTGTCAAAGTTGGTGATCGTATTCCTGCATGTGATGTACCTTGTGTACAGTGAGAAGTGCCGTAATTTATTGATAGCAGAGCAAGGGGATAGAGGCTGAGGTTCTGACTCTTCATTGGAAGTCCCACGCTAGATAATCTCACCATGGGTAATGGGTTGGATTTGGTGGAAACACGTCGCCTCAGGCTTCTAGTTGACAGCATTTCACAACCAGAAAATTGGCCCAGTGGCTATTGTTCATATTTTATCTTATTTATTCAGCTAGGAAAGGTAAGTAATGTGGAGTATTCCAGACAGGAGTACCTGCGTTTGGGACAGAACACTACTATTCTCCAGGCTGTCATCGTGGGCATTGTGCCGCCACGCCACACCAATAACCTAGAGATGCCCCTATTTTGTAAGCCGTATGTTCATACTGCGTTAGTATCAGGAGGTGATTCTTGCTTGAACGGGAAATTACATGAATATAATGTATATATAAATGAAAGGTAATGTACTTTTTACAGTGTAATAAATATAATGTAAAGAAACTTTTTGTTCTTTGTTGGCTTGTTTTTCCTCATATAGGTCATTTTTTAAATTGTATTAAAGAGCATGTTTTTCTCCTGTCAAGAATTCAGGTAAGTTGTTCTAGACGTACTGTATGGATGCACACTAGGAGAGGTTATTGATGGGAACTCAAGTAGAATCCACACACCAAGCCAAATAAATGCATAAACTATATTAGACTCACAAGTCAGTCTCTAAACACCTAGCACAATAGTGTCCAAAAAAGGGGGGAAGAAATTCCCCCCTTTTTATGGCTGTTGGCACAACCACTGTACTTGGCATTTTGGTTAAAAGCACTGTGTGATCTGGTGTTGGCGTGTTGCTGTAGCTCCCTGGTTCCTTGTTGGATTCATCTGGAACATTTGAGAAAACGGGGTGCCACAGCAATGTAAGGTTGATTCCTGCATTTATCTCACTATCTGCTTCTCCTCACAGACACCTTTTGGGTTTGCTCCTGGTTTAAGATATTTTGTTGTAGTTCATCACTTAGGCACACATACCTTACACTCAACCACATGACGAAACTTTCTTCCACACCCCATAACATGGTTCTATTTGTGTATATTTAATAAGTTGATCCCATTTTGTTTTCTTTAGGTTCTTTAATAAAACGCTTGGATTTTATACCTCGGGCCAAACCTGTGTAGCAGTGAGCACATCATGCACACTGCGTAGTTGTTTGGTCTAGCTCTGTTGGTTTTTGTGTTTTGGTTGGTTCTACTTTGGGGGAGATGCATCATGTGTTTGATCTGATGTTGGTTTATTTGGTGCTGTGCAAGAGGGTTCCCCCTTTGGTTGTTTTTGTAGTGCTGTGAGCATGAGCCTAGAAATAGCTACAACAAAAATCGCACTGTGAACTGAGCGGTGCTGTGTGTGTGTGTGTGTCAGCTGCTGTGGTGAATGGGTGTGTGTAATTAGCTAGGATTGGCCCGGCATCTGCAAGGCTCAATAGGTCCTAAGACAGACAGAGGGGGACACAGGGAGACACAGCCCTTTAAAGGAGACTGCAGTGCACTGCTCAGAAAAGGGTGAAATGGACTTTCATTATAGTGTAGTATGGAAACAATCGGTTTCCTCAAAAGGACCTTGCTTTCAGTCACAAAATGGTGAACACTGGATGAAGTCATAGTTATTTGAAGTACATTCTCAATAGCGTCGACTCACAACAGTTTTAAGTAACCGGAATAGTGGTCATTGTAAACATATTGGGCAGCTCCTTGTTAAATTGGCTATTTTTGTTACAAAATGTCAAAGAAAAAAAATGATTTGGAAAAATGGTCAAAGTAATGAATACATGATGAATCTGATGATATAATCACGCTTGAACATTTGCATTTGCAAAAGCATTTATTATATATTATAATATATATTTATTTATTATATAACACAAATGATTTTTTTTATATGGCACCTGTTTGTTTTGTTAGTAGTGTAAAGTCTGGTGACAAGTCACACAAGGTTAATAGTAGTATTAGAGCAAGCCTTATGTTGGAACCTTTCATTTTAAGACTGTGAATGTGGCGACCCCTACTGGTCAACTAAGAAAATGGCACCAAAAAGGCTTCTGCCATAAATGTGTGCCTGAGGCTTGCAGTCCCATTGTTTTAATGCGTCACTCCTCAGGTGTTGGACCTGTGTTGGACAGTCGACTGGCGGGTTGATTACTATGGCCAACAAACCTGATTTATGGTCCTGACAGTGTCCAGAACCAGGTCTCAAAATCAGACTGTTGCTGCTTTCTTTGTAGAAGATATGTTGGTCATAGCTCCTTTTTAATAATCTGCTCCGCGCTACAAGGCAGATTATTTGAAATAGAGAGCTTGCTGCAGGTGTTTGATGACTAGTAAGAGTAAATGTGTTTCTGGCCATCTCGGCAACCTAGGTGAGATCACCCCCAGGTGTGCAATCCTTTTTTTCAGCCAGTATCGTGTCAGTATCATGGTCAGTACATAATTTATGCATTATTTCAGTATCATGGTCAGAATTATGTCAGTTACTATCATGGTCAAATCATTTCATCTTTAAATTAGCAACCTTTCTTCTGTGGCTAAATTACTGTACTGTATAATGCTAGGGATGCATAGTTTCATACGCCCGCTAAACTTATCAAGCTTGTCCCCACTCCCGAGTCCCTGCACCAATCCATGTCTAACCAATGACTAGTCTAAACTAAGTATGCACCCCATACCGGTAAGTTCAGCTCAACAGACTGAGGCATTTACAGTATGTTCATGACGATCCACATTGATAGCCATTGTCAGTGCATCTCAAATTACTCATGCCACTAAATAGATACGCTGCTTTTCAAACAACAGGCCATGGATGGACGAGACCGTTGTAGCCTTGCTTGACAGAAGGGGGTTTTGCTGGATAGCGATATTAGCGAAGCATCTTGGTGTGACCACCCCTTACCTCTCCACTAGAGTAAAATATTTCTGTAAAACTTTAAGCCATGTCTGAAACGGACAGTGTTGGTAAATATAAGATGGATTTCTGGTGTAAAACATCTGTATTTTTATTTCAAAGCAGAATGAGAAACACATTTTCTTTTCTTAGTAAACTAATTATATCAGAAACTACAGAGGAACTGACTAGGGGGGAAAAGTCAAACTTTGTACATGGAATGTAAAAACAACATCCGTTAAACAAGGAATCATAATGGCAAACTGTAGGGTTTAAGTTATTTCTAGTCTAGAAAGAATGCAATCTCTTAAAAGGACAGCGTAACATAAATGTGTACAATACAGTATCACTCACAAACATTTTTTTTTCTTCTTATAATGCCTAATGAGGCAGATTCCACATCAAAACCCCTACTTTCATCAGCTATGAACACCAGCTGCAGAAAAACAAACAAACCAACCATCAGAAAATATAACTCGACTCCAACAGTTAGAAAAAATACCACCCAAGACAAGCAATTACATTGCTGTGGAAAAACCAAGTATACCCTGTGAGAAAGTTCACAATTGTTTTAGTTTCATTTGGGCACATGGGATATAATTGAACATTAGTTATATATAGGGAAAGCTTTTAACCTCTTACGTTTAAGTTAAAAGAATTTAAATGGCGTCAATCAGTTTCATTTAAACTGAAGGGACAAATGTACAGTACATCATTACACTATGTGAACTGAGCTCCTCTACAGCTGCCTCCTTCATTTTTTTCTTTTTCAGCTTCTGAAATATAGAACACCCTACAAAAACTATTAAAAGAGGAAGGCTCATCAGACATTTAAAGAGGCAAATGAAAACGTACCTTTTCAGCATAGTGTTTTAACAATCAATATTACTCTGCTTGACTTCCAAGCTACTCAAAAAAATAATAATAAAAAATAACACATTGTTTTGGTTTTTTCTTTGTATAACTGATTATACATTTTAGCCAATTCTGATTGTGGGTGTACTTAAATTGCTATTTTTCAATGCATAAGGGATTGAAAGATGTTACTTTTGTCATGGTTATTTTGTGAACTTTGTTGCCTTCATCAGTATAATTGAAACCCACTTTTAATTTCCAAATATGCCTAAATATGTCAACAAAGATGAACTTTCTTATGCGTGTGTGTAAGGGGCGTACTTCCTTTTTCACAGCATCACAGTTGTCGCTTGTTCTCACTTGGCATCCAGTTTGGCCATTTCCTGAAGGTAAATTCCAATGCTCTCGCTGTCAAACAGGACAAAGTAAATGTTTTTCAGCGAGGAGGTGGTTGTCGACACAAAATGGTTGGAGATGGCCTTGAGGATCAGCTGGGCTGCTGTTTGCTTTGGGAAGCCATTCCTATGTGGGTATGAAAGATGAACAGATGTGGCTTAGAAACATGCAATAAGTCTGTCACAAATAATGGAAAAGGAGCGTTTCCAATTGTGTTCATTGGTGCAATAGTCCGGCAGCCAACAGGCTTCTTTTGTGTTTTTTTGTGCAAAACTAATGCTTGGAATGGATTCAGAATCACATATAAACCCCTATAAAACAAATTGCTCAATACCGACAGCCGGTCAGCAAGTGGATTCATGAATGTATTTATATAGACAATATTTTCGGCCAATAAAAAACTATACCAAATTTCCCACTCCACACCCCTGGCTGCCGGACTATAAGTGAACAAGGGAACCACTACAAAAAAAACGAACAAAAACTTGACTGCCATTGTTCTTAAAACAAATGTCATGGTTATAGTCACAACCATCTGTAGGAAGCATATTTATTATAGAAATGATTATTGATGTGCATTGTCCCTGTGAAAGTTAACATGATTAATCCTATTACATTACATCATAAGTTACACTGTACACACTTCTATTAAAACCACTTTTAGCCTGCCGACAGATCTACAAGGTTCTACAGATCTACAAGATTATAGATCGGCTATTATTGCTATCGAGTGGGCTCACCGTCCAGCAGGAAGCGAGGGGAACGCTACAGATTTCAGCTTCTTCTCCTCTGCTGCAGAGAGGCAGTTCTTCACCGTCTTTTCCAGCTGGTCCTCACACTTCTCTGAGCCCCACTGGGGAACATTGCAGTGGATAACGAAGCGCGCTGGCATGCCGTTGGCTGAGCTCACTCCCACTGAAGTGTGCCAAGAGATACAGATGCAAAGTGATAGAGGTATACTTAAGGTTATGTTTAGCATAACATTACTTGTACAGTTTTACAATTTAGGCGTTTTAGAGACGCTCTTATCCAGAGTAAATGGTATGAAGTCAACAAACATCATGATAAATGGTCAAGTAAGTAGAGTGCAAAGAAAACAATGTATTGCTTCAAAGAAACTAGCATACTAGGTAAACATCAAACATGGCATCACTCTAAATGCTTTCTAAATACAATGCTTAAAATATGTAGGGAAATCCTTCCACAACTTGGGAGCCAGGTTGGAGGGAGAAGAGTCTAGGATGCTTGGTGCGTTAGGTAAGAGACAAATTGACTACCTGTATTAGCTGATCTAGTGAGTGGGGATGTGGCACTGCCACCCTCTCAACCCTTACAGGCATCAACAACAATTCTAATTGACTGACATTGTTCTTAACATACAGTTGGAGGCCATCGATATTGTCCTTTTCTTTTTGCTGAGGTTTGCGTGATCTGCGCAAAAGGACAGTTAACCCATTTTGGGCGGGAACCCCATTTGGTGTTTTAAACATTATGTTATAATTTAGCTATTGAAAAATAGCAGATCTACAAGCTCATAGCGCGCCACTCGGTGGCGCGCTACGAGCTTGTAGGTCTGCTATTTTTGAAAAATCGTGAAAATATTTATTTCAGAAAACTGGAGGATTTAGAAGGATTTTAAAAAATGTTGAGGTCAGGCCTAAATGGGTCAAATGATAAGGGACAATATCGGTGGCACCCAACTGTACATGTCATAGTAACAGGATATACAAAAGAGCAATAATTTCCGGTGTGCAGTGAACTATCATTCATCCTAAAACTCAATACTGATTACCGATGTCTCCATACAGTACCTGCCGCTACTTCCAGGGGACCATTTGCTTTCCGCAGCTCCTTGACTCCATCCAGAAACTCTCTGCCCCCTGCTTTCTCCAGGGCATTCCCTGTGCACAGAAAACAGCAGGTAAGCACGTCGGGAACCTGGTAAGTCGACGCATTCTCACTCCCCAAGTCCTCATATTTTGACACTAGGTCATGGTAGCTTTCGTGTTTGATGCTGCCGCCGAGGACATGCTGACATTAAGTACAGATCATAACCAAATCCCAACCCTAGCGCTATGCAAAGAGGATGCTGCTGTGTCAACAGAACCAGAGACTGTGTTGATTGTAATGTTTTATCTTGTTTCGAACTGTTTTGCAATGGTCTTATCGGCAACATAACTTTGTGCTCTTTTGTGTCCACATTCCATCAGTCACGTGACTCAGACTCCTGAACAACATAAAAATACACTGAAGGGGTACCCAATGATGCCATGGGGCTCCTGGGTGTCCGTCCATACAGTATGTCACTGGCTGGCAGTACCTGGCATTATGTTTTACATAAGTATGTGAACAGATTGATTTTTCTGATTTATTGATATATAAGTGCGTTTCTCACCCACTCCGTCTTTCAGGTCCATCTCTGCATTTGTAGGGTTAATTATTCCCTCCACCTTAATTGTTCCAATTTTGCTGATTTCACTCTCTGTTAGCGAAAGCTGTGAATTGGCATAGGAAAAGATAAACAAATCTACAATGTCACGCACACTTTTTCCATATGAATTTATGGAATTGCTCATTTAGTCTTATGCCTTGCTTACAACACAAGCGCACACGCACGCACGCATGCACGCACGCACACACACATTATTTATTGTACCTTCTGTCCAAGGAATAGGCTTTTTGCTGATAGGATTGTGAATCCCTCTCCCGGTCCATCTTCCACCGTGGAGTTCGGCACAGCTTCTTTGTCATTTTCTGTGCTCTGTACATTTCAATCCCACATACATGGTGACATAACAAATTGGTTAATATATTTAATTATACATCAGTACACATAATCGGTATCATTGTAACCATACAGCTGTCAGCTACTAACCCGTGGCTTGCGGCCTGGTTTGCCTTTTTTCTTGAGGGATGGTTTCTTCACGGCCTTTGAGCGTTCCTTTCTCTTCTCAGGGACAGTCACCTGGGTGTCCACCTTAACTCTGCCTCCTCTCTTCTTGGAAAGCAGCTCAGGGTGAATACGCGGCAGAACCCCTCCGTTTGATATGGTCACCCCCCGCAGAAGCTGATGGGAGGAGTGGTCAGAAAATAAGACCAAATCGTATTACTCTAAATGGCCAGTAGCTCTAAATAGGAAAGATGAGACATTGAAGCACAGTTGCCTTATTTTCAAGCAGACCTATGTAATCTCTATGTAAGAAGGGAAATTGTTTGAAGATTGAGAAAATAGAATACTGTTTCAACAGAATCGATGAACACATTTTTTATTAGAATGATTTAGGCCTGTGCTCACCATTTATTTATTTAGCAAAACTAGAATTTGCACATTGTCATTTCTAAACAAGGCAAGGTTGTTGCATTAAGGGTTGATTTCCTGATTCTGTAACACTGCAATGGAATAGAGCTAATTGTGGTAAAGTAAAATGTCCAAACATTAATCTGTTATCATAACATATTGGTATGGATCACTTGATCGCTTCAACTCAGAAGTGTTTTCATTTAAGAGACAGTTATGATTCTTGTGGGGAGATGTGGCTTAACCACAGCTGTTCCAGGACGAGGTTAACCAATAGCCACAAAGTCGTGGCAGCTCATGCCTGCTGTAATACTATCTGTTACACATATATCGTCTGGTGTCAACCGAAACCTTCATTACCTCCATAAATCTCATAGGATAGGACAAATTAGGACATACACACCTATTTCTCTGGGAGAATTTTACAGCACCAAAAAGTGAAATTGCAAGTGTATAAAATCAACATGCACGACACGTCTACTTTTGCACGGAAATACAGACATGACATGATAGAGTACAGACTTACAGCACAGTCAAATTCTGTAAGTACTGATTACAATTTATTAAAAAAAATATATATATATATATATATTAATTCATGGACCACAATTAAATGTAGGCTGTCCGTGTTAAACGTGTCCGTTGCTCTGTCCGTGGAGGTAATTAAAACTGTGAAAAGAACATTTACCACCCACTTGGGATGTTATCAACCGATAATCACCAATATGCTCCTTATGAGACCATGCAATGGAGCAATATAGACATTTCCTACATACTGCCTAGTAGGTGACTAGGAAACGCGGAAGTGAAACTACTAAACGATACAACAACTTCGCTTTGTTTACTTACGTGGCCGATTAAAACTGAGGTTAGAGTTAGGGCTAGAGTTGGTAGTCGGACAACGCGATAGACAATGGCTTACAACAACATCAACAACATCAATATGTAGGAAATGTCCATACTGGCTCCATTGCATGTTCTTGATAAGAACTGATGAAGGCTATTCAATTGTCTAATAACATCCGAAACCGCTACATTTACTGTGTGCTGGCTGTTTTATCAGTTTTATGAACTAGTCCTTACCCGTTCTGAATATATGAACAGAAAATTATGTTCAGTGTGGGTAATGTGATGTAATAGATCACATTATACAGTATAAGCTATTAAACGGTGAACGCGGAGGTTGGCTTTTTGGGCTGCAAAGCAAGTTGTAGTTTGTTCTTTATATAATCAGGTTAAGAATGAGATGTTTTGTGTGATTTCAGAATGTGTCGTTCGTGAGCTACTGAGCCAGCGTTGGTCATTGCATCTGTCTATGTATTTTTGTCATTGTGTTGTTCCGACGGCACGGGATCTGTCTTTCCCGGATTATGGTTATTCATATGTTATGATCCAACAGATATAAAAGTGCACAGTATTGTAACTGTTGCCAAGGCAATGCCCCGTCCGGGTGGAGTTAAACCCTGTTGCGTGCTAACGGTAGGCGGTTAAGAAAACGTCTCCATTAGTCCATTTGGCCACCCCGAGTCCCCGACAGATAAGCATGGGGAATGTTGCGCGGAAAACTGTGTCCCAGTATTAATCAGTGTCCGGCCCAACATGCATTTCACTGGTGACACGTGATTTCCGGGGAGATGAGTTGTTTTTGACGCAAATTAATTTAATTAAGATGATTGTTAGAATGTTTGGCGTGTGTAATGCAGGGCAGATGGAGGTTGGAGGACAGGGCTGTGCGGCGCTAGGTTCCGTGAGGCTGTCCGTGCGTTGTGGCGTTGTGAGGAGGCGCTTTGCTCTATGCGGAAGTGGACAGACACACCGACAGACCGCGGTTGTTGAATTTAATAATGATGATGCAACACACAGTTCAGCGGGTCTACTCTGAATAGTTCACACTTGTGAAGTTGTATTTAATAAATGGTCTTTTCACACCTCAATCAGGCCCAGTGTACACAATACCTTGTTATATATTATATTGTTACCTGGTTAAGCTCTTCATCGTTGGCCACTGCTAACTTGATGTGCCGGGGAGTTATTCTGCCCTTCTTATTGTCTCGCGCTGCATTCCCAGCCAGCTCCAAGATCTCAGCTAAAACCAAAATAAATCACACGTGGAAATCAATCACACCAGTCATACTACGTCATTTCCAACTATAATCACATACTGTAGGAATTCGAATAGAAATGTGAGTGTGCCACGTACACATGCATACATGCATACACGTGTACACATGTGTACACACGTGTACGTGTGTGTGTGTGTGTGTGTGTTGACACCAACTCACCTGCCAGGTACTCTATGACAGCTGCCATGTAGACGGGCGCCCCCATGCCGATGCGGTACTTGTGTGTCCCTGTGCGAAGATATCTCATCATCCTCCCCACGGGGAAGATGACACCCGCACGGGCCGAGCGTGAAAGCTTGGTTACCTTCTTTTTCCCTCCTCGGGCTGACATCCTGCTTTATCTAATGTATGGACAAAACAAAGACAGGGGAAAGGCACTTAATTACTCCAACACTAATACTAGTACTGAAATAGTCAAATCTAAATCCTCAGTATTCATTTTAGTCAGCGTGAACAAATGTAGGCCATTTGGTTACATTTGTACTGTTCAATAATAATAGGAGACAAGATATGTTTTACTATTTACAGTACATAATTAATTTGACAGGCTAATAATGACATCGTTGGGAGGCATATTGCATATATATATATTGCTTTTTTTTTTTTCTAATAACCTAAAATACATAAGGTGTTACGACACCTGTGGAATGGATTTTCAAGCTTCAATTTACCTATATTTATTCGGTTTTATGAATCCTTTTTTTAAATCAGACTGTGTGGACTGAAGATGAACTCGATTGCACCATTTCAAGCATTTAGCTGAAACTATTTTTTTTCCCAGTCTATAAACGGTGGTGAGAGCAGGTGTGTGTGACATGTCCTGAAATACACCCTGGCTGTTGCAGAGCTAAGATATAACATGCATGCTCTATGTGATTAAAAAAACGGTTTGTCGATCAGAATTCAGCCACAATCAAAGTGTTCACTCAAGAGCAACAGGTACTGTATAGCCAGATAATGAAGCGGCATCTGTAACTGAGAAACCATGCTTGTGATTCTCTGCCAAAAACATTAATTCAAAGCACCATGCTGTTTTCATGCAACCTTCAAATCTGTCAACAAGGCAGCTAAAAAAAAGACCATTTTGTAAGCAAATGTGGATCTTATCTTGGGCAGAGTTGTCAGTGGTGGATTATCATAAATTATGCATCACTAATTGATTTATTATATGTCTAGTCTACGTGTCATGCATTTTAAAATCGTATAATATACCGGGGGGAAAATATCCTGTCCAAATAAAAGGATTCCAATTATGTCATGTCGGTCTAATTAGCCCACTATAATGACTTTAAGTCGAGGAATTTGTATTGAAACCATATGTTCCCCAGAAGTAAAGCGCTACAGCTGAAAGGTTGTGCGTTCCCTTGGAGTCTATATGTAAACAAGATCCAGCCATCCATGTACAACTGACGGGCTGCGGCCTAGAGTACACAGGACCGTTAACGCGCGCATTAGTTCCATTGCATAAAAAAACAAATCTAGTTATCGTCAGTGACATAACAGTGAAACATAACCATAATGGACTATGGATATATCCAACAGGAAGCATGGGGTGCGTCGACCTCGATGCACCCTTGGCACAAGTTACATGATGAAAAATAAGGGAATGCGATCGTGCCACCTACTGTACCTACAGTGCAAGACCACCTCGGTGCACATATATTTAACGGTGATTCCGTTTGACAAAAAAAAAAAAAAAGCGTTAACAAAAACGCACGTCGTTATAAAAGCACGGGCAGTCATCATTATTATTATAATTTTAAAGATGTGTATCCGTAATCCTGCAGCAAATAAACAACGTTTAGTACGTGCATTTTCCGTGCAGTCGAGTCGATAGGCGACACAGTATGCACACCTCTCTAATCATGGGGCCTCGCTTGACTGGCTCGCTTGCCCAGCAGAAATAACCGTCGCTATTATTATTATTACTGTACAATGGGACCGATGTCGCCGACACAGACACACTCGTTGTATTTCTTTGAACCGCGCTGTGTTCACCTCCCCGTTTTAAAAAACGCAACAACCCCCCATTTTGATTCCCCGTCGATGTGGAATCTCATCAGACATGGAAAGTAGCGTTCATTCCTTCCACCATGAATCCGGATATGCTGCGCCGACATGACATTCTCAAGTTTGTACCTGTATCGTTTTCTCCTTTCAAACGCGAATCAACGCCGGGGCCCAGTGGATCCTCTTTGACTGCCCCGAGGAAATGACTGACTGATATATATTTTTTTAATATATTTTGATATTCCGCTGTCCTTGTGCGTATCCTGTCACCAAAAAAAGAAAAAGAAAAAAAACTACAGGGAGAAGCGCCGTCCAATCTTCGAAGGCAGGCTCTATGCTACTGATGCTGCAACGGGGAAGAATTCGGTACAGCGAAAACACAGTGAAAACGCCCCCTTAACATGGCTGCGAGGGGAGCAATAATGTTGGTTGAAAGGAACGCGATGTGCTTAAAGATTAATACAAAATACACTGTTTTCGTTGTTATTGGGTTATTATTACACACCAGCTCGCCGGGCTTTTTTTGTAAAATATTTTAGATTTATACACACGGCTGTAGCCTACTGTTCCCCAGAAACATGCATGTAGACGGTGTACAGTAGGTCAACATGTAGCCTAAAATGACCGCTCCATTTCGCTGGACGGACATTGAACCAGTCCACCTCACAGACACAGTCAGAGAGCTTCTCATACAATCTCTTATTTCATCGCTGGCAGGCAGGCTGCTGTGGTTTTATCACATCTTTATTTATCCACATCATCATGTAAGCCAAGGGCCTATATGCAGCCAGGCATCACCTTTCCCTGAACTGATTCCAGGTTTAACATGCGATGACATTATGAAACGTCAAATTAAAATAGAATTTTACTATGGCATTGAATTAATGCCTTGAGGAAAAACGTAACCGGTTCATGATAAATGAATCAGACAAGACAATCCCTAGTTTGTTTGATGCATCAAAAGGAAACCACATGGGATTTGAGAATGTCAGAGGAGCCAATCACATCACTTGACTCCATCTTTGATCTGTCAAAGTCAATAGCCCAATGAAAGGGTGATGGTGGCAGCCATCTCTTTTAGCAAGCCACCATTGCCACTATATATATTACATAGACAATTTATTGGTTAACATTTCTGAACCACAAGATGTTATCAAAATGTTCTCTGCATATAGCATATTTTCTTTTAATAAATTGTAGACATATTTGCTGGCATTTAGCAGATACTCTTACCTACAGTGACTTACAAAGTGAAATATCTATCTATAAATGCACCCAGTCTCTGTCTGTGTGTGTGTGTGTGTGTGTACTGTTGTAATACACGTAACTCGAGAACCGACTTCAAATTCAACACACGCGTTCCACACCACCACAGGGAGTGCAGTGTCCGGTGTCGAGTCAGTCGGACCCACGGTTGTCCAGAGCCGCCCCAAAAGGGCCTCTACCCGGGTTCTGGACAGGGCCCCCTGCCCAGGGTCCATATATGGAGCTGGCCTGTTCTGACATCATTCTGACGTCTGCATAGACTCCATATTTGGGCATGCCTGACAAAGAACCCCAACGGGTACCGCTGTAGAGGCCCCGGCACGTGATATCTGGGTGGGGCATGCATTTCCATCTTGCATCGTTCCAAGTGCTGTAGGCCTCCCAGTTTCAGGGCGGACACTCTAACCACAAGGCCACTGTCTGGTCTGGTCAGGATCCGACAAAACTAGCAGTATCTACCACAAATAAATAGGCCACAATAAGAATGAGGGGTGTGTGACGTGTGGACGTAAATGGGGAGTGAGTGTGCAGGGAGGTCATCATAAATGATGCAACCATCCATGTATTAAAACATCCCTCTACACCATGTTAATCAGTCACCATGTGTGCACACTCCAAGTACAATGTGAAAGCCAAGGAACAATCCTCTTCATCCAAAGGCCATCTCCACTGTATGTCTATATGACATATACAAACATTTTGACTGACTTCTTCTCACACACGCACACACACGCACGCACGCGCGCGCGCACACACACACACACACACACACACACACACACACACACACACACACACACACACACACACTGCACCATGTGCAAACCACATAAATCCTATCATGATCCATCCCTATTCTGTGAACATTCAGTGAAAATAGATGGGGGTACTTTCTGTGAAGATATTTAGTGTAGAGCGAAATCAGGTCTATTACAGTTACAGTATGTAGAGCCATGGAGGACATGATCAAAGTATATATAGGCTACGGTACACTCCAGCCTGCTTTGGTGTTTTTAAAGAGGATCCCCACCAAGTCAGTTATTATACATGTTATAAAAACATACAGTGTAATTATTGAAAATCCAATCAATGGAACACAATGTTTACAAAAGCAGATCTCCTCATTGTAACTGACAGTATATTTATAATAAGTAAATGTGTGGTTTTCTTTTGGATGTATCAATACATTTTGGCCGAACAGAACAGTGGTTCTCAAACCTCTTCACCTCAAGGACCCCCACATTTATGCGTAGGCTATTTGGCTGCAGACCCACATCTGTTTGTGCCATGGACCCCCTATACAACTTTGAGAACCACTGACTGTAATGGAACACATTAGCAGTGTGATTCACTGGCTCATGAAACCACTATGTTCATGCATTTCCAATAACAGTAGAGGGCAGTAAAAGATCATTTTTCCCCCCAGACATACCTGTTCCCAAAATGGACAAGTTTTGACAAAAGTCTGGATCCTTATTTGGATCCTTCTAGGTTAATGTTTGTCAAGTGTGTATAATGTACATTAATGTTTGTAAAGTGAGTATTGAGTAGCTAATCATCAATGTAATGTGATAGTTTATTTAGCTAAACTAATGCCGATATAGATTATAGATGGATAGACAAGCACGAACAGGTTGTGCCGTAAATTACTTGCTGCCAATTTTGCTGACCAGGAGAGGGCAAAGTATGCATGTCTAAACGTGTTTCCAACTTTCCATTGCTTTGGTGGCAGCGGTGGCCGAACGGATAGCGGCGCGGTCTAGATACCGGAAGGTTCCCAGTTCGAATCAGCCGTCCGACACGTTAAAATTACCACCGCTGAAATGCCCTTGAACAAGGCATCAACCACTACGATGAAATGTGTTCTATGAGCAGGGCCTGGCTGGAAACAAGTTCTTGAGCTTAGCCCAGATACCCTGGGTAAATATAGATTTCATTTCATTTCATTGGTGGTAGTAGGGCGGCCTGCAGGGCCTTCTACCAATTTAATGAATTATCCAATATTCAGCCAATATAATCCAATGGCGGCATGAAATGGAGTAGAAAAGGTTTGGTCGATTCAGAGCTGGGTCCTGGGTTGATTAATTTTGTTTTGTTAATTTGTCTTTAACGGGACTTGTTTTATTGTATTGGCATTTGGCAACTATCTATCATGGTTGTGTCTCTAGCATGCTAGTCGCGCGTGGCCTCTATGGCCACTACTGCACTAAAGCATGATTGCATTTGAGAAATGTTAGCATCATTTCGTAGCACAAACAACAGCCGCATCAGCTCGGTAAAGATACACAGTACATTAAAAACAGAACAGAAGACAAAACGTTGATTTACCTTGAAAGTTTTGCTTACTTTGTTCCGCAAAATGTTAACTTTCCTCCTGTACACGCTACACACGACACAGCAATGCGCAATAACTAGATGACGTAACAGGTGGGTGTAGTTAGTTATCCAACGCCCCCTATAGGCAGAGAGTTTGAGCGGGCAAAGTAAGCCGCCCCGCGTCGAAAATAGCAGATGTACAAGCCCCAAAAGGCCGAGTGGAATCAGTGGATGGTCTGTCGTGATGTTGTATATCGGCTGTTTTTGGTGCACGACACCATCGAACTGAGCGGATATTGGGAGGGACGGGGTCATAGGGGACGGAATGCCAATAAATAGCGGACGGGATGCTCTTCAGAGTCGCCATGTTTGACAGACACGTAAGCAAAGCTGAAGTCAATTATGTTATTTCCCCCCCACATATAGGCCTACGGTTCTGTACGCTGTGCAGAACTGTAGTAGGTTGAGCTGTCTTGTGGAAACAGGCAATATTATATTAGGTTCAAGATTAATTCAGGTGTGTATTCTCAGGTGTGTTTTTGTTTAGTCTATACATTCCTATTTCCTAGCCTACTTGCTATGCTATATCAGCATGTCTGTTGTGAAAAGTGTATTGTGTCATTGTTTGTGTTATGTAAGACACAAGACAGTGGTTTTCAACCCTTTTGATACCATGGATGATGGCCCCTTTATTCTGCATTTGAGCCACCGACCACCATTTGATGAAATTTAGTCTCAGACCCAACACTAAAGATTTTTGTGTTTTTGTCCACCGTAAGAAATAACAGGCAAATGTTGATCAAAATAACAATTCTTCTGCACTCTTTACTTTGTGTAGACTTGTAAATTATAGTAATTATGTAGCCTAGGTGTTTAACAATAATTTAACTCTTGAGAGCGTAAAATGAAGCCAAATGGACCCGTACAGGTCCTTTTGGTTTAATTTTACGCTCAAGAGTTAAAGATCTATAAGGGTCCATTTGGTTACCAACTCTTCATCATTTTGCTGGGGACCACCTGGAACTCTTGGCCCTGAAGTACCACTGGTGGCCTTTCTCATTGATTAATAGATTGATTGAATCATTGAATAGTTTATTTAAAAAAAGCACAGAAGAGTACAGTTTAATTATAATGCTAAAAGGCTTGAACCCAAGAAAGCACAGACTGGACACCGGCCATGCATCGCATGGTGCTCCTGGTTCACAAACTCCCACCGGAAGTTTGATCTTGATGAAATGCATTGCAGTGAGAATGAGATCCATCTGGACCAGCTTATGAACAAACCCTACTTCTGAGCGATTGTGACCTGCTTCATATAATCGGTTCAGGAATATTAAGACATATCACAGGTTGTTGATCACTGGTTTTTCGATGTGCACCAGAGATTAAAATAGGGTGCATTTGCATCCCAAAACGCAGTTTATACTTAAGGGACGCAATAAAACAACGACCTCTGCATCCACGGGATGCACTACTGTACTACTGTACTGTTTTTTATTCTAGTTTATTTTACTAGCTTTAGTTATACTAATCATTTCTTCTTCTGTTTTCTACATGAATATAACCACATTATAACCATATAAAATGAAATGGGAGTTAAATGCAGCAATTTGAAAAAATGGCAAAATATGACTCCTAACGTCGTTGAAGGTTGGACTCATAAATGTCCCTGGGACTCATCTAAAAGACAATCCCTGCATCCCGGGACTCATTACATTGAAAACCTATTTACATCACTGATGCACACTATGTAGTTTTATTGAGGCATCTAAACAGCGGCAGGTATCGTTTCAGGCTCGGTTATGGTAGTAGGCCTATTGCGAGATTCTTTTGTCGGATTGATTGTATATTTATTAACAGTTTGCAGAATTACAGTACATTTCAAGCACAACTCAATACAAAAACTGTTAAAGCACCCTAAATCATTACACTTGTTTACAATAGGGTCCACCATTTTCAATTCATCAGAACATTTAGAGACGTACAGACTGGCAATGATGGACAGACTTGCTTTACTTTGGCATGTTCATATACTTTTCCCTCATTAGATAGATACATGTATATTGTATAATATTATACAGTGTTGTACACATCGAAAAGCAACACAGCAGAAAACTATCCTTTATTACTTGTGCGCAAGTACTGTAATCAGCTGCGTATATCGGTGGCGTTGCTCGGCCAATCAGGGATTGGCGTATGTTGGTGGCGTCGCTCGTATATATGTATGTTGGGGTAAGAACGGTGGTCCCTGATTGGCCGAGGGACAACACCGACATATGTGGCCGGTTGAGATATGCATGTATGTTGAATTGATGTTCTCCACCGTCTTATAAGGTGCCATTATTGTTGGTGATGTAACTATCTATGTTTCAAAGTTATAGGAAACATTAAAACATTTATAACACATTATAGTGGACATCTTGGTTAATAGCACTCAACACTCAATGTTTGTTTATGGCTTTCGTCTTTATTTTTTATAAAGAGGGGTGCACAGTAAGTTGACAGGAGTCAGCAGTAGGTTGCGTGCTATGCTCGCACACAAGTTGGCAGCTCGACAGAGTGCATTTCTAGTTATGTCTTTTTTAATGTTCCTGGGCAGAGTCATTTACAAAGCTCTCACAATCATTCGGAGATAGTGATTAGCTCTCATTGACTGCAATGCATTCCATCGAACTCCCAGCTGCAGTTTTCCTACCAGTGTGACAAATCTGCCAGCTGGAATTGCTGGTTAGAGAAAATGACGTGGTGTCCAATCCTTAAATTGACCTTCCTTGGAAATAGAACACTGAAATAGAAGCCATTGTTCTTGCACCAAAAAATAAGTTTTTGATCATTTTTGAAATGACCAAATCTGACAAATGATGTCACTCACTGGTAGCCAGGTCCATTCAAATCCATATTATTTTTTATTGTGTGCAGTATAATGGTATTCAATGACCACATTTCTTTCTCTCTCTCTTTCTTCTTATGTGCTGCTATGGTTGGTGCTGACAAGCGTGCTCTTTTGCGAGATCAACTGAATGATTCAAACTTATCTTATTCTATAGCCTCATTTTAATAAGCTTTAGGTAATGTAATCATTTTTACATGCATGGACTTGTCCGGACAATGGACATGTATCGCTCCGAGCTACGTAGGCCTACGTGCTGTAGCCCGTGGGCCATGAACCATGATGGAACAATAATTACCTTGACATGAAACAAAAAAAATGATATACTCAAAACAATCTATTCAGTTTTACTGAACGTCTTTGTTTAAAGAAAATGAAGATGCAAGGAGAATGTTTTACATTGAAAGACAAGACAAACATCATGTGTTCAGTCGAGTCATTACCAAATGGATGTTGTTATTTTTTAAGTGACGTAGTGTGATTCAACGTGTTGTGTTCATTCAGTACACTCAAGCAACGTGTTCTGCTAGCGAGTCAGGTTACTGCATCTGCAATGTGGAGTTTGTTTTACAGCAAGGGAGGGGAGTAACGTGAAGCTAGCTGCTTGCAGACTCAGACTGATGGCTCTGTGACCTCACAAGACCAGCTGCTGTGTAACAGGCATCAGAGCCTCGCGAGAACTCGCGAGGCGAGTATAGCCTATTAGAATAGATGAACATTAGTGAGGTCCAACTCCAATTATATGAAGACAAGGTTGGAAATGGGTCATGTGCTCCTTTAATGAGAAGTCTATATATGTATAGCCACTGGCCTACTCTAATCTGCAATGTCACATTAATGTTACAGACTAGCCTTTGAGAATAAAAAAGTAAGAACAACTGTAATTAAGTGACTGTCATCATGGTGCTTGTTTAGATTAATATTTCATTAATTGGAGCAACTCGGATGTATTTTGCTATTTATTATTATTTGTTGGAACTGAGTTGGCGAGGTTGACAACTCTGATTGGGCTGTTCTAGGCCATGACAATAACAATATTTTCTTTTAATTTATACCTTTTCCGAACACCTGTCCTCAAAAGCCTTTCCTTCTGATTTAGGCATTAAGGACAATCTGGATGATTGTTGGATCTGGATGAAGTACTGTAGCACACCATCCCTTGTCAAAGTGATGAATATGGTGTGTACACACAGCTGTTAATATGAGATCTACAAGATTATGAAAAACGGGAATAATTTAGTCTCTTCCTGTAACAATGATCAACAATCATCAGGCAGACAGACAGAAGAGTTCCGGTAGAACCTAGACAATATCTCCAGATGTCTGATGTATCGTTGTCCATGAGCAGGTACCAATACACTTGTGAGTGTTAACGTTTGGCCTCGACCACTGAGAAGGATGTTGCAGGATGTTGGATCCAGTTTAATGAGCTTACCTACTTCTGTGGCCTCAACGGATGATGGACCCTGTGTGTGTGTGTGTGTGTGTGCGTGTGACGTGTGTGTCATCCGTAGATAAGACTACCAGGCAGCGCCACAGAGTTACTGCAGATCCAGATGCTGCCTGCTACAGCACACTCCTCTAGAGAGGCCTGTCAGATAGCTTCTCCAGCCCTGCTGTCTGAGATCTTCTAAAGGGATGCTTCAGGGAAGGCAGAGGGCCCTAGAGTCTTCCTGCTAGAGGGGCATAGATGCTCTTAGTCAGCAGCCACTCTAAATGGTGAAAACACCTGGATACAAAAGGCAGCCTAAACAAACCTTGTGCCCTAGTGATGGAAAGACTGGACTTGTTCCCCTCTGCCTGGAAGCAGGACAGGGTTAGATTGCAGTGTTAGATTGTGTACATGTGCTGCTGCTGGTGGTCATTTCATTGGGTTTGAATTTCATGCCGCAATGATTAGCCACAACAAATGAAATGATAGATGTTTACTGGACATGATGTTCGTTCTCAGTGATTCATTCTGAGCACGGCCAGGGACAGATGGAGTGCATAACTCTGGTCATATTCAAATGGCAGAAACATTACATTATGCATCACAGGAATAGAATCTGGAAATCATTAAAATAGAACGGAATACAGTAAAGCTGAATATTAATTGTACTCTTCTAAGCCACGGAGAACAGATGCACTTTAAAATCAAGTATAATAAAATACAACAAAATCATTACATTTTTCATTTCATTTATAGAACACAGCAGAATATTATTTGTTTTTCCTTGTGGGTAACTGATGGGATTATACTACTCATTTGTACTGCAGTCAAAGGTCCTGATCAGTGCCAATCCCTCACAATGACACACACACACACACACACACACACACACACACACACACACACACACACACGTACAATGAGTTTTTAGAATGAAATGAGATGTGAATCATGTGATATTTTGGAAAGACGGACATGAAGGTATCTTGACGAATGGCGGTCTCCTGAGGATAACACAGCCTACACAGGATAAGAAAGCAGTGCCATAACAACATCTCCTGGTGGGTCTGTTGTATGACACCACATTGTCATAATGGTCCACCCGGGTATCTGTTGAATCATTCACAATCCAGATACAGTCTCCCCCTTGTTAGTTTTAGCTTTTATCCAAGCAACAGTCGGGACAGCGTGTCTCACATGGTGACTGTGAGTGATATTTCTCCATAGAGGTGTTGTGGGGTTATATATCGGTCAAACGCGCTGGCCGTCATGTTCTGGTGAGCTGCTGTACTCCACCTTGACAGATACTCTCTGCTGTGTCATGCGTTATAGCGGAACGTGAGCAAAAGTTTTGATTAATTATGTCGTTGATACTTTTGTCCTTGGAGTTTGTGTAGGAGTAAAGAGCTCTAAAAATAGATCAAAGTTGGAGAGAGTTTGGTTTTTGTACCCTGTGAGAGAGAGAAACACACACACACACACACACACACACACACACACACACACACTGATATACACACCCTTCTCTATCTCATCCTGGGAACGTGACCCTGTTTGCAGCTGGGTGGGACTTCCTACCAACCCCTTCCCAACACTATCTCCTCACCTAAACATGTCTGACATGAGAGGGAAACCTTGCGTTTCCTCCTTTCACTGTTTATAGACATCTATCATGATAGGTTGAGAGGTCATTGTGTGCTTCTTTTTCAGTGCTCTTGTACTTTGTTGTATGACCTGTAAACTGGAGGTCAGGAAGGATGTGATGGAAACGTTGCTCAGGCCCTACCTGATGGTGTGAGGAGACCGAGGCTTTGTAATCTGAGGACATGAGCACTGTTGGATGAGGATGGAGCAGCTTGGTCTTGATTACAGCTGAGAGTGATGACGTATAATAGCTTGACATTTGTTATTTCCTAACGTGAGTGCAGTTGATTGTTTATTTTACCGTCAGCCCATGACTTGGGTTCACCACGGGTTGCCATGTTTGTCACTTTGACTGGTAGTGGTCCCATAGTCTGTTGGTCCAGGTCCATTAAAGCCTGATTTATACTGTACTTTGTTGTACGACAGCTTTGCAGACCTAAAATAGCAAATGCATAAGCTCACAATGCGTCACATACGCAACACATTATGAGCTTATGGATACAACAGAGTATACAACGGAATACATGTATGCATGTAAACGTTCAAAATGTCTTCGTTCCAAGCACTAATTGTAAATCCATAAAAATTTAAATTCGTTCAAATCTATCCATTCAAATCCATTAAATCGTTCAAATCCATTCAAATGTGCCGAGTTATGTTGACATTTTTAAATGAACACTATATATGTTAAAACTTTAAAGGTGTTTGTGTATTGCAGGTGTCAGACTTGACCCTAGGCACGCCGCACAACCATGGCATGCTGGGAGAGATAACCAGAGGCAGGCTTCATTTCAGTTCTTAAGTGAGAAGAGGTGAGTCCAGTTTCAGTATGTTGTGTGACTACATATAAAAGTGTTGCAAGCAGTCGCCAGCCACTCCTGTAGGGCAATGCATTACTTTCATCCTGTGTTATTACCGTATATACATTATTAAAGTCAGATGGAGCCCATGTTTGTTGTCCAGCATCAGTTGATTCAGACATGTGTGACCAGAACATCAGTGACAGCATATGGGCCAGGATTCAAGTTGTTTCCCAGGGCCCTTAGAAAGAACCTCCTCTTCCAAACCACACTTTCAAAACCGCACTCAGGTGGCACCATTAAGAGGCAGCTGGAAAAGGCATCCAAGTGTTTACTTTGTGACTGTTTGGGGCAGTTTTCCCAAGCGTTATGACTCATATGTTAGGCAATAATGAAGCCTAATTTAAGATTACTTTTAAAGACATTTCTAAGGTCTGGTTTCTGCCTCAGGGTGGAACAATGTTTGACAATTTCTCAGGAACATAAATTGGTGCCCCAGCCATGTCCTGAAGATCAGTAGGCTTTAATAAAACTTTACTATAAAGCACGGTGATTTATCATTTTTAAGGGCAAATTATTATCCACTGAAAGAAGTCTAAACCAAAAGGAAATGTGTAAATGACATCCAAATCAATCATTGATGTTAATTAGAGAACGAGAAGAAGATGAATCAAATCAAACTGTCAAACTACTCTTGCAAAAGAAAAAAAAAGAAACACTTGCAAATAAATGTAATTACATTATAGCAGTGATTATGATTGGACACCTAAACTGCTACCCATCATAATGAGATTCAGATACAGTACTACTAAATGAGAGAACAGACCGAAATTCGGACATAAAATAAATCACACTCGTGCGAAGTGAGGGGCGCTCTTATCATCATACAGTACATCACATTCCGTGCTCAGCTAATCAAATCATCACAAATGTCATTCGGCCAATCAATTTTGGCGTCTTCTTCACTTTCCTGCCCTCACCTTTTATAATCAATGTGTACTCTCAGCCAATCGATATGGGGTGATCAGCCAATCAAATCATCAGACAAAGCTGGGCATAGGAGGGGCTAGCGCCCCTCAAAAAACCACTAGCAATGTCAGACTACAATATTTGCATCCCCCCCAAAAAATTTCTAAAACCAAAGTAATCACCATTTGGATATTACTATATACAGACATTACAATATAGACATTACGATTATGACTATTTTGATAGTAAATAAGCAAGGGCGGTCTCAATTGAGAATGTACTTTCATTTTTGTTTAAATGTTTTGTAAATTATCCGTATGCATGTTGATTTCAGTACTTTTCTTTCCACACATTGCCAGAATACATCAACACTGGGCTTATTCTGTTTGTATAATTTCTGTCATTATTTGTCATACTTTTCACTGAAGCCATTTTTTTAAGTAAATGACTGGAGCTTATGAGATAAACTTCAGCTTCAAAAGTCTTTCATGTGGCAGGAAATGAATACACTAATTTCACTAATGTTACTGTAAATGTCATTGGTGAGTTAACGATCAGCCATGACAGGTCTCAAATTGTTTTCTAAAATAAGAGCACTTCCTGTTCTAGGAGACTATTAATACTCTTTGTACACGCATGGTTGAATGTAAACATGAGGGAAAAGTCAAATTCTAACTTGATTTGGTCCACATTTGATCTATTTGCTGTTTAATCAGTGAAAACAGATGCTCTGTAATGTCCCCATTGAGTCTACATGAGAAAACCTGTCCTGTGCCACAACACATAAAGAATCAGACCGTGTAACCCTTTTATTGTAATTCTAGCCAATTTGATTTTGTTCATCCATTCAAAGCTTCTCTAGGCTTTTAGAGACACAGATAGCTTGATATTAAGAGTATCACAAGTAAGACGCGTAAACGCGGGAACGAAGCTGTTGTGGCAGTCTGACACACACACACACCAGGCGCGCCTGAGCCATGGAGCAAACGGAGCAGCTGCGACACCAGATTAAAAAGAGGGGGCGCATTGCGACCCCACTTTCAGTCCCCCCCCCCCCCCCCCCCCCCCGGCCGCCGCCGCCGCCACGCTCGAAGCGCACGGTGCGCGACAGCGAGAGAGAGAGAGAGAGAGAGAGGAGGAGAGGGTGTTTGTCTATGTGTGCGTGAGCGCGGCACGCGCGGAGAGAGAGAGGGAGAGAGAGTGGGATGCTGCGTGTTAAAAAATAAATAGGCTACTAATTCGCGCATTGCATCCAATAATGCCCGGCTTGCCCACCTGTGTGAATCACTTACTTTGTGCTTGCTGCTAGTTTTCAGAAGAATTAATCCAAGGTTTGTCATATTATGTTTTAAAGTAGGCATACATTTTAGCTGGTCAGTCAGTGTGTGCAGACTCAGAGAGAGAAGCAGCACTGCTCTGCTGATTAAATTGATATGACCTAGATATGTCATATGCGCTGACTGGCAAGTTAATTAGTTATTTGGCAACACCTGTGTGAAATACCAGAATAAGCTTTTTCTTTTTTTTTGTGGCCATCTACAGGCCGGCCATGACTGTACTACAGCTGGAAGTTTTTTCCACAGCTGTGGAATTGAGATCCTTTTTTTTAACTCATATAATCTGCTATGATTTCTTAAATTATTATTCATGACATGAATGTGCAGTAGCCTACCAAAAAAAAGGAAATTTAAAAAAAGATATAATGTCACGTTATTATTTATATAAATAAAAAGTGGACTGGTTGGAGGATAAAATAAATAGTATTCTTAAACTACATTTGTGTGACTTTTTGGTTTCGTCTCTGCTCTGCTTTTTCTCCCTGGAAATAAAAACGTCTGGGTTTCCGAGGCTACTGCTCTGCTGCTGACGCTATTTCCGGTTACCTTTACGCACGGGGCGCACGGATTTGAATTTCTCCGGTCAGCCTGAATGTGTGTGTTGTTGTTGTCAACATGGCTCAGAAGAGAATGAGTGATTTATTTGGTGGGTCCAAGCCCAAATCAAGTCTAGTTCATGAACCCTTGGCCTTCATGGGCACCAGCAGCAGTGTTCAGCAGGGAACGAGTGCTAACGTTGTTGGAGGAGAAGGAGGACAATAATAAAAACAACAACAGCAGCAGCAGCAGCAGCGCAAGCAGCAGTGTCCATCTCACGTAGCCTACATAATGACATTCTGGACACGTAACTCACGTTGGATATACAGTAAATGCCATGATGAGGGAATTAACCACCCCGGAGCGCAAGAGCACATTTGGGGTTTAAGGTAAAGCATTTACAATTTAACTATATTATTTCTCTAATAGTCACTATTGCAGTGAGAAATAATATAGTATTTACTAATTACTATGGCCGCCGTGCCAACTGAACTGCTGAATGCTGCTGCAATTTAATGTTAGATATTAGATTCTGACGGGGAGGGATCTATGATGAATGATGACGATACAACACTGCGCTGTCAGCTCGTCTGTTGTATAATAGGGCTATAATTTATATGTTTTGTTTTGATATCGGCGCCTTGCCAATGTCATGTGTAGCCTAAATAGGCCTATGCCTTTTTATGATGCATTTTGTCAGTTTGTTCATATAACTTGCGTGTGGAGAGGGAAAGTAAAACTTTTCCGTGTGAAAATGCGCGAAAACGCGCGTGCACGAGGCACATGCACGCGCATTTTTGCGCGCGCGCTACGCGCGCGCATGAGTCCTAATCTGTGCTCCCCCACCTGGAAACGAAGTTAGGCGCCCCTGACACACACACACACACACACACACACACACATACATACACACACACACACACAGAGAGAGAGACCTCTGTATCATTCCAATTTCAGTTGCCCTCTGGTGGCGGGCGGGTGGTGTTACAGCGTGACACACAGACAGACAGACAGACAGACAGACAGTTTTGGCAAGCTTCTATAGTTAGTGCTCACTTCGTTCGCAATCATTCTGATGATGAAGGCAACACACTTGATATCCCACATGTCACGCTATGATTTCTGTAAAACTCCATCCCATATATAATTAGGACACTAATAGTTTTGGCTTATCCTTGTCCAGGCCTGTTGAAAGATTGCTTCACCAGAAACACATGCGCAACTCTTTAAAACGAGGTTTGGCACTGGGTCTGCTATGAAATTATACCTGTGGGTGGAAAGGCCAATAGGAACTCAAATATAGGATAGATCTTAGGAACAAGTAAGGAGAAACACCGGTGGGGTGACAGACTCCAGGTAGATCGAAGAGGGCAGTGAGGCAGAGCCAAGTCAGCCAACATTAATGAGTTGGAATCACTCATCTTTTAGGGTTTTACTTGTCATTCATCAACATTTTCACAAAAATAGAACAACCTGTCCTCACATGAAATTCCTCAAATACTATTTGGAGTGATTTTGAGCTACATTCAAGCTGGCAGCATAGGAAAGTGTTGAGCACTTTTAATATTTTTTTATTCCTAACTAGAAATGTTTTCACAGGTTCACGGATAACATTGATGATGCACCATGATGAAATATGAACACAATTATGACTTGTAAATCATTCAGGAGTGGCAGCCTCTGAGACGCAGGCTGCACTGATCCCAAGATAGCATCAGTCCGAAAGTGCCAAATCATGCTGGATGCCATTGCACATTTATTACCAGGACGCTGGGCTGGGACTAAGAGAGGTGGGGCAGGATGTGGATACTAGAAACTAGAACAAGTTGTCCCACCAGTGACTGATAAAAAAAAGGTCCTGCTTACAAAATTGACCTGTCGTCATGTGGTCTTGGCCCGGAACACCTATCACAGGTATTTATAGAGCAGCCAGACAAGTTGGCAGTGGTGCATCTCTCTAAAATAAAAACATGACCCAAGGCCTTCAGAACATTCTCCCCAAGGACCCCAGGAATAGTCCCCAAAATCCCCCCTCATCCGGTCGTTCTTGGAGTATTACCCAAAAAGTCTCTCTGAACAAATTAGGAGATTAAAGAGTAGGAGCAAGGAGCTGGGTTCGGGTTTCATTCAGACAGCACTCTTGTGTCAAAATAGGCCCTCTGAGTGGCGACAAGGCCTGGGCCACCAAACTGCCCTGCTGCCAAGTCCTGCATTCCAGTTGTGTATTTTTAGTGTTGGCATTTAAACTTGGCAATGTGTTACATACCCCAGGCCATATGTACTATTTCCTGTTCCTGTGAAAGATGGAGGTTTTGGAGTTCAACCACCTTTTAAAAATGGGCAACTAAAATTACGAACTGCCTTTTTTTTCCTACTCTCAGCATCACTGCGTCGGATGCCAGCCCTTTTCACAGAGAACGTTCTTCCTCTGACGCTCAGTGCCTGGTTGGCAGGAAATGTGATGGTAGCTGTTATTTATGCCTCAAGTACACATAAAGGGAATGCAGTGACACCCAAACGAATGGGCATCATGTTATGTCAGCCATTTCATGAATGTAATCTGACCTCTGGTGTGAGACTCAGTGGAGACAAAATTGCCCAGTCCCATTGCTCGGCCCTGCCATTGAGAAGGAGAATACTGTTGTCTAAATGGACTGGGACGTTTTAGGAAATTAATAGGGAACCCTGCAGGGATGCCGGGGTTTGTGGTACACCATTTTATGCTTGATGTATCACTGAAGATGAAGAAGGGTGAAGAGTGACAGAAGACTCAGAGATCAAAGGCAGCAGCTGTATAAGTAAAATAAAACATAACATAACCGCTGACTGACTAACGCCGAAGCTCCACTGCAGCCAGTCGGGCGTCGTGTCAGTGCCAACGCAGGGAATGTTCCCTATTTAATCAATGAAGGGTGAAGGGTGCTCCACAGCCGACAGGGTGCTCCACAGCCGACAGGGTGCTCCACAGCCCACATTATTACGAAATTATGCATCAGAAAGGTCCATCTTTCATCAATGTTTGGTCTAAAAAACTCACAAACAAAAAGAATTATAGGCGAATACCGAATATTAAATGTTTTTCAAAAATGGTTGCGATGCAACGTGTCGTGAGCTTGTTGATCTGCTATTTTAGAAAAATGTTGACTAGATCTCAAGTGGTTAAATGACTCCTCTGTATATTGTTCTTGTTTACCTACGTAAATGTTTTCTACCAAGGTCATAGAGATCATCTATAACTCTGTAATCATCCCATTCTGTCACATGAGTTGGAATAAGGCTCACAAGATAAGGCTATGACGTTTCCATCCTGCTGTCTCAGCAGTAACCCATGTAAGCCGTGAGTCCCTTTTGGGAACCCAGAGATTTCAGAGATTTCCACTCTGGGTTTATTCAGTGAAGAGCCCAGAGCAGTGGATCCAGTCTATTATACATTATCTGCTTGGTTATCGCTAATTTAACACCTCTACACTGATATTAGAAGCTGATTCTGAGCTCACCAAAAGCCTTGCGCACCGCTGGCTAACACCGACCACCGAAAATGTGTTCAATGGATAAGAACACCTCCCACTGGGTTATGCTAACAGGCTGCACTTGTGAAGTCATCTTTGAATGTCACAGATTGTTGAACAAGTGCCTGATTTTCCTGCTGTGGAGTATGGTGTTGACAGCACGTTTCCTAAAGACTGTTTTCCTTGACACTGAATAATTAGCGATGATAGGGTGAACAGAGCGCTGGCACTGCCGGATTCAATTTTATGACCCATATGCCTCAGTACTGCCAGCACTCCATATTTCCCTCCATAAAAGAGTGTTACATTCATTGTTAACTCAAGGAGAGGGATAAAAAAAAGCCTGAGTGACCATTTTCCATTACTCCATACTTGAAAACAAGTGGCAATGTGGATTTTAACTTGCGTACATAAAACTAGAGTTTGACTGATGTTAAATCCATGGGAAATGTCCGTCCAGGATGTCCCTGCACTTGCAGTGGATTAAATTTACTATTTACGGACGATTAAAAATGGAGAGTGACTCATGCGAGGTACAAAATGAACAGGCTGTAGTATTTCAAAAAGGAAGACTGCTCCTTTTTTTCAGCCCACATTGATTTACCTAGCTTTAATCCTTTAAAAGTTGAAATATTTCCACTTGCTGTAACATCTGCTTCTTATGAAAATTGAGTAGATCAAACACTTCACTATGCTGTCAAACGTTCTGCGCTCACAGGGAGGCAAACCTGTAAATCGTTCACCAATGTGCCACTCTTGATACACGATGGCATAAGGTGCAGGCCCTCTCTCAACACACATGCACATTTGATACCCAGAGTGATCGAGTGCTTGTGTGTGAAAATTACCTGATATCTAAAAGTCTGCATGGTTGTGTGTGGGAGATATGGAGACAGTGATACAGAGAGGTAGAGTCTAGAGACATGATATTTTGCCCCATCTCCAACAGACAGAGCTGTGGTTGCACGTTCAGTAGGTAACATCCTGCAGCACTCAAACATCCATCTGGAAAATAAGTCAAACTCATAAATCATAAAGTCCAGCACGGTGGGTCGGCAAACCACTCTTGCTAACATAAATGTGTGTCTATTGCAAAAAGAAAAAAAAAAGAATTGAAAATTTACTGTGTCAACATCTAGAATTGCCCTCACAAATACAGATGTGTCTTGCAGTGTACAGGCTCCGTATTCCCAGCAAAAGTGGTGCTGCCTGTGAAAGCACTTACTTTAACCATGCCTACCTAATTCAGTTACTGCCATTGACCTGTAACTACAGAGTCGATTTAAAAGCAAAAACGTTTTTGATTAGAATTCAATAAATTGTCATGGTATACTGTAATTCAAAGTCTAAAGGTGGTTGCACACCGGACGCGTTTTTCGGAAAACCGACAGAAAAACGCTGCTGATGAAATGATAAGATCAATTATGGACATTGCAAGATTGAAAAGAAAAAAAGTATATTGTGTACATTGTACATAATATTGTGTGCATCTGTTTGCTGTAGGTCGATCTGAAGACACTGAAGAAACGATGAGGACGCAAAAATAACAGAGGTAATGTATACCTGCTCTTAAAGTCATGTTGTCTTTTGGAAGAGCCTTGGGTGGAATATAGCTAGTCCAAATATCATCTATCATCTTTTCTAGTACATAACATACCCACGGATGCGTGCACCACAACTATGTGCAGACTACAGATCCCATAGCCCATGGCAAAAATTATAATAAACAGCTTACATTTTGGGAAAGTGAAAAATAAGCCTATAGTCAGTACCTGCATAAGCAATGGTAAATGCCCTTGTGCTGTTTCAGATCAGTTGACCATCCAACAAAAAAGAAAATGCATGGTACACGGCCATGTACTCTACACCGTCCTACACCTTAACTGTAAAGGTGGTTGCACACCGGCCGCGTTTTTCGGAAAACCGATGGAGAAACGCCGCTAAAAATCCGAATTCACATCCGATTCGCGCCCGGTGTGTGGAGACCTTAAATGTCCCCGTCTGCCAATTGGCCAGTATGTCACTGTGTTTCAGTGGTGTTTTGGTCGCTACACGGGACACCACGGCGTTCCAGTTTTCACGAGTGCACACTGATATGGTATACGGATGTGCAAGTGTACAAATGAATGCTCACACATCCTCGTATAGTAATCAATTCAGCATTCTAACTACCGTAGGGCTCTGCCACTGCCAGTATCCTATCTGCACGCAACAATCCACCATTGAAGCAGAAGAGGGTAATACTCGTTTTGTTTCAGCTCCTATAATTCCTTGAGAAGATTTTCAAAGACTGAAACTAAGCTAAAAACTAGTAATTTCCTGTACAACCATGTTTCCTACTACTATGTATATACCCGTAAACTAATAAATAATGAATCTTTATCACATGCTGTACATTATGTAGGCGTGCACGTGCATGTGCGTGTGCATGTGACGTCAGAATACTGTAGAAAGAAATAGTCCGCAACACTGGTAAGGAATAACTCGGCTCCACTGGTTTATTAATTCAACGTTTCGATCACTGGGATCTTCTTCAGGAATGAAGTAAAATACTGTCCCCCTGGGAGAAAAAAAATCACCATTACACCACTGCTTTGTTTAGCTAGTGATACTAAACAGTAAGTGTGTGTGTGTGTGTGTGTGTGTGTGTGTGTGTGTGTGTGTGTGTGTGTGTGTGTGTGTGTGTGTGTGTGTGTGTGTGTGTGTGTGTGTGTGTGTGTGTGTGTGTCCTTTGCTTCTCTCTCTGTCTCTGCTATTAGTACTAGATTGTCATGACACCACTTGACCTTCAAATCGAGTTTCATTTTGTGAATGGTCACCAAGTTATGCCCTTTTTAAGTGTTAAACACTACTACTGTGTGTTTGGCATTTAGGTTTGTCGGTGTGACTATTCTCATGCCAAGTCCCCTTTGTTGTGGATTGAAGCATTGGTGCGCCTGTGGGGCCACACGTGGCCCTCAATTGGTGTGACTATTCTCATGGCAGACTCCTGAACAGTAGTTGTGCCAAGTTAGGTGCGGATCGGAGCAACGGTGCCCCTCATGGGGTCATCCATTCCCCAGGTTCTATGTTTCCCACTTACATTAGGGTTACGGTTTTGAGTTAGGGTTAGGGTTAGACTATGACTAAACGTCATACCTCACAAGTCCGGGTGTTATTTTAACACCCGTTGCCCGTCGGTCCACCCAGGCGCCCACCTAGCATTGCGTTGCGATACTAATATACCACTGCGCTGGGCTACGTGGGCATATGCATATGCAATAGGGGCGGGTGAAGTGTGGCTGCGCCAGGCTAGCGCCCACCCACCCTGTAAGCAATTTTAATATAAGATGACTCTTTTTAATTCATTGGGATCTTTCACCCACTCTTTTACACCACAAAAAAATGTCTATTGATGATGAGAAGCTTTGTAATTAAAGCTTATGTTCTTTATTGACTAGTGACTACACACATGTACATGATCAGCAACACAGGATTATATGAGTGTGCCAAGACTACAAGTATACCTGTATAGCCAACCTTTAAAGGACCCCCAAAGGGTCCTTTGATAAGGTAACAATTCTGCAAGGTTATATTCCTGGTTCGGCCTCTTTTATTATGGGTATTTATTTGCGAAGACTTTGTAAGCTCTCTTTTCACCAGGTTCTGGTTTCTTTATGGTAATACTTTTATTTTGAAGCCATGGAAGGAAGTGAATGTTACATAATAAGCGGTGACTTACCTGGCACAAATTCATGGAAGGAAAAGCAAATGTTGCTCTGAAATATTAGGTTCAATGATTTACGGTTTATTTTGCACCCAGCTAGAACGGGAACAAGGTAATGTGTTTGTTGTGTTTTCATGATTCTGTGCAGTTACTTTGGATGTGTTTATATTAACAGAGAAAAGGTGTTTGAATCTATTGCTGAGCCTGTCATGTCAACATTTGCAGTAATGTTTGAATGAATGGCAGTAATGTGATGGATTTCTGGGTTTCATATTGGGATGTCAAAGGCTATGTCAGTAAACATTTATGAATTCACAACATGTATGGTAGATAGGCTATAGTATGAAAGGCCCATTTTGTATCTTAAATTTGTATGACCTCATTTGTAAGAGCTCATTTTATCTCGTTTATCTGTCCTTGTGGTGTCTGTCCAGGAAAAGGGTGGTTCACACAAGGAAAAAACAACGTTGTGTTCAAACAAGGTCTAAGGCTGAGCATAAATAAAAACGTACGCTTCACCATTCCCTGGCTTGGGTTCGCTACAAGCCTCGCCGAGTGTGTTAAATCCTTTATAACTTTGCACTATTGAGCCAGGCAGCCAGCTCTCTGCTAGTTGCTATTTATAAAGAGAAGAGTCAGTACTTGACAATGTGAAACACCTGCCGATCAATTAACCCTGCTGCAGAGCCCAAATCACACACCCACAATCACCCAGACAACCAACCAACAACCAATATTACAAGCATGACAAGCTGTACTGTGATTGAGGAGCTGGAAGTAGCAATTCCATTCACACTAACACAAAATGAAAAGAAACAATTCATTGAGCTCACATAGACTGTCAAAAAATATGGACAGACACATGCGATTGATTATATGTGCACATTTCCTAATAATGGTGACACAACCAGGCAATCCAGTACACTTTCCATTGAGATTCTAACTCCCTTTTCTGTGGCTGTTCATCACGCAGCATCATTCATTACCAGGTCATTTAACTAGTGGTCGATACAAAATATCTTCACTTTCCTACATTACTAAATGCACGGTCAGGGACCACGTGCAATACATATATTAACAAAGTATAATATGTAACGTTTACTAAGGTAATTAAATAAAGTGTAAAGTTCGGCCAAAACCTCAGTGTTAGTTTTTCTGCAGCCAGCAGGAAGTGAAATAGCGACATCTGCTGGACCATTAATGAAAACTGCAGGGGAAGCTGCGCTTCCTTATTGGCCTCATTTTAAAAACTGGATGCTTGCCGGCGGCGATATAGTTTTTCTTGTTTGATTTGTTTGATTTTAACTGTATATAATATTTTATAATTAATATTTCTGGCGTATATAATATTTCTGGTGTATTGCTCAGAGGACGGAAGCATCATAATATATGATGATTGACAATATTTTGACTTATATAGCTGACTATAACCAGCTGAGTATAAAGTTCAAACGTTATGTTTTATGTGGTGAGAATGATGTACTTGACAATATTATAATATATATGAGTAAATATTTAGGTTTGATTATTATACAGTAGTATATGCATGAACAACTGTAGGCAGTAGGCACATGCCATGGCATAATATGTTTGCAAGCAGGCAAACACAATAACATAGGTGGTGTTCGCGTGTGTGTCTTTCTGTCACGCACGCATGCACGTGCGCGCACGCACACACACACACACACACAAATCTGCCTCAAGTGGGAATTCAGAGAAACCACATTGTATATCTTCTCTGCAGCTTAGTACACAGTGGCTCTATCAGTCACTTGTTCAAAGTGATGTGAAACATTGTGTTCATTAATATGACAGAGGGGCTGAGTGAGCACAGTGCAACCTAACTAACACTTGACATGTGTGCGGTACCCTATTTAGGGTGCTTGTTTATGGTTCTGTCAGGTTGATAGACAGTCGCTCCAACAACATCACATAACAGCGTTGGATTTCAAAGGCCCTCTCGGCACGCCAACCTCCTCTGCGGGCACCCCTTTGAAGTCCATGTCTGCTACTGGATACCAAAACAATACCAGGTAAATATAGAGAAGCAGGTAATAGAGACTGTAATTGAAGCAGAGAACACTCCTTGGTGTATCTAGGCATAAGTAAGATAAGGTATTCCTTATGGCCTTTACTGGTTAACTCCAATGCACAGTACAGTGCTCAGGAGTGAATGAATCAATGGAGGATTATATTTCAAATGCAAATTCAGTGTTATGAGTGGGCCATGTCATACTGCTAGTCTGTAACTGATTTCGTAGACATAAGATCTTTGTTTATTTTTGCACCGAGACATTCTATGCAAGTTAAAAGACTTGTTAAATAACTATTCCAAGATTTCCAAGAATCATATCTCAGACTTATCGCTGTGTGGAGTTGCAACAGCAGTTGTCACTGGGCCAGTAGATGGCATGCTACCATGTGGAGTGACATATACCCCGGCCGGGGTACATGGGTGGCAGCTAGGGGATCCTATCCACTTTCTATCTCCCACCCTTCTCCTTTTCCTCGAAAATCTGTCTATCCCTAACCCCCATTATCACCTGGCTCACCGTCTCTTCTCCCCACATATTATTTTACTCCTCTCATTCTCACTTTCGTTCACTCCTCTCATTCTCACTCTTGTTTCTTTCTTTAAATCTTCTATGTCTATTGGCACATACAGAATAAAGATCAGATTTTTAACCTTTTGTGGTCATCATAGGTACAATTCTCAAAAATAAATGTCCTGAGGTGTCACCCCGCTAAGAGATACATGTAAAGTTCACATCTGTTAAAATGTTTTAAAAAAAATCTGATTGGACTCTGTCTGTGTCTGTAATGCATGCTGCCCGTTAAGAGACATGGCGTCTGGTCAATCAGTGTAATGCGATCCCAGGCTTTGACAAGGGGTCGCTTCAACAGCACAGCCACTCCAGTCACCCACTTGACGCATCAACTGTGTGGCACCTCTCCTGTTAATGCAGAGGAGGAGCACAGCAGAGTAGGGCCTCTTGGACCTAATGTCTTCAGCTCGCAAAACACTGGAAGAACTGTCACTGTTGCATAAACACAATAAACAACAGATGTCTAAGGTGCACTGTATTCCCTCTTCGGGTGATTGGAAACAGAGAATGAGCACAATTCACTGTGCTGCAAGCACTGTGCTCACCGAAGTCAGTGCACCCCCCCCCCCCCCCCAGGTGTTCCGTTACGGTTACAGGATTGATGATGAAATCAGACGAACGAGAGCTTCATTACAACAATGGCCCAACCACAACACAGTGTGCTGACAATCCATGATATACACGAGAATTCGGCACGGGGACAGATTGGGACAAAAACGGAGCATGACATAAACCAGGCTTCCGCTTGTCCTCATTTTAAGCCCCCTGTCCTCATCCCTATCATGTTCCCCGTCTCTCAATGGCTATGATGAAGTGCTGGTATTGCGGTTTTGCATATCACGGCAATGACACATCATATGCTCTCTCTCTCTGATGCTTAAGCCCGGCGCTCAAAATGTTCATCAAGTGGTGGTGGACTAAAGAACGTTCCCTCCACCCTGCCTGCTCACTCTTCATTGCTAGGGCCTTAGCAGCCCTTGATTTATGGATACAGCTGTGGTTCGGCGATAAAGACACCTGTCCGTCCTCCATCAGCACTTCCTTCCCACAATGAAGAGCCCCCTGTGCTAACCTGGGCAGAGTATGTCATCTCGGTGACCCCAGGGTCAAAGGAGCTTGGTTCTGCTGACAAGCCTCTGGAGCATGTGGCCTTGTTCGCCTACACCCGCTTCCCTGAATCCTGTGCCAATGTTGACCTAGACGTATATGTTTACTACGGAGCGGCAACTGCTGCTACACTGTGACACTGTCATTGATGAATTCATTGGAACCAGTTCTTGAAAACAAAAGAGAGAAAAAATGAGTTTCTGTTTGAGCATAGACAATAAGACTCATTGAGATAAGTTGGACTCGCATCTATTACAGTATATCACATTACATATACTGTATCATAACATATTTTTTGTTGCTAATTTTTATTGTCAATATATTGTTTCATTATTTGCATAGATCATTTGCATCGCAGGAGCCCAGCTTTTCATAAATATTTAATTTTGTAGTCACAATATGGATTCAGACAAATGTGGCCAGTGCCATTGAAAAACTCAACAATACTAATGTTTGCAAAGCAGCAAAGTGTGATAATGTTTCTCTTTGCAAAACCACACACATCAATGGAGTTAATGAACATCCAATGTGTCATGTCATCTGACACTCACCAGGGTTAAACTCCTGCCATTTTGACAGACAGACGGGTCTGGTGATTCGTGGGTCTTTCAGGGTTGATTACATAACACATGTTATCGTCGTAGTTATGGTGCGTATGTATGATCGGTGTTAACACTCACGTGATGGCATGAAGTCCACCGCCAAATTGACCTATTTTGCCTGTGATTTAATTGGCCACTGTTTCCCCTAGGGGGCTCCACACGTCCTAACACCCATTCGCACTGCCAGCGATGCGAGCGAACAATGAAATGTCATTAGAATACATGTTTTTCAATTAGACTGTCCTGACGCACCGCAACAGCGATGGCGTCCACCCCTCCTATATTCACTCACAGAGTCTCTATTTGAGCGAGGTTTCACGACACGCCATTGGTTACAAAAGGGCATATTTAGTGCAGAGCCATAGAGTATAGACAGAGTTGCAACATTGAGGGGGCAGAAAATAGCCCGGTCACGTTGTTCATGTACTCGCGCAAGCCCATAGACTCCAATGCATTCCGTAAACTTCCCGTGTCCCTATTCGCCAATAGTAGTCTATGTAGAAGAGCTGCCATTGGACCGGCCCCATGAAGTGAACAGAGTTGTCGTAACTCTGTCTTACTCTATGGCTCTGATGTAGTAGATTGTCTGTGACTATACCCCTAGTTAATTTGATTGGTTCAGGCTATGTCGCAACGCAATGGCTGACGCTCCATATCAGGACAGTTTTTCGTGCGATATTGCCGTCGGAACGCTGTTGTTCGCTGTAACCCCTCACCACGCAACGGGGATACCATTGCCTTTTAAATATCCATTGTCTTTTAAATGTCCATTGTCCTTCAATCCCACTCACATATTGCCGGAACCGGGCCGCTCCCCTGGGCGCGTTCCTGGGGGGCTGGATGTTGCGGGGACACCCCGGGGACCCCCACATGGTACAGTTGCACCACTCACTTCACACAGGTGTGATTTCTTTTAAGGTTGTGCAACTACAGTAGGCCTACAAGATATTTGATGCTGAGTATTGTGCACTTTTGCAGACTTGCTAAGACCGTATGATTTCTTCAACAATGATTAATTGTTAACTACAATTAATGAATTGTCAACTCTTGTCAGACCACAATTAGTTTTCCACTCTGAGCTCGTAATATAGTTTCACAGTCTGCGTGTCAACACCACCAATATCAGCTCACGCATGTACCGGTAACTGGTTTAATCTGTGTAACTGGTTAGAAAATAAATCATAAAACCAGTGACAAGTTCGCCAAAAGGTGTTCTAGTGGTGGTTGGGGTGGCCAAAATTCCACCTAAATGGGCAACGCCACGGAATGTTGAGTTCTTTTCCACAATCACATCCTTGTCATTCTTGGCCTTGACGAGCTCTCTGAAGTCTTTGTGCTGCTAGCCCCCCATAGAGGAGCATCAATGGAGAGACAGATAGTTGTCTGACAGCCACTCAGTAGCCCACTGGGGGCATACAGCCTGCCTGGACTTCTTTATGGTAAAGCTATTGAGTTTGGGCAGGTCACACACTCTGTCCCTCTTTATGGGTCTCTGGTCTGTGACAGCCACTGGGAATGAAGCCCGGCATTATCGAATGGAACAGAATTCATTAGACTGTATGAACAGATCATCAGTTAGGAAAATGAGCATTTGGGGAGAAGAACTACATCTTATCTGGTTTCCATCTAGCATGTTAATACAAATTCACAAAGACTGGAAGTTCTAGTTTGATATACTATAAAGGTCATCTGTCCATATACAGTATGTCATAAATCACAATTTGAGGCAAAATTTTATCAGGACAATGGAACAGTTTGGTTGATTTCTTTTGTGTGCCTCTGAAATGATCAGATCTTACATTCAAGATCCAGTCGTCCAATGCAGGGGTTCTCAACCCGTGGGTCGCGACCCCTCGGTGGTCGCCAAATTATTTTGGGGGGTCCCCAAATTATTATTATTATATATATATATATATATATTTATTATTATTATTTATTTTTTTGCAACTGATTGGCTGGAAAATGGAAATGAAGAGTTTACATAGTACACATAGTACATGCATAAACTTTCCTTAATGATTATATCTGGTTTCAGTATTCAATTTGTATTGGGGTGGGGAGGGGGGCGCGAGACATGGCCAAAGCATTTTCGGGGGTCCCCAGCCAAAAACGTTGAGAACCCCTGGTTCAATGGACCATTATTGAATCATGCTGGTCTCATACTGTACATACAATACTCATTATTATAGGCTTTCACTTTCAATTTCTATTGAATGCATTTTTAAGAGTGGAATTTTAAATAAACTTTGAAATACATCTTTAACTTTTGCATTTTTTTATTGCCATTACTGGATATATTATCTGATTTCAAAGAGAAGGCTTTCTGATCGATTTAACTGAACTTTAGTAATTGCCACTTTGACCTGTCAATCTGGACCCCATTAACTTTATTTGCTTCAATTGGTGTGTTCCTCCTTCCAGTGAAATGACTCCGCCAGGAGCACGGGCTTTGAAAACCCTGCAGCCTACCAAGAAAACAGCTTCAGTGGTCACAGATGTTAAAGAGGTTGCGGATGGACGCCTGCACATGACTAATTTGAGCCACTGTTTTCGAAGAAGACTGGACTCCAAGAAATGAGTCTTTCTGCAGACTCACCTCAGGTTTTTATCATCTATCTACTCAACCATAACACTGACCTTTGCAATAGCTTGCTGCTTCCTCTGTGAACATCCGATACCCTACTCAACCTTTGCAATCCCCTGTATCATGCCACTTAGATCCCAATGCCTTCCTCTCTAACTCTGATGGAAAAAAAACAGCCTGAGAGCTGACCTGCAGTGGAGAATACATATAGTCATTTCCTCTTTTTGCCTGCATGCGTTTTCCCCATCTATTCCCTCTCTCTTCTCCCCAGAGCTCAGAACATCCCAACCACCAAACTGACCCATTGCACATCTCAAAAAACGCCCCATCATCCCCCAACGCTGTAATTATCTCTGGCTAACGTTTCAAGGGATGTGCTCACTTGAAAGCATAGCTGTTCTTTTTGAAATGATATATATGGTCTGTCTTGTGGGTCTCCTGACTAAAAGAGAGATGAAAGGTGGAAACCAAGAATGGACTTCTTGTCAGTGTGGTGCCCTATCCGGGGCAGACATTGGAGGCTACAGGCTAGCCTGAGTGTCAGTACTTATAGGGCTTGACTTGTAGCAATAGAGTTTGTGATATAGTTTGGCTCTAGCAGCATGCATTCAGTGATAGTAGGCTTGGGCAATATACCAGTGATATTGTATATCACGATATCTTAGATGAATATTGGTATCATAAAAAATACTGTATACCGTCATTATACTGTATTATAGGTGAAATAGTTTTGTATTATTATTATTTGTCTATAAACGCCTAAATTACTTTTTTGTCAAGCACTGTAAATGTGGGTTGTCATTTTAGTCTATTTCAGTTTCATCAACTATAATTTGCCTGTACATTATGTGAATATCATTATAGGAGATGCGTTGTGCGTGCGTCGCTGTCTCCTCTGCTCACAGAACAGGGAAATAACATGGCGAGGAGCCAAGTTGGCCATGTTATTGCGGCTGATTACACTTAAACTAAAAAAACAAAACATTGATTAAGCAAAAATATATATATGGGCGACAATACAGAATATCGTGGTAAATTGTATTCAAAATATCGGTGTTAAAAAATCAATACCGCCCAAGCCTAAGTGGTAGCCATAATCCTGCTTTTTGGTGTTGCTAAAGTAACAGGTGATTCATCATCTACTGATCAACTTTTTTTATTTTTGTATTTACCCAGGGAAGTAGCTGAGCACAGGTGCTCATTTTCAGCAACACCCTGCACATAGAAACACACACACATTAAAACCTGGGAGCTGACCAGTACAACCACAGTCTTATACTGTTGGCCACTAAGCAGCTCCAGGGGGAGCAGTTGGGGGTTCAGTGCCTTGCTCAAGGGCACTTCAGCGGTGTTGGGTGAGTGATGACAATCACTTCCCCACCCAGATTTTTCCTGCCCGTCTGGGGAATCGAACCGGCAACCTTTCGGCAACAAGGGCGCTCCTCTAACCCTTAGGCCACCGCTGCCCCTGTAATTGTAATTATGGAGGGCAATGTAAAATATTTGCTCCATGTTATGAGAGTGCAGAGACTGCAGACATACTACATACAATTTGTAGTTTAAGAGTTAAGGGACAATAATATGACACCCATGGTGGAATGTGGATACATTTATTTGTTGTGAATGCCTCTGGCTAGCAGTCATATAGTGTGCGTGTATGTACTGTATTGCTGCGCTGGTCTTAGTCATTATGAAAATGAAGACTCTATTTTATCCATGGGAAATTGTTTTCTTTTGATATTGCTGTGATATAGGAGCTGCCCTATCCTATCTGTGTGCATGTCCTGAGCAGGTGGTGTTAGCCGTACTGAAATGCATTTTTGTTTTTTAATGCCTGTTACGTTGGCATTAATGAAAGATGCGTTTAATTTCATGGACGACAATTATTAGACCAGTGTTACTGTTATTTAGTGATATGCAGAGACTGGGACCTAACTGTCACAGAGGCGGAGGTACAACTCTGAAAATGCACTTTACAACAATGTAGCTGGCACCAGTCTACTTTTTTCAAATGTACCTTTATCGTAGATAAACTTCTGCTCGAAAGATGCAATGGGGGCAGTATATATATTTGCCCTGTGGTGGCTATGCTATGCACAATATTTTGTAAGGAGCAGAGGAGGTGGAATACCATGCAGTTCTATGGACGTCAGGGTGTAAGATGACCCGAGAGGAGCAGGGACACTGACTCGCTGAGCCCCCGCAGGATATGTGCCATTGACAGCAGGCAGAGCGTTCAAGCTCCACCCCCACCACTTTGAAGAGTGTACGTGTCTCACATGCCTTGCATTGAAGACAAGTCCTTGAAGAGGGTGTGAATAACTCGTCAGATGAAGAGATGAGAAAAGCAGCCTTCAACTGTCCACTTGAACGTCCTGCCCAGCCTAGTGGACAGTCGGGTCATAAAGGTGCACTACTAATGCTCTTTACAAGTGGGAACCAGTCTGTGTCACGTTGTTTTCTTTCGGGGAGGACATTTCATTGGTGCACATGCTAATCCACTGTCACATTCCCGAAAGTGATATTTGGAGGTTAGATGACTGCCTGGCACAGATTTGCTTGTAAGATAAATATATGCTAGTGACAAGATACACAGACACTATACATGTACCCCATGCATATGACTCCACATGTTCTTGTACTTGTAGTTCCAAGCATAGAGTCCATGTTTTACACGTAGGAGCGACAACATTTGACTGACTAACTTCCTGAAATACTTCTATATCACCACATTGACTTGAAGCGTGTGTGTGTGTGTGTGTGTGTGTGTGTGTGTGTGTGTGTGTGTGTGTGTGTGTGTGTGTGTGTGTGTGTGTGTGTGTGTGTGTGTGTGTGTGTGTGTGTGTGTGTGTGTGTGTGTGTGTGTGTGTGTGTGTGTGTATCAAGGGTCAAATATCTTCAGTAAAATATTCCTAAAAAATATGAATATAATATAATATTCTTGTTGTTCCTAAATCAAATATTTTTACAATGACAGCCTGACATCTGTTTTGGAACAATATGCCCCACAAGCAAAAAATCTCATGGTATTCACTGTCCTCCAATGGCACATTTGTACAAGGAAATATGAACACTTAAAACTATGTTCCTACTGAGAAAAATGTAGACAAAAACTTCCAAATGCTTTAATGATTTACAGTGGCGAGTGCCAGTTGGACTCTGGGAGGTAGTTTTGTGGTCTTTGAAAAACGGATTTAAGCAATTTAGGTATTCAATCCCAAGTAGTGAAAGTTCATTAGTTGAAGTTGGCCCGGTGGTTTTGGAGGTGGAAAGTATTGTGGGTAAAATGGGAAGCTGTGTATTATAAGTGGTTTGGCAGATGTCCTTTAATCACTTCACAGACTTCAGTCTGGGACTGAAGCAGGTATGTTTAGGCAGATGGCGAGTCTTAGCCTGCAGAGGATGGGAATAGAACTAAATGCAAGACCAATGTTGTCTACATCACACTGAGGTCTAAGGATGTATGGATTTGTTGTGTATTGATTCATTTCAGTGGATCCCTGTGGAATTATTCCAAAGCAGAATTAACTAGTCACACAGCATCCTCTTTGCTCTTACTTCATAGTCAGGTGGGGTTTCCCCCTAGTATGAATTATGAGCAGGGGTTGACTCTAAGGTCTCAGAGGCACTTGCCCGTCACGCAAGTACAGGTCATGTTCTACTTACCCAAACGTTATGCCCACTAGCCCGAAAAGTACTTTATCAATATGCATGCCAAATATCTAAATACCTATGACTATGGGTTCACACTTGAAAGGAAAAAGGAGGAGAGGGGCTCCTAGTATTGACCCCCTCAGGACTCCGGTCAATGAGGTATAATGGGGTTGAAGTGGTTAAGAGCTACTTATATGTGTGAATTGTGAACGGATCAGTGAAAGCTATGTATGCATTAATGATGTGATATAATGATGTCAGGAGACGCAGAGAGTCAAATGGAAACATGAGGTGGACCACACATGAATCCTGTGCCGCTGGTCAGAATCATGCCGTCTAGCTTCATGTCCAAGAGACATCTGTGATATCTTGACACATCAACTTAATAATTAAAGTGAGCATGTGATTACATGCTCATTCTCAGTGAAGTTCTTTTTTTAAACCACCTGTTAAAGTGTGACAGACAGCTGTGTGCTCTGCATCGGAGCTCCCGAATTGTATGATGACCTCCTGTTACTGCTGCACGTTGAACATGAACAGAGACGGATAAAGAAAGCCAGGAGGCAGGTGACCCAATAGCTGAATGAATGATTAGGGAGCACACTGTACCACAGTGCTATTCAACTAAATTGTTCAGGGGGCCACATTGTCAGAAACCCAAGGGGGGGGCCGGACTCACCTCCCCCTTTCTTTTCTAAGATCAAAGATTTGGCTTTGATGCTATCTTAGAATAGATGTAGACATATTTAACAGTGCAAAAACATAATTGCCTTCCTTGATGCGAACTCCCAGTTCTCAGTAACATTGGCGACGCCCCCCTTCTGTGACACATGCGGAACTGCCTCCCACATGAGCGGACTGCATTAAATAACTCCCAAAACCCCAGCTAAACCAGATGGCACTGTGGTGTCGCCATTAAGTATTAGCCTTTCAATCCTCCTAGTGCCTCGGGATCGAATCGTAGTGTTTATTTTAAGGTTTAGGCATAGTTTTATGCCTTTTTTTAATGCCACAAAATTGTAGAAGAAATCTCTCTGAGAAGAACGCTACATCTCCGGCCCTGAATCTGATACCCAAAACAGATAATAAAATGTAAATCTTGGTTTCAAAATGTACACATTTCAAAACATGTAGTGTAAAAGACAAATACATAAACCCTTGAACTTTTCAATTCATGTAAAAAAAAGAACACAATTAAATGTCTTCTGAAGGTATCTTTGTAATATTCCGACATGTGCACATTAATTTGTACCATGGGTGGTACAGTTGTGTATTGAGACAGAAACTATTATGTGTGGATATGTCATACAATAGGATGTCCCCAAATAGAAAGTAATTTGCTTCACTATTGTGCTTCAACAGGAAGACGTTGAAGTTGATATAAAAGTCTTGGCTTCAGGGGAAACGCCTTAGTCTGAAAATAAACCTGTTCAATACCCAGCACCCCCTTGACACCGTAGCATGATAATGGCTCCTTGAATGTCCTGTCTCAAGTTTTTATTTAACATGTGCCCACCAATATTATCTTTGGTTCTCAAGAAATGTTCAGTGGGAATTATAGTACGTATGTTGCTCTCACAATATGGGTGGGCCAGACGCCCTCTTTAGGTTGACTCTCTCTCACATAATATTACCTAGGGGCCTGGGAAACATCTATCACTGGATTTTAAAACTCCATAGGGTAGGTGGTGAACCCTCCCATGGAAGAAGAGGATGTTTGTGTTGACTGTTCAGTGTCCAGTTTTGGGGCTTTCCTGACTTTCCCTAATTATAAGAGCTCTGAGTCATTCCGTATGGCCCATGTAAACAGCACACTTTGGAGTATAGATAACATCCATTTCATGCACATGTTTTCATGGGGTGGTATTGTACAGGGATGGTAAAGTACGTAGCTTATATTAGAGTTGTTTTCTTTGTGTTTTCTGTTCACATGACATTCACCGGTCGACTGGAAACAAATCCTCAAATGTATAGGTGAAATTAAAGTGCCCAATCTTTCTCGGCATCATACGGCATCATACACAACTACCCTCACAGTTTCACTTTCAACCTGACTTTGGGCATGGCATTATATGTGATATATTTCAAACAATTTGACAAAAATGTAATAATCGCGACCGTAAGTCACAGATTACTATGAAAACCTGCAAAAAACGTCCCGTCAGTCACGCCTCTATATATGGTTGTCAGTCCCTCGCGCCTCGTAACACGTCACGCCACCATATATGGCCGTCAGTGCCTCACGCCTCGTGACACGTTCCATATATGGCCGTCTCTATATTATGAAGATCACGACACTGACCTCATCAAACCCTGGATAGCCATACATGGAGAAGACTGGATCTTCACCTAGATCTGCATATATGGAAGCGGCCAGCAACAATACATCTGAGCGCAAACCCTTAGATCTCCATATATGGAGCTGACCTGTCTGACATTCCATATGTTGATCTATCCCCACCTGTCCTTCCTCTTCGATGTCTAGACTGGCCCGCCCCAAAATTATTAGTGCAGCTGCACTCAGCAGCCGGTGAAAACTACAGGCCCGGAAATTAAGGCCCGGCCCTACCTGGGCCCTTTATCAAACCCTGTTGTAGTGGCAGTTTTAGAATGCCAATTCTACTATTCAATAAGAACTATAATTGTATTCCATTCAGTCAAATAGGATGGACTATCACAAATACGCATTCGGACTGACCGACAGCTGTCACCTGACAGCTGTCACTATTGCCTCTACCTACTTGGGTGTGTTCTCAAATTAGTTTGTTTCCTGCTTGCCTCCAACTATCACCCATTTAGAGCAGTCTTCCTGTCAATCTAACAGCTGACTTGACTCCTCCATACTGTCAGCAAAGGTATACTTATTTGTGTGTCACCTTTATCTTTAGCGCAGATCCTTATATGAACATTTTGTATAGCATCTCTGTTATCCCATTTAGAGTAGTTTCCTGTCTGTCAGTTAAGGTGTCATAGTGTGTTGTCATCGCAATAGAACAGTTTAGAATAAGTTTGTTTCCTGCCCATTACACCTTAACCTCCTCTCCCAAACAACCAACCAACAGCTCAATCTGACAGCTGTTACTATTACCTATTCGTGGGTATTGGTCACCAATCAGAATAGCAACGATGGCTTCCTGGCAGGAGCTGTCACTAATGACAGCTGGAGGTCCCATGCCCACTTACTAATAGTGCTCTCATCTTAGATCACTTGGAATAGGATGTTTCCTGCTCGCTTAACTCCGACCATAAACGGAGATGTTGTACCACCTGTTGTTGACTATCTATTTCCTGTATACTGGGGCTTGTTTGACAATAAAAGGGGGTTGTATGTCATTGATGGAAAAGAGCGGTGGGAGAGTGCTGTTGGACTGTTAAACCATTCTGCTGTACTGAGATGATGGGAACGATGAATAAAGAACGAATTGACGATATGCCGGACTCCTTGTGAAGTTGCCTTCGCCTCTGCTGATCACCAATGATGGGACCTCATAATTTCCTTAACAAATGGCGCTGTGAGCAGGGTATTTGGATCAGCGTTGGCCAGACGGGTCATTAACAAATGACGCTATGTGAGCAGGGTATTTGGATCAGCGTTGGCCAGACGGGTCATTAACAAAGGACGCAGTGACGCAGAAAAAAAAAAAAAACCCGACGATTTTAAAGATGGGGGCAAGGCAGAGCCGAAAGAAACTTCGACAAGAAATGAGCGACGCACAGCAAAGGGAGGCGATTCTTCAACTCCAACTGGAGGACCAGAAAAAGCTAATCGACCAGGCAGTATCACGTGTGACACTCCTGGAACAAGAACTTCAAACTGCGGCGTTACTACTACACGCCAACACAACCAACCACCCGGACCAAGCCAACTACGCCGAAACAACCATTCCTGTCAACGATGAAGATGATAGCTACTACAACGACCAAGGAAGGGACACACAACTCCAAGTGTCCCTACCAAACAACAACTATTATGCCGACCGCAACCACAACAGAGACCAGCCAGAACCAGACTTTCAAATGACCAAACACAGAGGAAAAGAAATGACCAATCAACTGAGCGGCTTCCAGCTAGACCACATCAGCAAGCCTACCCCAAGACCAAGACAACACCCACCGCCGTGGGAAGCCTGGCGTAACCAGCCTGGCAACCCAGGACCATACCACAGCCGACCAGTGAGAGGACAAGTACAAACCCGAGCCAGGGTTGATGCTGTACTCCAGGAAAGGAAGGACAGAAGAAGACGGCAACTAAACCACGCACGCCACATGGGAGAGGATGAAGCCAGCGCAGCCAACACCATTCCTGTCAACGACTTGTGCTATTACTGCGGCCAGACAGGTCATATGAAACGTTGGTGTCCACTGAACCATGCGGCTGTATTACGGCGCACAGCAACGACGGGCCAGCAAATCAATTTTGGCTAAAGAAAACAAACTACGACAGGGTGAATACAATTGAAAATAACTAGATCTTTAGTTTGTAATTGGTAAATACAATTGAGAATAACTAGATCTTTAGTTTGTAATTTACCCTATGTGATTTCATCTATTTAGTCTTACATGTGCAAGTAGTGAACTACAAGAGTTTTGATAAACTACTAAAAATCTAATCTAAATTTTAATCTAACTAGACTCCAATCTAAAATTTGTAAAAGTATAGGCAAGAACAACAATGTTAGAAAATCCTAAAATAGGATGATAAGATATTGGAATTCATTTCCACGCACATATACTGTACTAAAAGGACTCCTCATTGAACACCCCGTGCCCAAAATGGCAAGAGGGGAGGGGTCATTGGTACAGCCTATGTGTGGGTTAGTTAAAAGGAATACATTTATAGTTTTGCAAATAAATTAACATGGATCTAAGTAATTATTCAAATCGTGAGTGTTTCAAGGTGTTAAAATCAATAGTGTGAAATCAATCATTTATGAGGGTTTAACAAGGTTAAACGTCTAATATTATTTTATCTCCTGTCAATTCTGGTATTTACTAGGTAGCACTAGGCCTTTAGTATAGAAAACAGAGAGAAAGGATTTATTTTCGGGGTGAGATCTGCAAAAAATCGAATCTAGTGAGCTTACGAAAGTTAAATAGTTCCTTTCTCTTCAAGGTTGAACGTCCTTTATCAGTATAGTAATACATGATATAAAGCAGTTTCGGGTTGAACGTCCCTTATCAGAAAGTCACTGGTATAAATATGAAATATTCTTTGGTTGAACGCTAACTTAAGTAATATAATACAGAAAATGTTGAACGAATGGAGATAATATTAAGACAAAGAGACCTCACCTTGGTCACATCAGTAACAGTTTAATTTGAATTAATTCGATATTGGAAAAAAAAAACAAATGTCTGATTGACAGCCTTCCTTTCTCTCTCTTTCTCTGTCCAGCTGGCAGAATGGGGGGGGGAGGAAAGGTATTTGTGCGTTTGTGTGTAACTGAGTTAAAAGTAGCAGAGAGCCTAAAATACAGGACGTGGTCATTATCAGTCTATTTATTTATTTATTTTCGGGTGTGAAAAACAGCCTGAGAGGGGACTAACAGTGGCCATAGTTTTGTTCAATGGAGAATATCCTAATGTTAAAGTTTTACCAGGTTAAAGTTTTAAAGTATTACATTATTTTAATTGTTGAGTGTTTAAATTCTATCCTAATATAATCCATTTCAATTATTTTAATTTGAGTTAAATCATTTCAGTTCATTTGGTTCTTAAACTAACTATTATAGGTATTTTGTAGTGTGGAATTACAAAGTTAAAAAATAGTATAGGGAAAGAAAAAAAATATATAAATAGCAGATCTACAAGCTCTACTATCTTCTTAAATTTCTTCCTAAATTTAACTAGATGTGTTTACTATCTTCTAATTTAACTATAGATGTGTTTTTCTTGATTCTAGATGTGTCCAGTAATTTTTAAATTTCTTAATAGCGAAACCTTCTTTATCTGACCACTGTCATCAAACATGAATCTAGCCATACAGTTTTAATCATCAATATTTGTCATTCTAAAAATCTCCTGGGCCATGTAAATTAATAAGGTATCAATTTTCATATATAAAGCGGTGGATTGTAGTGGCAGTTTTAGAATGCCAATTCTACTATTCAATAAGAACTATAATTGTATTCCATTCAGTCAAATAGGATGGACTATCACAAATACGCATTCGGACTGACCGACAGCTGTCACCTGACAGCTGTCACTATTGCCTCTACCTACTTGGGTGTGTTCTCAAATTAGTTTGTTTCCTGCTTGCCTCCAACTATCACCCATTTAGAGCAGTCTTCCTGTCAATCTAACAGCTGACTTGACTCCTCCATACTGTCAGCAAAGGTATACTTATTTGTGTGTCACCTTTATCTTTAGCGCAGATCCTTATATGAACATTTTGTATAGCATCTCTGTTATCCCATTTAGAGTAGTTTCCTGTCTGTCAGTTAAGGTGTCATAGTGTGTTGTCATCGCAATAGAACAGTTTAGAATAAGTTTGTTTCCTGCCCATTACACCTTAACCTCCTCTCCCAAACAACCAACCAACAGCTCAATCTGACAGCTGTTACTATTACCTATTCGTGGGTATTGGTCACCAATCAGAATAGCAACGATGGCTTCCTGGCAGGAGCTGTCACTAATGACAGCTGGAGGTCCCATGCCCACTTACTAATAGTGCTCTCATCTTAGATCACTTGGAATAGGATGTTTCCTGCTCGCTTAACTCCGACCATAAACGGAGATGTTGTACCACCTGTTGTTGACTATCTATTTCCTGTATACTGGGGCTTGTTTGACAATAAAAGGGGGTTGTATGTCATTGATGGAAAAGAGCGGTGGGAGAGTGCTGTTGGACTGTTAAACCATTCTGCTGTACTGAGATGATGGGAACGATGAATAAAGAACGAATTGACGATATGCCGGACTCCTTGTGAAGTTGCCTTCGCCTCTGCTGATCACCAATGATGGGACCTCATAATTTCCTTAACACTGTACACTCAAGACACTGCCCTCGCTGCCAGACTTAGATCTCCATATATGGAGCTGACCTGTTCTGACATTCCATATGTTGATCTGACCTCATCAAACCCTGTACACTCAAGACCTTCTCCATATATGGCCAGTACAGAATTCATTCCATATGTTGATCTGACCCCCCATGCCAAAGCGCCAGCAGTTTGCTCAGCAGTCTGCCGTCACTCAGGCGGATGCGTGCACGCAACCTTGCATGGATGGATATTTAAAAAAAAAAAAGTATATATACAGTACGTCAGCTGCAGCCAATGTGTTAAAATGTCCTAATGGGTAATGTTGTTGGTCCGTCGATCAGTGAACCGGCAGATGGGGCCCCGGCCCCCGTCACTATGACTTTTAGACATAACCATAATATGGAGTTCCCACTGCAAGCGACACCCAAATATGGCGTGTGTCATGCTGCCTAAACCGTGTTATCATGACTCACTCTAACCTCTTGAGTAACCATGGCGATCTAAGGTGGTCAACCCTAGATGACAAGAGCCATGGATGACATGAAACGTCAAATGCACATTAGCCCCCGTCAAATGCACATAATGTATATGGAGATCAACATGCACTGATGTCATAAAGGTTCATATTAAAAAAACAAATAGTATTTGGTAATGCTCGAGCTTCTATATTGGCTATTTTCACTTTTCATTATATAGTAATTTAGGGAGATCTCAAGTGTATAGGGAGAAGTGGTTAACCTCCTCCCCACAGAGAATCTCATGTATGTGTGTGAACCTCTTCTCTTAGGGCCTGGATTGGTACGGCAGGGACCAGGTCGGACTGCTAAAGCCATCAACCTGCTCTGGCTGGGGCCAAATAAATCACCTTGTAATAACACACGTCAGCAGGTAAAGGGGGGCCGGCACAGCTAGCTACCGTAAATCTCAGGCCCCGCTGTCCACGCAGCGTCCACTTTGGTTAGAGCAGCGGCATGTAATCTGTGCTTGCCTACATACCTGGCCTGACCACCCCCCAATTTAGGGCTGTGAGAAATCTTTCAGGGGTTTCATCTTTTGGTGCTCCCACCCACTCTCCTTCCGTTCTGAAAGCAAGGCTGTTTATTGTAGTGGTCTGTTCTGTGTCACGGTACCGGTGCTGCCTGCGGTCACTTGGAAGTCCAACGCCGATGCCGGCTCTATGCAGCTTCATCGCTAGACTTTTCACATGTGCATCTGTTAGCCTTTAAATCAATATATAACACCAAAGAATATCTGATTTTATATCCGTTTTTTTATTATCCAATATTTCAGCCAAAACCTGGCCTTTGTCAACACAAACCATATTCTCAATAACCTCTCTCAAAGTCACATGAAAACACAGGTCATACACAGAGAGTTCTACATTTACTTCATATAACCATGAAAGGATATATTATTTATTTATTATTAAGGAGAAGACCAGTGTGGAAGCACCTGCATTCAATACTTTTATTTGTAATTTACTCAAGTGTTTACTTTGGCAGTCACAATATATCCGTTACTTCCTCCTGCTCCTTAGTAAAGAAGGATATAGCTTCCTTACATTTAAACATATATACAGTACGTGAACTTAATATGTAGTTGCTGAATACCGGTATGTAAATACCACAACTGTGGCTCAAGAGGTAGAGCAGGTCGTCCAATGATCCATGGGTCGGCGGTTCGAATCCCGGCTCCTCCTGTCTACATGTCGAAGTGTCCTTGGGCAAGACACTGAACCCCAAATTGCTCCCGATGTGCTGGTTGGTACCTTGCATGGCTTCCGCCGCAATCGGTGTATGAATGTGCGTGTGAATGGGTGAATGTAATGCACAATCTATGTAAAGCACCTTGGATAAAGGCGCTATATAAATGCACCATTTACCATTTACCACCTGCTCAATTTGGAATTCCCACCTTCAACAAAGGTCATTGTTCCACATCTAAGCTAAACCAAGAAACACATTTTCCTCTTCAATAAGGAACAAATTCCTTATTGTAAAAGGTGGAAAACAACCTAAAATCTGTTAAAGATTTGCTGCTAGCATTTCAAGCCAGCTACGTGTTTAAGACAGCAGTTCATAGTTTGTGATGTCATCCCCAAAATGGCCTCTCGATTCCCTTCAAGCAGCATGAGGAATCGGCAATAAAATCGGTCTCTAATATGTGGTCTTCCTCTGTGGAAGCGCTGACAGATGAGGCAGAGAGCCATGCTGGATCCTCAGATGAGGTTGGCTTCCATGCCTTAGGTCATCTGTAGTGCTGCCTCCCCCCCCAATGGGTCGACTTCCCAGCGTCTGTGCTTGTGTTTTTGAGGGGCGCTAACCCCTAGGTTTAATGTTTGTGTTTAGGTCAATGTTTGTTTGTAAAAACGCCATTGACAATGAAGAGAAATTAATGTTTGTTTAGTCACTAACACAAACATTAAATCCCATTAAGAATAAAGAGAATTTAATGTTTGTTTTGACACTGTTTGTTTTACATCATCATTACATCACCTAATCATAGCAACATTGAATAAAGGAACATTTATAGCTGCTCCAAGCTATACCGAATTCCCTCCTCGATGTTGTCACGGTTGTGGTTTTTATACTGTGAAGGCACCGAGAGACACTTTTCTTTTGAGGATACGTTATTTTCTTTGACAGAATCTTGTCTTAAGAGTATAAAACAGTCTTAAATGTTTAACCACTATTTTATACTTTGCCGTACAACGTCGTGTCACACGAGGCTACATGTTTTCAAGCTAATTTCAAAAATATAAATGTTTTTGTTCAAATCTTCATCTATAGAGCGTCGCAGTCCCGCCCCCTTTCATGACGACGCCAGGCCCAGGAAATAAATCCCAATGCATTTTCCTCATAGACATTACATAAAGTATTTATTTAAAGACCTTTTAAGCGTCGTACGAAGCCAGCTCGAGTCGTGACAAATCATGACAACAAACACAATATTTTGGACCAAACAAATAATTACAAAGAAGAAAAACAACAAAAAAAGTGTTGTAACCTGCCGTTTTTTTCTACTTTCTAATTCTTTGTTTGGCCCAAAACATTGTGTTTATTGTCATGATTTGTCACGACAAGAGTTGGCTTTGTCCGCAGCGTAAACGTCTTTGAACGGGCATTTCTTTTCCGGGTCTCACGAGAGGGCGGGACTGCGACGCTCTATAATGACATGACCTAAAGAGGGACACCGGGTCCCTGAATCTCTATCTGAATCACTGATGGCCTGTGTTCCTGCTGCCTTCATCTTTCAAGTTCAGATGAGCAGGTTGGTGCCTCGGCTTGGTTTTCTCCATGGACCGTGTATGAATGTTTGAGTGAATGGGTGAATGGCACTGAATGCACAATCTATGTAAAGCACCTTGGATAAAGGTGCTATATAAATGCAACCTTTACCATTTCAGCATGCAACTTGAGTACAGTACACTATAGTACATCTCACGCATGGCCATGTGATGTCGGTGTATAAAGTAAACATTTAGTTTAATTTATTCTAATACCAATGCTCTGGAGTCTGGACATAATATATCACAGATTCTGTCAATGTACAAAAACAAACTATGCTATGCAAAATGTACGTAATACGCTTAAGATATCCTTTACACTATGCACATGCTAGCAGTTAATGGTTCTTGCTCTCTTGAATTGAAAATGAATCTCCAACTGAGATAGCCAATGGATGTGCATCTGAAGACCCAGCAGCTCTCATTTCCGCTGTCCACAGGTGCGGGTAAACACCAAAGAGAGAGTCTGCCCAAGACAAGGAAGGTTTAAGAGCTTGCGGCACTGCCTCATAAAAAAACACAACAGCTTTTATAACAACTATTCCTTATCTCCCATAAAAGAAAGCTGTTTCTGAGTCCAACATCTGTCGTCCATGTGAGCAAGAACGTCACTTTCTCTTCAGGCGGCAGATGTGTTAACGCATAAACAATGTAACATTAGAGTCTTGTGCAGGTGTAAAATACTGGCAATTCTAAAACCGTGCAGGTCAGAAGTCTGCGTAATGTCCTCTTTTGATAGATACTCCATCCTTCTTCTTGATGTGTTGAGTCACGCACAGCTTTGTTTAATGTGGCTTTCATCTGATCTTGTCGTGAGAGAAGTCCATGTGTTGAATTGTTAATACAATATAAAACTTTCATTTATAGATTATATATGGAGTCGTGTTCATGGTATTGTCATTATTGCTGTGTCACCTAATTTAAACTGACTAAGGCATTGTATACGGTATTACTGGTATTTTTACTACAGTATATTAAATTCTTCAGTATTGGCATTATCTCAATAGCAAAGCTGGTATTCTGACTTTGTACTGTATAGTCAGTTACTTGCATGTGTCATTATATTATCACCACTTTACCCGTATCCAGTTCAAGTGGAGATACAAGGTTTTCTTCGTCATTTTCCGTCATTGATGAGAACAGCTGACAATGGACACAATGCATCACAACGCATGAAAGAATGCCCGATGCTTTATGACACTAGGCCTACAATAATAAGCAGGACTTTAAATATTACAATAACTTCTGCAAAGAGGGATTCGCGGAGAGACAGATTTGCAGTTTCAGAGAGAAACTGCTGTATTAACTCATTCAGAAAATACTACCTAGATTTTAGAAATAGATTTAAATGTTTTCATAACATTAGCATCAGTGCTAAGTTTCATAAACCGCTACACTGCATAGTTACTTTTAACACCTGACTATGGGGAAAACCCTGTTTGTTTCTCTTGGCTCGTCCCTGTACTGCTGGAGCCATGCTGATCTGCCTGCGACGGGGGAGAGGGGGTGGAGTTAGTTGCTTTTTCAGACAACTTGAGGATGCAAGGAGTTGAGGTTCTTTCCAAAGCGGTTTTTGATACTTTTCATTGGTTCAATATTTTCTAAACAACAAGGGGGTGTGGTGGAACAGTCTGTAGCCTGTCGCCTCACAGCTAGAAGGTCCTGGGTTCGACGCTGTGGGCACTGGGGCTCATGTGTTCTCTCTTCCGCATCATCAGTGCCCATACCCGAGGTGGGGTTGGCTTTCTGTGTGGAGTTTGCATGTTCTCACTGTGTCTCCTAGGGTACCCTCACTAAAAACATGCATTACATTTACATTACATTACATTACATTACAGTCATTTAGCAGACGCTTTTATCCAAAGCGACTTACAATAAGTGTATTCAACATAGGTAGGGAACAAAAACTACTAATCACCAGAAGTCTTTAGTGCATTTTCTGCAAAAACAAGCAACCAATAGTATACCTAGCGCTAAGGTAAAAGTGCAATATATCAGCTACCTATTTCCTTAAACAGATGAGACAAAATAGCTAAATCAAATGAGCATGAGCTAAAACAATTAAGTGTATCGACTAAACAAGATCCAATAAACAATACAACAATAGAAAACAAGCGTTCGTACAACTAGTTAACAACAAGTAGGTCAGGCAGAGAGGAAGGGTAGTGTTTCCTGAAGAGGTGGGTTTTCAACCTGCGGCGAAATATGGGCAGTGACTCTGCTGTCCTAACATCAGTGGGAAGTTCATTCCACCACTGTGGGGCCAGAACAGAAAAGAGTCGTGACCGTGTGGATCGGCCAGAAGGACCCTTGAGTGACGAGGCAATCAGTCGCCCCGAGGTGATGCAGTAATCCTGGTCTCTAAATCTAAACTGCCTCCCCCTGGCCAGCCGGGGTGTCTGATGGAGGGGAAAGGAACTGGTTGGAATAACGTGTTCCTTCCGTGCACTACGTCCAACCGGATAAACTCCCCCCTGTCAGGTGAAAAGAAGTGGCTTGGACTCCTCATGCATTGAAGGAAGCATGAGGTCAGTCCGTTGTTCTCCCCAGGTTGGCAGAGGGAGTGTAGAGCCCAGGATTACATTAGCTAATTGACACTGGGTGAAAAAATGGGTTACAAAATTGTTGGATAAAAATGTAAAAATCACACCCGTGTGAACTGAGTGGTGCAGTGACGTCACACACTAACCATAGCAACCATGCTCGTTTTTTTGGTTGCTAACCATAGCAACCATGCTCGTTTTTTGGTACGAACAAACACGGGTACACGGGTACACGGGTACAAAGCCAGTTGTTGGAGTGGTTTGCACCACTCAAAAAAAAGAAAAATTATATAACAGGCAACAAATGCTTTTCCTCTTTAAGTCTTGAGACTTAGATGGAGACCTAGCATCTAAGACCTAGCTCAGCACTATAGGCTAGTGCTGAGCTGGAAGTGTAGCTTTGAATCGGATCATCACTGCATGCCCTTGTTGTCTCTGCATGATCTGGATGGATATGTTTAGACACTATTCTGCTCAGATTCAATTTGAGCATGGCCCTATTCCTGAACTCGCCCCATCCAATGCAACAAAATTAGTTCATTTTCTTTAAGGCCTGACTGACATATTTATAAAAACAACAAAGACACATGAATTTCCCTTGTGGGCTCTACTTTTAGTATAACCTCATCTGCTGTAAATCTGAAAACTAAAAGAAAGCATGATTTATTATGAGTCTCATAAATAATAAGGGAACAGGCTAAAATAGTCCATCATTCCTCATAGAAGGGAGTGGCAGTGGCATACTGCATTATTTTTGAGAAATAGCTCCCAATAACACCCAAGTCTGGCGCATGTGGTTCTGTTGGCTGAGATTGTGGAGTGTGCTAATAATTTGTCTGGATGTACTTGAATCCAGTCCAGAAGGCTCTGTCATGTAGGGAAGATGCCATATTTAAAGGTCATCATTATGTATTAAAGAAAACAAATAAGCAGTTTGTATAACAGAGTGGGAACATATTTTACTCCGGGAGCTTTCAACAGGCATTGCCTCAGGCCTCTATAGCCACTATAACTCTGTTGACATCCACACACTCGCAAGCTGTTTTCACTTTTGCTTCAAGGTCTGCCTCCCTTATTTTGTGCCCTGACATCAGGCCTTTCAAGCTGTGATCTCTGGAGTGCACAATGGAAAACTTCCAAAGGCACTCCTCCTAAACACTGCTTGTCGTGATACAATAGCGTTTGTGCGCTGAGTTGTCTCGGCGTGCCGACGTGCCGCACAGCTGATACCTATCATAACAACACAGCACTAGTGCTGGTGTTTACCTCCGGGTCATTGTTGATTGGTTGCCTGTCCCTTCTTCTAACAGGGCTGGTCCTCATCAAATACAATGTTCTCTGTGAATCAGGGGCCCGGGGGCTAAACCCACAATTAGCCAGCAGTCCCATAATATTGGTCACACGAAGAATGGATTAAGCAGGAGTGTATTTAAAAACAGGTGCATGTTCAAACGGAGGTCAAATGGCACTAGTATACTTACTGTATGTAAACGTGATGCATGCATGCACTAAATGTAGATCCTCGATTTTCAGGGAGGTTTTGTTCTTAACGTGGCTGGAGTGGATCCATGTTTACATGACAGATAAGTCAAGTTAAACAGTCCTGGCTATGACCAAGTGAAGTTACAGGAGAATGAGTTTGTTGTATGCCCATAGTGAGGCAATCAGAAGATCACTGCTGTAGCTGATAATGCTTGCAATGTAACAACTACGATCGCAATCTTGTGTTCACCTTTATTGGATAATTATTGGAATATAATGCAGCTTGAGTCAAATGAACAAATTTCTTATATTCGAGGAAATCCTCATAATTAATTATTGTAAAACAAAGGTAACAGAGTTGGTTGACCTTCAAGCGTGTGTAATGCCACTCGTGTTTGAAAACAAAGTTCAAGGAAGGGCAAAGATCAGGGCCATGTCGGAGCTTCGTGGCTGACACACCCACCCTTCCGCAACAAGAACAACTGTCATCATCCGCACCGATGACAAGCGAACATTGGGTCAAAGACAAAACGACATTTTGCTGCTCAGCTGTGCGTTTCCCTGAAATATCTCTCTCTCTGTTGATTCTTATGTGTATGAGCGAGAGAGCTCTATCTGACATCACCAGCGTAGTCTATGTCCAAACAGCTGTGAAAAACGTCAGTATCCCGGAAGTTTACCTTCCGAGAGCCTCCCTAGACCAAACGGTATGCTGCAGTCAGTGTTGCCTTCTCAAAAAAAAACAAAAAAAACATTGTGTGCATTTGAGATAACAGGAAACCATGACAGTGGTTTGAAGAATAACTTCATCTGCAGAAAAACATTGCCTAATTTATTATTTTATGTTCAGTTTCCATTGAATAAAAACTATAATTTAATAATTGTTCATCTGAATGCGGTATGAACAAAAAATACCAGATGCCCTGTATGCATGCTGTCACTGTTGAACTTGCAGTTAACACCGTGGAGGCCCAGGGCGGAGATCTCCGTCAAGTTCAAGTTCATGGTCAAGTGCCCAAGGCGGAGATTGATAAATAGGACGGAGATTAATGATATCAAAACCGATCGCATCGCTCCACAGCCTAATGCCCAATCCTCGATGACGCGCAAGAGTGACACGTCATCGAAAATGTTCCCTGCCTGTTTAGCTGACGAAAATGAAAATCTTAAAACGTTCATAACTCCCGATCTAAATCATCCCGTCTAATTCTGAAAAAAGATCCTGTGTTTGACGGCCTTCCGCGGTCCAGTCACTAGTCGCGATAGATTTATTCTTACCTCCCGTTGTTGTCGATCGACTCTAGAGTGGTGTGGCTATTGTTAGCTGCTACACAGACATTCACAACAACTTCCGGTGCACCGGTAAAAGTGGTCCGGGCGCTATAAATGATGGGCACATTTTAGTAATGGATTAAATAGGCTTATTTAGCCTGGCATGGCCAGACTAATTTCACTGTGTAGATATTAGTCTGGAACTTCGGTGTGGAAGATTCATTTTAAAGGGGCGGTTACAAACAGATTCATACATCACATCAAAAAATGTCCGACTTTGAATAGTGTCCTACTTTATGCGATATTGATGACAACTATGGACTTATAGGTTGGATCGGCGAACAGATATGCACACACACACACACTCACACACACACACACACACACACACACACACACACACACACACACAGAGTTTTGCGTCATTTATAGAAGGATCAAATTGCTAGTGAAACAAATGTGTACAAGTGTACAAGTTTAAACAGAGTAATATTAAACAAAAAACCCAATGGTTAGTCAGTGGAAATAGAAAAAAAATAAGTAGTCTTGAATTTATATCCGTCATACATCATTCATGGAGCCTTTTCCCCCAATACAAGAGGCCTCAAGACTTGAAATACACTGTGTCCCCTCTTAAACATTCCCAGAGTGGGAGAAGGTATTACGTTCCTTTTGACAGTGGACTGAACGATGGTTGATGTGACAATTTCATTCAGCATTGAACTTATAATATACACAGGAAGTCCTTGCATGGGGAAATCACAGGCCCCTTGACGCTCCATTTTGAAGGAAGCAGGAAGGCTCTTCAGATTAGCTTCTCTCCATTCCTGAGCAGCTGTCTCTCTTTTGTTAAGGTGGATTCTCTTTCAGCGGCAGGGAACCTCAGGGGCTGTGGTATGTGGGATGTTCCCTCCCCTCAGGTCCTGATGGACTTTGCAGGTTTGGGAATCAGAGGGAGATTAACGTCAGTGGGAGAGACAGAGGACTGAAGGTGGAAAGGAGAGAAAGAGTTGCTACTGATGTTGCGACTGGGAATCTTATCAAGTTTCTCAATAGGAGGTGTAATGGAAATGTGTGTCCATCTTTCGCAGGCAGCGGTTTCCCTTTGTCTCACTTAAGGACTGATTCTTCTGCTCCCTTCGTGTCATAACTTATCATTCCAGTAGTACTGTACTGTAATTTTCTCTATAGAGGGTATGTGCATGCTTAAAGTGAATAGCACATCGAGTGGCAAATCGAGTGGCAAAGCAACATGCAAAGTGAGTTTAACGTTGTTTAATGCAATCAGATAGGACTTTTCTGTTTGGATGCATGGGTTGTCAAGGCCTGAAAGTAGTTTTTTGCCACTCAGTAGGCATTCCTACATTCCATAACTTCTGGGTTTGATGATGATGTCACGTGCATACCCTTTATTGTTCTCCATGAGTACTTCCATCAATCTCAAATGTTTAATTTTTTCTCTGTCTTTCTAAACACTTTCAGTCTTTTAGTAAGTCTTCTCTTTGTTGTCTCTTTTATGAGCTGGGGGTCTTCCCTGTTATGGTCCCACGAACCTGGGATGTAGCGAAGGGTAACCATACTGTAAACTCAACTTTTAGACTGAGTTGTCCCAATTTTCCAAACTAACATAAATAATTATCTAAATTTATAGTATGTAATAAAAAAAATACTACATACTGTATGAGTCACATGAAATGGGATACGTTTTTGTTTTTCTTCATACAGTAGCAGGCTCATTTCCTGATGCACCGATTTGTTACTGGATCATTGAGTCAAATCTCATTTTGTCTGGTTAGGCAAAGACATTACTGTGAGAATATGAAGCCGGGACGTACAGTAGTAGGCCTAAGTGGCAGGTAGTGGGCGGCCTTTATGGGCTGTACTATTATCCCTTTAACTGGAGGAAGCGGATCTGCGTGTCGGATCCCAGCATGCATAAAGCTGTCAAATTCCAGTTGATGGTGATGAACAACCTCGAGTGGAGAGAGGGTGATGACTGACTCCTAGATATCCAAGATGGATGGGGATTGAGTGGGCAGGTCCATGTGGAAGACCTTCCCAGTCAAACGCAGGTCACGGATCCTCACTGCCTTACTGTTAAGATATTCAGTCCTACTTGTTACTATTTAATATTTGGAGATTAACTCACGCACTGAACCAGAACTATTTGTTTTGTCAGCCTAGTACCGACAGCCGTGGTTAGAGGCTGTATGTCTGCACGTCTGTCCGTATGTCCATGTGTCAGTCCGTCCGTCTGTGTCCACCTTGTGCTATCTCAGGAATGCCTCGAGGGAATTTTGACATTAGGCACAAACGTCCTCTTGGATTCAAGAATGAACTGATTAGAATTAGGTGGTCAAAGTTCACTGTGATCCCACAAATCACGTTCATTAAATTCCTTATATGGATGTAAAATGTAAAATGGTGGAGGTATACAACAATGATGCAGTATTTCTAGTTTTGCATATGTTTTATTTTTATGAAGGTTCCCGTGCCTTGTTGAGTTTTAGCTTCTGGCGGATTGCCGTAGCTGAGGCACTATGTGGTTGGGTTGTCTGTCCGTCCGTCCGTCCATCCGTCCGCCTGTCCGTCCCAACCATGAGAATGCAATATCTCAGGAACGCCTTGAGGTTATGGACTCTAGCATGAACTAATTAGATGTACGTGGTGAAAGGTCAAGGTCGCTGTGACGTGTGACCTCAGAAACCATGTTTTTGATCTCAAGAATTCATATGCTATATGACAGTGCTTCACACAAATGTCTAATAGGATGAAATAAGTTACAAACTATTTTTTGTTGGTCAAAGGTCAAGGTCACAGCGAATTCACATTATCCCATTGATTTGAACACGATACTTAAAGGAGAAATCCAGACCAAAACACCTGAATCAGCCTATAATCCTGTCCCAACATACATGTTGGCCTTGAATTGTTTCATACTGTAGATGCCCCCTGTTCTCCATTTCCCCCACCCCTCCCACAGTAAAATGCAGCTAGAATGGTGGAAGGCTAGGTGTCTAAGGCTATTGCGGATATTTTAGTATCTCCAAACCTTTTTTTTTCACGAATTCACAAATTGTTTTTCAGTGTCCTGGAACTCACTCACACATCCATTGTTTGTCACCCTCTAGCTGCCGTTCATACAGAACCCAGGGCCGGGTCGTCATTTTCAGGCCTGTTCTGGTTTTGGTCTGGATTTCTCCTTTAAGGAACACCTTGGTAGAATTTCATGAGGGCATTTGGCACACAAACATCCACTTGGACTCAGAGATGAAGTGATTAGAATGTGGTGGTCAAAGGTCAAGGTGACTGTGACCTCGCAAAACATGTTCATTACATTTCTTCAAAGCCTTCCTTTTTCGAGTTCCAGTGTATGGAACTCCAATCTCCCCGTCAAATCAAACTCAGCTTCTTCTACCCAACGGTCGAGTCTGTTCTCCTATACGGCAGTGAATGCTGGACCCTGAAGCCAACCCTGCAGAAGTCCCTTGACGGGTACTACACCATAATGCTGCGTGCAGTACTTAACATCAGCAAGAGTGTACATGTTACTATGAGGCCCCGGGTTCAATCCCCGGCATCTCCACTAATCTTATGGGGCGGTGGTGGCTCAGGGGTAGAGTGCCTGGATGGTAACCGTAAGGTTGCCAGTTCGAACCCGGGCTCCCCCAGAGTTACTGTCGAAGTGTCCTTGAGCAAGACACTGAACCCCTAATTGCTCCCGATGTGCTAGTTGGTGCCTTGCATGGTTTCCGCTGCCATCGGTGTATGAATGTGTGTGTGAATGGGTGAATGTAATGTCTCAATCTCTGTAAAGCGCCTTGGATAAAGGCGCTATATAAATGCACCATTTACCATTTACCAAGAGTGTATGAGGGAATACCAAGGGTGAGCCAGAAAATAGCAGCCAGGAGAATGAGACTAGCAGGACACTGCCAAAGACATCAAAAACTGCCAGCCAGCAAACTGTTGCTCTGGGAAACAAAACACGGGCATCGATCACAAGGACGTCCCACGCTAACATACGTGGATGTACTCAAGAACGACGCAAGGGTGCAAAGTACCAACAAACTGGCCAGTTGTACCGGGATGACTGGAAGCGATGATGGGGGGCTCGTCTGAGGACGACCTAGAGAGAGAGAGAGAAAGTACATACAGTAACCACAATGCATTATTTATCAAATTCAGTATTCATTTATTTATCAGTAGTTGTTTTAGTTTTTTTTAAATGCGTTTTTTTGTTCGAGCCTTTTTCTTTTTGTATCCGAGTATGTATTATTACAATAGTTGTTGGCTAGAGTACAGGTACAAGATAGAGAGTGACTGACCACTTGTAGACAGGTCTGTACAGTAGTCAGATTTGACCTATTCCAAGGTTAACTCAGCTTTCCCATTTGGGATAAAAAACGTTCTCAGTGAGTCACTAAGGTCAGACAAAACCTCCCATTAAGTGTCCATAGCAGTCCCCAGCTCTGTATTCCAACATTGCTATTGTAATAATGTTTATCTATGAAGGTCTGGTAGGGATCAAGGTACCTTTACCTTGTTTATTTCAGTCCATTTCCCAGCTGTAATGGCTCAGGACTCATTGCAACCATATGTTCTCTGAATACCTTCAAACATTCTCAGTTACTTTGCCTTGCCTCGTATCACACTGATTATCTGTTCCTGCTCATACGGTACCCATTGATAGAAATGCCCCTTTTCTCATACTATCAAGACACATGACACTGTGAGCACAGTGGATGTGAACGTGGACTAGTGGATAAAAGAGGACGATTTGATGAACGAGGCATTCTGCTCCACCACAGGACGGGATCCTTTACCCCATGAGGGAAGAAGTCTCACTATACCCTCCCTTCAAATACAACTGGAGCTTCCTGCTCCAGCCCTTTAGGCTTTGTTCTTTGGTTGTGAGAACATACGGACACATGCACATCATGAGCATTATACACCCACTCAGACACATACGTACACAGACTGGGAGCATGTGGTCTTCTAATTTGATCTGATAACTGCCAGATGATGAGGCCATGGCCATGCAGCACGCAGGCCAGGGGCCCCTGGCTGACTGGCCTGGCTGAATGACGGACGGATAGATCCACTGAATAGCTGCTAAACTATTCACTCACAGTGCTGGAGCAAGTGCAACAGGGAGTATTCTCCGTTAGCAGCCAGTGTTAGTGATGGTTGTAGTGACAAATTGACAATTGCTTCACTTCACGTGATTTCTGATTTAGGCCACACCCACCTCCAGTTTAAAAACCCTTTATTCTTTAGTGATTGTTGCTTACTACAACCTACAACACCTACAACAAACAAAACCTACAACAAACAGCAAAATCTTTTTATCTAAATATCTAAAGATACAGATACAAATAGTTTTTTCTGATTGCATGAATAGGATACACATACGATAGACAGATGCTCTGAGACCGAGGGTGCCAAAGGGATCCATGTACCAGAAAGGGAAGAAGGCAAAAAAGCTTCCCAAAGAATCTGCGCTTGGCAAGAAAGAAGACTTCCCTTTGTCATGGGAGCTATCTGTAGTTATTCACTTGCATCTCAATCGTCCTCCAAAGTCTTGTTGAAAGTCATAGGCATGAAGGCAGAACCTGACAGTGAGAGATTGTGCTTACATAACAGCAGAATGGAGAGTTGGAATCACTGACAATGTTCACAGAATGCTTCGCTTTAATACGGCAGAAATTATTTCACCATTTACTGACTACTGTTTTAGGTTTTTAGTATCGAAGACCGTTAGAAATTAACACAGGGCAGGCTATTGGGACCAGAAGAAGCACAGCAGACACACGGGCATGCTAAGGAGAACTTGGAAGACTTGAGCGCTTACTGTGTTTGGCGACAATATCATATGTAAACATATATTTTCCAATTAACTTAAGCAGCTGCATCTCTCTTGCTCTCTTAGGTCAACTTCTTTTTTTATTTAATTTGAATTATTTGTTGACGAGCAACTGTCTGGATTTACAGACACTTTGTCATGTATGACACTATAATGAATCATTGAAAACAAGCACTAGATTTAGTTTGTTTTTGTCCAGAGTGCTTCAAATAACCAGATCGTGATAGGATTTACAGGGTCCAAAATCTTTCAAAGAGAATCCCTCGTCAGACCTGCTTCTGTTGCTGCTACTGATGATGGTTCCCAGTGGTTCCTTTCCCTCGTGGATTCACAGAGGGTCTTGACAACAGCTGTTGACTGAATGTGCAGTGCGCTACCGGTTCTGTGAAAATGTTGACAAGCGCTGGATAATTTAGCTTATCCTTTACACATTATGGACATCAGAGCTATTTACTTTGGGCCGTAGCATGCAGGTTGAGTGGCATTCCTGATTCCTTTTCAAGCTCATTATACTTTGTAGCAAAGCAATGAGTGATGGAAAGGTTGGGGAGTGTTCATAAGTCATGAAGATGGCATGTTTCAGCACTTGTGTATTACAGCTGGACAGGCAATTAGCCTGGATGTATTATTTTCTCTCACTATGCGATACACTGAGCAGGAGACAGAGTAGACACTGGTAATCAGCAGCATGATTCAGAGCAGCTATTCAGTGTTAACATTAATTTGGATTTTTAGTCCATGAATGACAAAGCTCACAATATCAAATGCCAAGTTAGATACGAATGGTAAACTAACTCGGATTCACTAAAATATTGGTAATTTTTGACCCCTTCAAAAAAAGCAAAGAAAATTTGCCACGTTCCCTACTTGGGAAGTTGAGGCTAAATTGAAGTTTGGTTTGATTGATTGAATCTTCTGACACGAAAATCCTATACTGTCCGCGTCTCACTCATTAAGCATGAAATGACAAATGCACATCAGAATTTCCCCATGACTGTCGGTCCTCTGTGCCGTATCCTCTCCTGTCTGTGGTGACCATGTGAAACCATGACCAGGAAGCAATTTGTTAGGCCTAGGAAGGCTAAAGGAGATGAGGGGTCCTCGGGTCAGCACGCCAGATACTTCCACTTAGTTCTGTGTCAGGGGTGAAGACCTGCAGTGAAATTTCCTTTTTTGTCTCCCTTAAAGTGTGTTTAACTACACCAATGAACTGAACTGCACATGGTTTATAGACAGGTATGCGAGTTCAAATGCTTCCAACACATGACAAGGCAAAGCCAAAGGGTCTCGTATCACCCTCAATAAAATTCACCACTGATGCATTGCATTTATTGTGGATGTGTATTACCTTGATTGTGAGGCTCACAGACTTTATTGCACATGTGTGTAATTGTTTTTGCGAATTGTGATTTAATAGATAGCAGAGTGTAGGGAGACCAGAAACTGAGGTCAGAGAGAATGGAGATCATGCAAGACATCGGAGAGTCGGTTTCGAACTTGAGTCCTTACGACTCACAACAAGCATGTGGTCCATGTGTGGCTGAGCGGAGCCACCAGGGCAGTTGTACCGTTATACGACAGTAGCAAATCATTTTCCCCATCCTGACCGTAACTTGCCCGTGGACATGAATTCCAAGGTGATAGACAAATTAAAAAGCCTGAAAAAGGACTCTGGTGGATACTTTCAGTGTTTTGACAGCTCTGGAGGAGGGCTGTGCTTTGTCTAAAAGAAAATGAATAAAGCTGTCGACAGAGAGTGATGAAAATGTTTGATATCACGTTTTTTTCTACTTGTCCACAGGGAGATTTCTTTCACTGACCCATGCATTCATCCATTGAGAGGATCAGAGATGGTGGACAGAGGACGACTGGAACAGGAGCCCCGTGGCTGGACAAGAGCTCTCCGTCGGCCTGGTCCATGAAAAGCATGTAATGCTTCAGCAAACAAGTTTTATGACACCTCACGAGGAAACATTGTGAGTTTACTGACCGTAATGATTACAAAGTGCTCTATTGTGGGGATAGGAAATAATATTTGAAGAGTCAGTTCCACATTATTTACGTTGGATTTCTTTTTTTTTAATTTTTGCTCGTCCAGCTGTTATTGTATGTCATATAGGCGGTCAACAGTATCTCACGTTATTCTCTGTGTGAATCTGATCAAGATGCCAGTAATGTTAAAGCCACATGTTTTTATTCTGTGATAGATTTATAAAATAAGTTTCATACAACAGCAGTAATGACAACATCCGGTTGAACACAACACCACGACTGCCATAGTTAAAGTTAGAAGGCGCTGCACCCATAACAAAGAAATTACTTCTATCTATCTATCTATCTATCTATCTATCTATCTATCATTAACAAAATGTCTGTCTGTCTGTCGCTGCTCCTCACTCACTTCACCTATCGCTCTGAATTTCCACACTTGCATTAACTATTGCATTATGGAGGTCTTAACAAAGCCCTTTTTTCAATTTCACAATAGGTGGCCCTATAACAGCCCTATAACTCTTGAACCGTAAGTCATAAAATAAAATGACTTGGGTCATGACACATCTCCCCATATAGCCTATATGGGGAGCTGTGTCATGACCCTATATGATATAGGCCACGCCCATTTGTGTCTAGAAAGATTTTCCACCATTTTGAATTTTCTTCAAAACACACTTTTTGCTCCCCCTCCTACAAATTTTGTCCAAATCTCACAAAAAAATTGTACATATGATCTCTTGACCTATCCGATTAAAACACCACAGGCAGAATGACAGTCTGTATCGTTCGGCCATAGTTCCGAAGTTAGTGGGAGGGGCCTATTTTACAAAACATGCCACGAATCACGAACAGAATGTCCAATCCAGTACATGTTGAGGGTGGTTTAATTCCATTTTCATACATAGGGGGCACCGCAAATGCGTGCGTGCGTGCGTGCGTGCGTGCGTGCGTGTGTGTGTGTGTGTGTGTGTGTGTGTGTGTGTGTGTGTGTGTGTGTGTGTGTGTGTGTGTGTGTGTGCGTGTGCGTGTGTGTGTGTGTGTTGAAACATTTCTTTTATAGTAAATCAATATCAAATGTTGTCTTTATACAGTACATTTCCCAAGTTTGAAAGGGTTTAATGATTCTTTAAGTAATGTTTCAACCAAGATATACATTTAGTTACTTCTTGGCCATCTGAGAACATCGCTTTGTTGGCACAAAGTGATCGCCTAAGTACTCCATCGAGCCTTTATCATGCACCATGAACCACATGAATAGTTGGCCAAAATGTTCCCAAAGGGCACATTTCGTCTCAGAGCTTGTCTCAGACGATTTGAAACCAGGAACTTCACATTCATTGGAGAGCTCTCATCGTCTTGGACAACACAAACAAAAACACATGAGCTTTGGGGAAACTACTGTGTGAGTACTAAGCTCCTACAGCAATGTATTATAATAGCTCGGAAACAGCAGAAACACTCACAGACTGCTTCATTGAGATATGAGCCCTTTTCATGGATGTACAATGTTATACGTAGCATGATTATAAGCAACTGGGGGTCTACTGTGAGATCCAAATTGAAATACTTGTGTCCACTGTCCAACACACTACATTCAGTAAGAGAAATAGTAAACTATTCAGTAATAGTATGTTGCATTTAAAGCTCAGATAAATTTCCATGCATTTTGTACAAAGGCTTATTATTAGTATAACAATTACAAAATAATCATTTTCAAGATTCGAATAGTTTACCATGCAGGACCCCCACTTTTATTTCTTTGATAATGTAGTGTTTTCTTCCGTTCTGAAGGTACAGCATATGCACTATATTGTGAGAAGCCACACCCACTGTCACCATCCTTTCCTCCCCAAGGTTTCATGCAAATCTAGACAGACAGACAGACAGACAGACAGAACCCCCATCCAAGTCCTATTGGTGGATGTAACAAACGAAAAACATTATAAGGGGTTTTCACTAACGGTTTCCCGACTGCCCATGGCAAGTAAATAAAGCGTCCGGGCAAATGGAGTTTACTTTCAAGTTGCCCGATGGGCAAATGCGTGTGAGAGGGGAAGCAACTGTCTTTATAGTTTGCTATAAATTGCTATTGAGATATTTGGCATAAATATTGAGGTATGCGTATGTCCATATTGCGCAGCCTCAGAATCTGAAAGTAAAGTAGAAAGTAAGTGTTAAATGAACGGCAATTCAAATTTTGATGCCAGGGCGAGTTGGCCAGGGGACGTAATATAGGATTATAATCTGAATGAGGGGATGCAGTTATCTGGACTATTTTCTTCTTCTTTACTATAATCTGTTGTGATCAAGCGGCACATGGCCAGGGCGAGAGATGTATGGTTGTAAAATCCATAGGGGGAAAGCAATATGTGTTTGTTGTTTGGATTTTGAGCCGGAATGGGAAGAAAATTATGGTTGTAATACAATCCAATGGGTTGTTTTTTTCTATTTAGGCCGGAAGGCACGCTTATTATTTTTCTTTGAACTATTATTGAAATTATTGAATCACGATTTACTTTTTGGGCTATAGTAGAACTTGACCTGTACTTGTACCTGTACTTGACCTGTACTTGCCCAGCGTGTCAGCTCCTGAGTTATTATTCAGGGAGTGTGGCCTGCCATCATAACAAGCTGCTGAGTCAGCCCACCACACACGCGAGCCCATGGAGATACAAATCTATAAAGAGTAAACCGTACAACTATAGCTCTAAAAAGTAGACACGAATGTCAAATGAATTACTCGTAGACCTGAAGTTAGATTTATGGCCTGTGAGTGATACCTTGGTTGAAATCCCCAGCAGCAGTGCCTTCACTCTGCTTCATTTCAAATGTTTCTGCTACTGATATTTCACCAGTTAAAGTCTGAATGGGCTCGGTGCATTAGCTCACCAGGGGATTTCATTTCACTCACTATGACGCTCTATCAGCCAAGGTTTTTTTCCTCTTCTCCTGCTGCTATAGAAATTCACTCTTTAGGGTCATTATTTGCGGGGCTATTTTCAGCTGAGACCTCCCAACATAAATAACACTCTACTCTGCAGAAGGTATTCTGTGACCGGGGTCACCTACAGGACGCAGCACTCGTAAGACCTGTAGGACTCGGCAGATTCCATACCAATGAGGTTGTGGCTGAAATGCTGAATACACCATGGGCAAATTATCTAAGATTATTTAAGAGGGACTTACAGGTATCAGGATGATGGCTGTATAAACTCTGATATCGGTGTCGGTCAAATGAGAGCTAATACACTGTGATTTTGAGATTAGGACAGGACACGCACAAGATTGACCGATACCTTATAATACTCATAGAGGTGTATAATACCTACCTAGAGCAGTGGTTCTCAACCTTTTCAGCCTGCGATCCCCCAAAATAATCATATTTGAGCTGTGGGGCCCCACCCTGACGAGCACTTGTAGGAGTTGAGGTATTACATTTAGTTTGACTCAGTTCCACAGATAACTATTGTGAAAATAGCTATAAGTTAACGCCTCGCAATAATCTATTTTATTTTATCATATTATTTGACCATTTGGCCAATGTTTTTTATGCAGACATTTTTATTTTCTTCTTCTTTCTTTCTCTTTTTTTTCCATTTCATTTATTTTGTGAGGGGTGCTAGCCCCTCCTACTGTATATTCAGCCATTAGTGTAGACTTTCGTCTTACAAAAACATTAGATTTCCATTGACAATGAATGGAGAATTTTACGTCAGTATGTAGAACACATATACACACATTTGACATAACAAGAACAAGACAATTTACATACATAAAGACATGAAGACAAGAGCAATATCCACCGCTTAGATTACCCTGTGGCTACTACAACTCCTGATTAAGCCTCAAGGTCGACTGGTGGACAAAGGACCTCTTTAGTCTGACCTTATTGTATGCTGGTACACCATATCTCCTTCCTGAAGGTAGCAACCTATATTCTCCATACAACACATGCTTATTATTAGAGGTGATATTCCTTGCTAACCTTAGGATGCTGTTATCATACGTGGATGTATAAAGTTTCTGAAGTGGTTGTCCAACAATCTTTGAACAAATGTTCAGTTGTTGCAGCAGTTGTGACTTTAGGGCTGCAGACAAACATCCATACCAGGTGGTACTACAGTACTGAAGAACACTCATAATAACAGTAGTGAAAAACAAAAGAAGAATCCGTCTACTAGCACCGAAGGATCTTAGACGGCGAAGGAAGTAGATGCTTTGCTTTGTTTTCTTACACACTGAATCGATCTGATCGTTCCATGACAATAGATGGTCTATTACTACTTCTAGGTATTTGTACGAACATACCTGGTTGATCGGTTCACCATGAATAGTAATGGGGGATCTGTGTATCTCTGGTGGTGTACCAAAAACAATCTCTGTCTCTTTTTTGTGTTAATGATGAGAGTGTTGTTATCACTCCATTAACCACCTCCATTTACTTGCGCAAGCAGAGGGTGCAAGTAATGTTTTTTGTCCGGTGCTCCGATGCGTATGTCCCGTGGCAGCGTATGACGTAATGATTAATTTGTGCTTGATATGGCATTCGTGTCAGATTACATACATGTATACATAGGGGCATTACCTTTAATCCACCCGACACTGAAACATATCATTATTACGTCACCATCGAGAGCCAGTTATACCCTGGCATTGGTATTATAAGTATTACATATCTTCATCACGTCATATGCAGCTACGGGATACGCATCAAACGACCCAAGTAACCACAGTATACTGCTAATCAATTTACAAATTACATATATACATTGAGCCAGAGATTTGAAAGTTCGTAGCGGTTGACAGTACTTGCGCGCTCTGCTTGCGCACAAGTAAGTCATTTATGGCCTACTTGTGTACAAAGCGCAAGTAGGCACTCGACAGAGTGCAGTTCTAGTGTTGGTGCAGTCCAGGATCACTGGAACTATCTAGGAGAGAAATCAAAACTGTATCATCTGAGTATTTTAGAATGTATTGGTCTGGTGTGTCAGTGCGACGTTCAGACAGGCATTTCTCAATATGACAGCTGTCAGTATAAAGGGTGAAAAGTACAGCTGAGCTCACACACCCCTGGGGAGCACCAACATTGGTAGTTAATGCTGAGGAGAGGATTGTGTAATGTTCACTTTCACTCTGTACTCTGTTAAAGTAAGAAAGAAAAGAAGCATACCAGTGAATTAAGTATGGATTCAGTTCTGTACCATGTATTCCAACTGTACCATTTTTGACACTAGTATATCAGACTGTATTGTATTGAAAGCTGAAGAAAACCCTTGCATGATTCTTATTTGACTTATCTAGGTGTTTTGTAATTTAGTGGACCAGTGTCACAACCGCATCCTCTGTACCGCAACCCTTTTTATAGGCAAACTGACAGGGGTCGAATTTTTCTTTGGTTATACTAACAAGATGTTGTAACAGTATTCTTTCAAGTGATTTCCTAATCAAGTGAGAGCTATGGGTCTATAATCCTTATGTTCTTTTGGACATTGGATTTTGGGTAGTGGTTTTATGTGTGAGGTCTTCCAAGACAGGGGAATTGTGTGTGTGTCTACAGAGGTTTGGAATATTGGTTGGCACACTGGAGCCAGCTCAGATGCAAAATCTTTGAGGAGAAAAGCACTGCATTCATCTTATCTGTCCCATTAGCTTTCCTTGTGTTAGTACACTGAAACATAACTCAAACTGTTCTGAGTCGGCTGAAGTGGACTTCGCAACGTTCGGCACGGCAACTTGCTCGCCCGTGGCTCAAGTCCACTTGAGATGGCGCACCTCCGTCGCCTCTGCCGAAAACAAGTGCTCCCTTACGTCTCGCCTGGGGGTTTGGGTAATACTCCACTGTCATATTTTGATCTAAAAGTTATAGGGGCCACTTGTTTTTATTTTCCTTTTTTAAGTGGAACTAGGTTGATGGAAATAATTTAAGTTTATCCCTTTTTTTGTTGAGCTCTTGATTTCCAGTAATTGAAAAAAGTTTGGTAGAATCGCTAAAAAGAATAATCGATATTATTGCAGCCCTAGATATAAACCAGCGACCTGAGGTCAGCCGAGGACAGTGGAAACCTGTTGTTTTTCAGTATCAAGTAGCTGAGAGGGAGTCTGAGTCAAAGGAGGATTTAGTAAAAATGTTGTAAAATGCATGAACTCACATTGTAAGGACATACTACTACTTCCAGCGGCCGCGTGGGCCTACAGGACATGGCACATAATCAACGTAATACTTTTTATAGGATTTAACCTATTATGTTTTATTTTATCTCTCTGTCTCGCTGTAGGGTTTCTTCTGCAGCAACCAGAAAGTACATCTGTCCTTGGTGTGGCACATTAAAGGTAAGAGTAGTGTGGAGTGCAAAGTGTTTTCACTACTATTAGATGCCCAGAATAGAGACATTAGAGTTCAGTTCATTAGAGTTCAGTTCATTAAGGCACATACTGTATACTGAAAGCAGGTTTTAGAGACATCAGCCCCAGGTTACAGTTTCATGTTGTATTATTGTCAGATTTCAGTTTATTATACTGTGTAATTGCATTCTGCATTCTGATTACTTTGTCCCCATGCAGTCCTCTTGTGATGTCCTCCAACAAGAAGAGCGGCCGGTTCCCATGTAGCCCAGTGCCAAGGTCAGATGTCCTGATGGAAGATTCCAGATTCTGCAGACCCGGACATGGTACTGTATGCCTACTTTGATCTCAGCTTCTTTCAAAAGCGACCCTCTGATGATTGCTCAGGAAGTGTGGAAGGTTTGGACCTAAAACACAAGAGAATTACTAAAGTAGGAACGCAGCCCTATAGAGTCATTAGAGAGTGCATTAGGGGGTAATGTTTTCCCCATGTGCTTGAGGCTAGCTGTGAGATAGTGTACATGGAAAATAATTAGGAGTTTACCTTGAAATGATAGTGCTTTTCTTTTCCATTGACTTAATTTTTGTTGTTGAGAGATTTATACTGTACAGTAGGTCACTGAGCAGTCACCTGCAAGTTGGTAGGCCAATGGAACACGTTTTATTTAAATAAAATCACACCCGTGTGAACTGAGTGGTGTAAGGTCTTATATAGCCTGTCTGACGTAATGAAATCATGTCTGACGTAATGAAATCACACCCGGGTGAACAGGGTGAACATAGCAACCATGCTCATTTTTTCTGCACAGACTAACAAAGCCAGTTGTAGGAGTGGTTTACACCACTCAAAAATCATGTCTGACGTAATGAAATCACACCCGGGTGAACAGGGTGAACATAGCAACCATGCTCATTTTTTCTGCACTAACAAAGCCAGTTGTAGGAGTGGTTTACACCACTCAACAAATATTACAGTAAACGAAGGGATATCAACTCAACACTAGACAACACAGCAGTTGTCTATAGTGCTTGTTGAAGCTGAAACCATATGACATTTTGTAGGCTGGATTGATACCTTCATCGATCCCACGGGGGAAATTCCACCGCCAAACACAGCAGTACAAGTTAAAGATAAGGACACTCAATAGGTGTAAGAATAACATCGCAACATCACAATAAATACGCCTTCAACAAATATAAATAAAGTAATCAGAGTCAGACGCATACGCCTAATCATCCTGCCTGGTGCAGTGCAAGAGACACGAGAGACGAGATAAAAGTATACAGACGTAGATTATGACAGCAGCAACTACCTGTCATAATTTCACCCCCTCCCTATCTAATTATTGGACAGTATTAGGATGTTGATATTCATTTTGTATTCATCTTTCAGGGCCCCAAATCACACCTTAGAAAGCACGAGACGAGTGTCTATTTCAAACACAAAGTGACTGGGGAGTCATACTGTATTTTGACAGCAGCAACTGCCTGTCATCATTTCCTATCTAATTATTGGAAAGTATTAGGATGTTGATATTAATTTTGTATTCATCTTTAGGGCCCCAAATCACACCTTTAGAAAGCATGAGTGTCTATTTCAAACAAGTGTTTTTGAGGGGCACCTAGCCCCTCCTATATTCAGCTAGTGTAAATTTGTGTCCGAACACAAACATTAAATGCCATTGACAATGAATGGAGAATTTACATCATATGTGTCTGAGTTTTAAGCTCTCAGAAGCTTTTGAAATGGGCTTTTCTGCCAATGTGGGTGTAACAATTATTGTGAAAGTACATACAACAGTATGTTGTATGTACTTTCCATTACACTAAGAACTCATAATAATTGTGCTTATCCGAGATGGATAAGCTTCTCGTCTGTTGGTCACTGCAGTTTGCTACAACAGGTCACTGGACCCTGTGGAAGATTCAGTACTACACACAGCTTTGCCAGGAGTTGAGGGCCAGGACTTCAAAGTAGACAATTAACCATCATACAGCCACTCCTTAGGAGACAGTGAAAACAACCACTAAATCAGAGGACCTAGGCTCTCCCGCAAACTTCCAAACATAAATCTGCTTTCAGGACTGTTGGTGGCAAATGAAATGACAGATATTTGGCAGGAAAGAGACAATTATAAGAACTCACCAAGTCTTTGAAGGAGAATGTGTATATACAGTACAGTATGGTAGAGTTGGGATGTACTGTATGTTGATTTAGTTGGTAGTGCACTTAAATAGAAGGTGATTTGACCTTGCACAAAAACAGTTATATCTGCAGGATATCCTCATTATCAACAGAAAGCCATTGTTTGTACATGGCTTTTGTAAAATCAAGGAATTAATTGTGCTATTGTGCGTCAGATGACAGATTTTATATTTATTTTCTGGCATTGAGTCCAGGTCTCAGTCTCTGTCCAGAATCGATATCTTTGTAATTTGCAGACGTCAGCCCTTTTACGAGCACAAAAGACGACAAATGCTTTTCTATTTCAGGACAATAAGATGATTATTTTTGGGGGTGGTGTCAAGGACACATTTCTTGGCGGTTGTTACATCCTTGTGTTCTCTGTGGTTGCATCGCTCATCTCTAGACATAATGGGATTTGACAGAACATGTTCACCGTACATTGATTTTCATGTAATGTACACACATTGAGGGTTTCACAACTGTACTTTGACCATCGCATGCACTTTTGCTCTGTCATTTGGCCAAAGTCAGATCTGGTGAGTATAGAGAGTATTAAAAAGAGTATTAAAAAAGTAGTCTACATGACTCTGAGGAAGATGCGGTAGAAAGCCAGTCTTCTCTTTGTACATGGCACCTTAAATCGATCGGATCACCTAAAAAAAGATTTGGGGCCTTTTCTTGCCCCGCTCGGCCCGTATTTCAGGTAGTTGGCAACCCCATAGAGGCAGACAAGCCCATGGAAGAAAATAATAAAACGCTGAAGCAAATTTGCCTATTGGCCATCAAGGCTCCAGCTAATCACATTACTAGTTACTCTGTGCTTTTATACGGGGGAAGTGTAAATGTCAAGGCTGCCGACTGGCTGCCGAGGGACACACTAGAACAGCCTGTTTACTGTGCATTAGTAAAAGAGGCTTCAATTGCCCGAGCTGCTCCAGTGTCTCTTCTCTACATTATCCATCAGTATAGAAAAGTAGAATTTGAATACAACGAAATATGAATACAACATAGAGCCTAAATGAAGAGGATAGCCTTCAAAAAGCCTTTTCTCTTCTTCTTAAAGTCTATTGATAGCGATAAATGCTTCTGTGTTGCATGAGTCCCAAGTTTGTCAAAGTATTTTTTGGCTTTCATCCATAACTTTATTTCAGTATTTTCTCTGTCGTTTCTGGGAGACTCACAGTCCAAGTTAGTTATTGGCTGGTAATGCCATTTGCTTGGTGATCCACGGGATGCTACTGTTTAGAACAACAGGGACTGATCACGCTGAGCGCCCATTAAAATGAACGTGCAGTATGTGACTTGGCATGAGCCATTTGAGTTGAGGACACGGTACCCTGAACACCTCCCTCCCCCAGAAGACATGATCAGTTTCTCAGGACGTCTGCACTGATGCTGGAATCAGGTCAGCAAAAGCAACATACGTAAAAGCTGCAACAGCCTTTTCACCCCAATCAAATTACCATTACTCCACTTGCAAAAGGCACTGAAAGGCAGTAGGAAAATTACCACTTAATGAAACCAGTGTGACACTGTTCATCAGCCAACTTAAATATCTTTTGGCTCTCATAACATTACCTTTTAAATGGCTATATTTGTCAGGGATGAACTTAAATTGTTATTCAAGCAGATGGATGAATCAAGTGCAATGACCAACATTACCACCCACAAACTGATGCGGTGCCCTGCTCATGGATGTGCACCACCTGAATCAACAGGCCAACTGCACGAGAGTAATGAGGGCATTTAGGAGTCCTCGGTTTCTACCGAACTGTAGCATGGCTGCAATTACTCCTCATTGATGGTCATTTAACGCAACAGTCCACAACCCCTTAAGGGCTTGGACACGTCCACTGGAGAGTCACCTCACACCATTGGGAGAGGCCTTTGTGACTGCTTGAAATTGTTCTCCACCGAGATGAGTTGAAACCAGTTCTGCTTTGCACCATAATCCCAACTTGATTTGACTTAATTACAGTAAGCATTTAATTTGGAAGAGGTGATCCCTGCCTTGGCCTGCAAGAAAAAAAAGAAATGCTTACTTGCATTCAATATGAAAATTGATTTGCGGATTGCGTGAAAATTGTTTATCAGTTTATTATCTAGCTTTTATTGGATTGTCTTCTTGAAATTCAGTTTAAATTATGCTATCATAAGCACATGACTGTAGCGTGTGTGCGTGCACAGGGACAATACAAAAAACAATGTATCAAGTTGTAAAACATGAAACCATTGCTTTAGCCAAGGCTAATTTGCAACCCCAGTCCCTGGCTAGGCCTTTCTATACAAATATGATCTACCTAAACTAAAAAACAATCGTTTACAAAAATACATCTAATCTAATAATATACTATACAATTAATATTTTACAATAGAATTACAATACCCATTACACATTACATCTATAAAACAAAAGTAAACATAATCACTCGGGTAACCAGTCAGAGACTATACATGTGAGCACAGTTGATTTGACTTCAACCATAGTTTGAGTCCTCTGTAGAACACATTACCACCCGTCTCTAGTTTTAGACCATAGTTTGAGTCCTCTGTAGAACACATTACCACCCGTCTCTAGTTTTAGACCCATAGTTTGAGTCCTCTGTAGAACACATTACCACCCGTCTCTAGTTTTAGACCCATAGTTTGAGTCCTCTGTAGAACACATTACCACCCGTCTCTAGTTTTAGACCCATAGTTTGAGTCCTCTGTAGAACACATTACCACCCGTCTCTAGTTTTAGACCCATAGTTTGAGTCCTCTGTAGAACACATTACCACCCGTCTCTAGTTTTAGACCATAGTTTGAGTCCTCTGTAGAACACATTACCACCCGTCTCTAGTTTTAGACCCATAGTTTGAGTCCTCTGTAGAACACATTACCACCCGTCTCTAGTTTTTGAATCGTAGGCAAGGAGTTCCAAAGGTTTGCCCCCTTTTGAGGTGGTGTACAGACGAGGACCTATTTTGAGTTACCTGGGCAAGTATTTAGCCGATCTGCCCTTTTTGCCACACGGAGACTGCGTTTTAGGGGACTTAAACGGCAAATTTTGAAACCACCTTCCAGAGTGGGAAAGTTTGGAGACGCGACTTTCTCGTCTCCGTGTGTATAGCAAATGCCGCCTAATTTGCTGAAACGGTGATGTCATAGTCCCCTCGCCCCCTCCAAACTAACTAGTGTTAATGGTTTATTTCACCATAACCACTTACATATAAGTATCACAGCTATTTTATATTTGCATATAATGTCTATAATTCTCTTCTCCAAACATAATTAACATAACCGCAATGTGGACGAAGGAAAGTTTTATATCGTTCACAAACTTTCGCGGGGAACAGCCCGAGCCGTCCTCGTGTGGAAAGCCCTCGAGAAGGCAGACTGTCCGAAATAATTGTTACACCTGGGAACAATACAGTTACCACTTGTTGAGGCTCGTGTAGTTGCTCTACCAGAGCTCGGAAGACTATCAACCAGTCTAGAGAACAATGGTGAAACATGAAACCAATTTGATGGTAGAGTAAACGTAAAAAGGTTGTGTTTTTTTACCACAAAGGTGCCATCTCATCGGTTTTTGATCCATGATAATTATAGCCTGTTTGTATATTGATGTTATTGGTTTTAAGACAGTTTGAGAGGATTGTTGTGACCATGTTTTAAGGCTGTATGATATATGTGAGAAAATCATTGCATGCATGTACAGCTGTGCGGCTTTGGCTGATAAGTCCCTTCTAATATGACAAACAATTTAAATTTGGTTTAACCTTCTTGCATATATGCTTTACTGTACCTGCTTTTAAAATCAAAGCACCTCAAATGTATCCGTAGCAGGCCTGTTACGGATTGAGATACACATTGAAACTGTTTGTCATATTGTCATGGGGTATTGGCATTGAATTTCAGGATATCCCTTTGTAAATTCCCCCATATCGGTAGATCAACTATCCAAGCCCGAAAGTCACGCCAAAACATATCTATTTCCAATCTAGGCTACACTCGCAACGTAGCCAGTTTGACCCACATTGTCTCGGAATAGCTTCACAGTGCCTGCCAATGAAGCATGGTCATTGAGCAGTGCAGGCCAAACACAACTTTTGTAATCGGCTATTGTGTGTGGGGATCACTGAAGTAAGGCTTTAGCCTCATATGAGCCTTACCCCCTTTCCCCTTCACAAGCCCTGCACCGGCCTGTGTCGTCTGCCCAACCCCTCAGTGCTAGGGATGCAAGGGAGACTAACGAGCTCCTTGCCAAATGTGACGCAATAAGAAAAGCCCTTGGCCCGGATGAAAGTGTAAATTCTCAGTTTACTGCTTTGAAAACACTTATCCTGGCTGTTGACCCAGAAGGAGGCCATCCCACACCACGATATTGGGGATCGGCTGTGGTTCGCTGACCCCGATCACCCCTTTTAAAACGTCTAATTAAGACCACCAACTAACTAGCTCATCTTAAAGCTTTCATTCCTATGTTTATCTGTTTTACAGCTGTATCGTTTTACACATGGTCTTTCTTGGTTTCTTGGTTTGCGGATATAAAATGTGGAGTAAGTATCACAGTGCTTTACAGAAACAATGTTCAAGATTACATATTTTATATTTAGAGTGCCAGTGGTATTCAGGAACTTTAGAATGTCTTGTAAAGGCCCAATAGAGGGTATGCGTGTGACATCATCATCAAACCAGGAAGTTATGCAGGAATGCCTACTGAGTGGCAAAAAACTAATTTCTGGCCTTGACAGCCCATACATCCACACAGAAAAGTCTTATCTGATTGCATTAAACAACATTAAACAATGTTAAACTCACTTTGCCTGTTGCTTTGCCACTCGATTTGCCACTCGATGTGCCATTCACTTTAAGCATCTCTATATCGATGGTTTCGATTGAGATTAAAAATATTTTGACAAATTATTTTTCATCTGTGCTGAGAGCACAGTTGCTGACGGACATAATTTCTTTTGCAGTCTGGTTTTGTCTGGAGACATAAATGATCCAACACTGCCGTTTTAATGTCCAGCATCCGCTCGCCCCTATCTAATCATAATACATTGAAAACATGTTGTTCTTGGAAGCAATGCGTGAGATTCACAGATAACTCGGGAAGAATAAAAGTTCAAGGAAACTTTGAGGTTATCCTAATGGGAAGGGGATATTGCAGATAGTGTTACAGACCTACTAATCTGTTCTTCCCAGTGTTCCCACCCAAAACACCAAGCCCACCATGGAATGTTCTACTGTTCACCAGAAGGGATTATACATCTGGGGAAGAAGATTGAGTAGCAGACTTGGAGTAGATATTGTGAGTTTTGGATAAATACGTGAAATAAAATGTTTTGCCTCATGTGTTCACACATGAAATCTTCACTTGGAAGTCACCTTATACTGGAGAACTGAATTCATACTGTATGCTGTTGGATGGGGTAGATTGATGTTCATGTGACTAGAATATACCGTGAGATAATATATTAATTTTATTCAGTTGAATTCCACCAATTTAATTTACTTTAAGTTCCAATTTTTTTTCTTTTTTTTTGTGGCTTTCGCCTTTATTTTATTCTTTTATGGAGGGACAGACAGTAGGCTGACAGGAAATGGGGAGAGAGATGGGGGGGAAGACATGCAGTAAAGGCCGTCGGGATCGGGAGTCGAACCCGTGGCACACTGCCAGACTGGATTGCCAGCCAAGGTGCCTGGACCACTGAGCCATGGCCCAGGCCTAAGTTCCAATTGTGTATGGCAGTGAGAACAGTATGGAACTTAAGGCAATATGAACAAGAACAATTATGGCAATGATGTACTGACAGGTGGAGCCAATTATGGCTTCAGCCTTTGCAGTGCATTATGTCCAGCTCTTTGTACTGCATGTTGGACTGACAGTGAATGTCTTCACTCTTCAGGCTTAAAGGAGCATTCAGTGATTTTGGTGATTTGGAAAACCACCCAGTCCACCACAGTAACAAAATGTGCACATGCACACGCTCTACAGTGGGGGGAAGTGCAACAGGCCAACAACATGTGCACCAAGGCCCGCCCCCCACTCGATCATGATTGGAGGAAAAAGCTATGTTTCTATGTCAGTCGTTCTTCGATTTTTCAAAAATAGCAGACCTACAAGTTCATAGCGCGGCACTCGGTGCCGCCCTATGAGCTTGTAGATCTGCTATTTTTCAATAGCTAAAGCATAACATAATGCTAACACCAAAAGGGGTTCCCGCCCAAAATGGGTTAAGGGCAGTGGTTAAGCAAAGCAAAGTAAGCAAAGTTCTTTGTTTACCCAGGGTGAATGGACTAAGCTCGAGATGCTTGTTTACAGCCAGACCCTGCTCATAGAACATTTCATGGTACGAGTTCAATGCCTTGCTCAAGGGCACTTCAGCGGTGGTAATTTTAACGTGCCGGTCCGGGGATTCGAACTGGCGACCTTCCGATAACAAGACCGCTCCGCAAACCATTGGCCACCACTGCTTTGGTTCTCAAACGTTGTACTCATGTACTGTGAGACAGCTAGGGCCAGGTGTGCCTTGGGATTTTGTGACCGCAAATACATTATTGCAATTCATATAACTATACAACAAGTTATGATTTTGTTTGGTTTTTATCCGGCGGGATCAAGGCATACACAGTGCTGCCTTGATCCCGCCTCTAGCTGCCGCTGATTGGCCAGGCCGTTTGGTGGCCGGAGCATCAAGTCTGCCTGAGAGTTCCCAGATGGGAGCAGGAGGGGGGAACCCAGTGTACTCTCTGCTGCCCCATCTGGCGGAGTCAGATAGCCCCTCCTATATACAGCTTTTGTCCCCACACGTCTCATATTTGCCATTGACAATGAAAGGAGAAATTAGGTCACATGTGCCTCAAATATGACGTAAATTTGTTGTCAATGGCAATGGCAGACATCATTGTCAATGGCAAACATTAAATGCCATTGACAATGAAGGGAAAATTTACGTCATATGTAGACAAATCCGCTAACCAATCACATAAATGCAGTTGTTCATGAGATGATGTATGATGATGTATAATGATAAGAGCGCCCCTCACTATTTTTCTTTTTTTTTTACCCTTTATTTACCCAGCGTAGGTTGGCTAAGCAGAATGTTGTTTTTCAGCCATGTTGCTTTACATTCACACAGATAACACCAGTAAGACGCCCTGAGGGCGAGAAGAGACCTTGCCCTAAAGGGCGCGTGCATGCATCCGCCTGGGTGACGGCAGACTGCTGGGCGAGCGTTGGCGCTTTGGGATGAGGGGTCAGATCAACATTAATTCTGTACTGGCCATATATGGAGCGAGTCTTGAGTGTACACGTGATGTGTCACGAGGTGTGACGTGACACGACGGAAATGCAGGTTTTCATAGTAAACAAAAACATCATCATCATCATTCTTCGTCGTCGAGATCATGGATTTCACAATGCCAGACTTCCCGGTCCTTCATTGCCATCCCCAGTTCCCGCTTACTGATGCATGTGTCTCTAGTGATGACATCAGGGATTGACAGTTTTCTACCTATGGTCTGCTTTGAGGCAGGACTCCAGAGTAGAAGGGAAGATATAACCTCATGATCAGCTCTGTAGCAGAGGCCAGTTCTTCTGGACTAGTGAAGAAACATGAGGAAGGTTGCAGTATATTAGAGAAGTCGATGGGTGGCTCTTCCAAGAGAGATTTTGCGCTCTCATTAGAAGGCGGGTGTAAGTGCCATCCAGCCGTTTCTCTAATTTCTTTGAAAGTGTCCATGTCTCAGAGCCATCGAGTAGAATCGGCTCGACGGTCTTACTAAGCTGGGATGACCAGATCTTATGCATGTCATTGCAGGCTGACCAGGCCATACCCTTCCTAGTTTAAAGTCCTTTTGGGAAGAAGATATGAACCCAAATACTACTGTTGTCAGTGGCGAAAGGACCTGCCAATGGGCCCCAGTGCAAATATTTCGTTTAGGCCCCCTAAAATATTGTGGCTGCGGGGCGGGGGGGGTGATGCGATGCGATGTGATGTGATGTGATGCGTGAAACGCGTCTTTGAACTGTACCTTGATCTGATAGTAAAATATTCAATCAATCTGTATGTTTACATCAATTTGCATGTTTCACTTTCAATCAATCTGTATCTGTAGGAGTGCAGGCTATCAGAAATGACTTTGGACAGATGGAAAAAACTTTAGTTAAACTTGCAGAGTGACAGATTACTTTACCTGGGTTACATCTTCTGATAGTGCTGACATGACATAATAATCCCATCTAGTGTTTCATTAGTGCGACGGAACGTGACAAAATAGTCTACAGCTGAGCTATTTTGTGCTGCTGACAGGCAGTGCATGAACACAGTAACGCACACGTTGAAACAAGGTGTTTATAAGCCAGAATCCTTGGTGTTACTCTTCCTGCGACCGAAACCAGGCTTTCACCGTCGTCTTTTTGCATTGCACTGGTTGCACCGTCGATATATTCGCCACTGAGTGTTGTTAAGTGTTTTGATAACGTGGTTATTGTTGGATTTGCACATATTTCCGTATTCAATTTTTGTCTCGTAAACAAAATGGTAACCTACAGTCCTACAGTCACAATTACTAGTCCTAATAGTAATTTTCATTGTATCGCGTAGTATTTCGCTATACTAATTAATAGACAATTGATGAAGAAACGTATTTTTCTTTAATAAGAGAAGTGCATATTGCGTATACCGGTAGCTTTTTTCTTTATTGTTTTCTTTATCTTTTTATGGCTTGCAGCGATACGTTTTTGCATGGATATGAATACAGGTGTGCCTCAATATTTTGACTTGCCCTTTCGTGTGCACAAAAGTCATGCACAGGGCCTGCTGAAGAAATATAACGTAGGCTAAACCGTGAAATGCACGAGCAGGTTGGATTTCACTGTATGTTTTATGTTTTTGCCTCCAACTCTAAATATAAACATGGACAGCTGAGGTGGGCAGGATCAAATGCTTCCTGGGGTTGAAGTTGTGATTTATGCCAAGGAAACACCAACAAAACCTTTAATTGGGGCCACTGGTGGCAGCATAGCTTTATGGAACAGCTGCTCGCAGACCGTGACTGTTGGAAGACAGACTTTATTAACAAAAAATCACAGCTGGAAAACACACAATAAACTATTCTTGAGGTGCATATCATCATATGTTGCTTGTTAGCTTCAACAATTTAAAGGCCGTACATATTCATATTTTTGAAGGCTAGGTGTATAATACAATGCAAAAGATCCTGTTCTTGTGTCTGGTGAAGAGCTTATGCTTGAAATGTCTCCTGTGGTGGTAATTTGAATCAGCATGGGAGTATATCCTAGTGTGCAAATTTTAATTCTTTGTCTTGTTTTCTTTCCTGTCCAGTTTTTATAGTTTGCATGTTTGTGCCATATTGAACAACCCATCTTACTGCTGCCAGGGGCTGTAATCCGCACTAAACTTAAATGGGTTTTTTTGTGGCTTTCGCCTTTATTTTATATTTTTTATGGAGGGACAGACAGTAGGCTGACAGGAAATGGGGAGAGAGATGGGGGGGTGACATGCAGTAAAGGCCGTCGGGATCGGGAGTCGAACCCGCGGCACACTGCCAGACTGGATTACCAGCCAAGGTGCCTGGACCGCTGAGCCATGGCCCAGGCCATCCGCACTAAACTTGGCACAAACACTGATCAGGCGTCTGGCATGGGAATAGTCAAACCAAAGAACTTACATTACTGCCATAGGGGGCGCTACAGCAGTGTTTAACACTTTAAATGGCAATGACTCGCCATTGCTTCAATCTGCACCAAACACCATTCAGGGTTCTGGGCGTCTGGCATGAGTATAGCCACACCCAAAAAATACACTCAGTGACCATTAATTGCCCTTGTTAGCGGAAAATATGACTGCTATGCTCACGCACCTTTATGTCTTACCTACTACAGTGTACTGTACATATGTATATAATTTGATAATTTGTTTTTTTTATCTCTCTACCCCCTGTCTCCCCTTCTTCTTCATCTTCTTCCCTTTTTTATGGAAATAACAAAACTGTGTAGCTTGCACAAAAACGAATTTCACCCACTATTTTACGCCACAGTAAACCTTTTTTTGATCCCACAATTTTGCAACCATTTTTTCACCCATTTTTGTCAATTATCTACTGGCACTGATGACGCGGAGGGGGGAACACACCCACAGCGTCCCCAGCAGGAATCGAACCCAGGACCTTCTAGCTGTGAGGCGACAGCACTACCGACTGTGCGGCACGGTGGCACAGTAAACCTGTGATCTGACAATAAAGTTGTGATTCTGATTCTAATTCAGATTTGAAGGCTGCATAGCAGAATGAAATAGACCAAGTATGAACAATTATTCTATTTAGTATTGTTCTTGGGTCCTATTAGATTATCCAGCTGGGACTGTGGTGATCCTTTCTGTTCTTACAAATCAATATACTTCATCACTGCTGTTCCCTCCATACAGTACTTACAAAAGGTTGCAAGAGTGAGCACAATAGGAAAGGTGTAATAGATGGCAACCAGAAGTAAGAAGTGATTGCACTATTTGTATGCAGGATGTAGGCAAATTCATATAGAATCCGAAAGTAATATGATTCCTTATTTGCATCGTTCCCAACTTGAACCATTCCCAGCTGCGGTTCCCGATGGGCACAGGTCTAGTGTTGATAATCTTGAGTCCTGACCTGCTCTCTCTTCCAACAGACAGTAGGGTGATCCTTTATTCATAACCTTTTTGAAAACCACCTGTTCTTCTTACATATTCATTTGATTGACCTTTGCGGTTCCCTGCATTGCAGCTACAAAAGGCTACAAGACAGAGATTTCTACATTCAAAATGATATGCTTACTGTTACAAGGGAGAGGGTGATGGGAGAAGGAGAGAGCTTTTAGGCTGGTATTTCAGTGATCCCTGCCAGGGAAAATTGTTTCGGGGGCGTCTGATTAGCCTCTCAATTGCAGCGATTACGAGGGGTACTTTTATGTTTTCTCAGCTGATTGTTGGGCCAATGTAGCCGCAAGCCTTCACTTAAACCTGTTTGTGTTGTAATGGCTATAGCTCAATAGTATTAATAGACTATTAGGGGGAGAGACTTTGCTGAACTCCAAGGACAAAATGTAAATACGTTTTTGCAAAACGGCATGTTGGACATTATCTGTCAGTGAAGATTCCCTGAGTTTGTACATTCATACTATGACATACTGTGTACAGTACTAGTTGATTGATGTCCCTCCTCCCCCTTACAGTTTAAGGTAATTACATTTCCACTTTCAAACATTATTATAAGTTGACAATGCAGCCAGTCAGACTCAAAACTATAGCAATCTCCTTTCATGCGAACCAATACAAAACATTCCCAGGTTCAGTGGTCATTAAAGGCTCAGACATGTAGCCTATGTTCCTCCATTCTTATGAACAAGCTTCTATGTAGAAAGAATTTGTCTAAACATGTTTTAGGAGAGCATAGAGGTTGTAAACATTGGTCTACTACCTGACATGTTTGATTCTTAACATAAATTCAGTAGAATTTGCATCCTTCTCTTCACGGTAGACCTATACGTACGATTAGGTTATAAATAATACAAATATACAGTTGTACAAATACATGTTTGATCCTTGAAAATCGTTGAAGTATACTTCCCATTTGTGTTTTAGCTATTTTCTGCAGTAAATGCTGCCTTTTATTTACTTTATTTGAGCATTATTCTTATTATTTGGTCATTTATCCAGGCAACAGAGATACTATTACTATTACAAACGTGATTTGACTTTACTGTATCAAATGTAGTTTTCTTATTTTCTTCTTTTTTTGTGCTGTTCAGGTTCAGGTTACTTTATTTGTAACCATAGGTAGATAAAGGGCTTAAGTTTTCGGAGAGAGAGAGAGAGAGAGAGAGAGAGAGAGAGAGAGAGAGCAACACTAAAATGAATGCATAATACCACTTGTATAAAAGTTGATGTGAGCAAGTGACTAGGTGCTAGGTCACATACAGTAGAACAAAGATAATCCATATACTGTAGACTAGAGCAGCCAGTCTTTTACATAATAAGCGAGAGAGAGAGAAGTGAGGAGTGATGGAGTGGAAAGCACCCACAGGGGCATCAAAGCACTACTTCCTTCTTCTTCATAAGGTTGCTCCACTTGCAGACCCAAGGGAGGCAGGGATCACACAACTGGGGGCCCAGACAGACAGCTTCCTGCTCAGGCCTTACAAGCCCATGAGTGATGGCCGAGGTGGAACATCGATTGCCATGCTTGACGGCTCAGACATATCATCAGACTGGCTGATATGGTTGTGGTGGTGTTGTTTTTTTGTCGTGCTTAAGGGAATGATCTCTTTGTCTGAGACATCGCCCCATCACAGTGTTGTCAGTGTGCAGGAACGTGTATAGACTCAGCATCTTTTTAGATATGATGGATACTCGAGAACGAGGCTTAAACTGAACACACACACACACGCACACGCACACACAGCAGGCATGATCTCTTTAGAAACATAGAGACAGACCACATACAACACACACGCACACACGCACACACACACACACATTTTAAGAATGTATGTCCACACAAAGGGAAATGCACAAGGACACAAACATTATGGGTGCAGTTATGTTACTATCACAAGCTATGACATACATGTCCTGGAATCATGACACAGCAAGAATGTCACTCAGCAGCGGCTCTAATAGTCATATTCGTTCACACAACGGTGCTCAGGACTAGGCTTAGTCTCATACACACACACACACACACGCCCGCACCTCACTCACTCACTCACACACTCTCTCTCTCTTATACACTAGTCACAGAGACGGAAAGGAATCTAGTAGTATACTGTAGTACAATTTATTGTATATCGTATAATGGTATACACATGTGAATGTATTTCCCAAGCTTTTACTTGTCCCAAATTTATACGCATGTTATGTGCCTACTCTCATAAACAATTAGTTTTCCTAGGAGCCTAATGTTATCAGAGATGCGTAATGCTTCCACTACTACTACTGTCCATCTCTTGGACATCTCTTACAAATCAAGGAAGCTTGTTGAAAACAAATCTTACCCGAAGGCCTCTTTACTACTGTCATGCTGTCCTGCCAAATAACTATACCGTGGTTATATTGGCAACTGTGTTCAGACGGTATGATTTCTCTCAATGACAGTCGTCTTCAACATTGCAACCAACCTGTAACATTGCAACCAAAAGCCCACCTGAAAAAGCAACTGTTTTTTTAAGAGTCTGCTGTGAGAATTTGCAGACCTTAATGGCTTTTGGAATCTGGCTCTTTGCAGTGACCGAGGTGTAGATTCTTGAAAATACTGGTTCAGTGATGGATGTTCAAGGTGCATGGGAACTCGGAAACGAAAGAAAAAATTAAACAACAACCCACAAAAGGCTTTGCGTTGCATCACACTCAAAAGTACTTTCGCAGCTTATACTAGACCCAAGTCTTCATGCAGACACTGAAGGGGGAAAACTCAGAGCAGAACAGACTCCTCTGGGAAGTATCCATATCCTCTTGCACTGGACTACCAAGTAGCATATCGTCGCTGTCCGGTAGAAAACTTGTATCTCCATATTTATATATTTTTATATATTGGCCACAAAAGTATAGCACATTAGATTTGTTTTGCTATTTGTTATTAATTGGACCGTCCCGCCCATGCCTATGATGACATGTTTAAAATATGGTTGGAAATTGTCTCTCCATGGCTTTAGTTTTTATATATATCAGTTGAACCAATAAAGTATCAACAGCTTGTGACTAAATAATAACTACGTTGAAACGCAGGTTCTTTTTTTACATACGCTGAAAAGTAGCACCCTTGGACATACAACGTTTCCACCCGTGACCCGACAGCAACATTATTTAGAGAAATACGGATTTTTTTGTTTGACTACCACGGCAAGGCACACGGCACCATACAGAAGGACTAATAAAGGACCCCCCTGGCACTGTTTTGAGGGCAGGTGTTGATGGGCAGGGCTGCACGGCAGCACGGCAGGGCTGCGCGGCAGGGTGCGGCATGTGCTGTGCTGCTGGTTAATATTTTTTGGCCGACCCTCAAGGAGGCACAGTGTTCTGCTGCTCTCATATTCCCGCCTGTCTGCCTGAATCGAGTCCAGAGCTGTGACGTGCAAGGCTGACGGGAGGAATTTTCTGCAGTGCATTGGCTCTTAGGGGGGAACATGCAGTAAGTAGTGACTCGTATCTATTGTTGCAACCGAAGTTAATTATGGAATCGTGCATTTCCCGTCATGTGGTTGGTCGGCCATGTGCCATCACAGGACATCATCATGGCTGGAGCATGTGACATCTTGTGGATGGCATCAGGGATGGCATGGAGATCCCTGATGTCATCAATATTAAGCCCATATATGGAGATCCCTGATGTCATCAATATTGGCCAGCAACTCTACATCTGAGCTCAAACCCTTATATCTCTCCATATATGGAGCTGACCTGTTCTGACTATCCATATGTTGATCCTTCCCCATCCATCCTTCCTCTTCGATGTCTCCCTTTTGACTGTTACCTGTCCATTTAAACTCTAGACTGGCCTGTCGCAAAGTTATTAGTGCAGCTACGCCCGGCAGCTGGTTCTCAACAGGCCTTAAAATTAAGATTTTACCCCCCATGCCAAAGCACCAGCGCTCGCCCCGCAGTCTGCTGTCACCCAGGCGGATATGTTGATCTGACCCCCCATTCCAAAGCGTCAGCACTCGCCCAGCTGTCTGCTGTCACTCAGGCGGATGAGTGCACGCAAAGGGCGAGGTCGCTTCTCACCCTCAGGCGTCTTACTGGTAGTAGTAGACTAGTAGTAGCACCAGGGCCGGTGTGTGAATGCATTCGACGTGCAACATTTAGCAAAACGTGCAATTTGACCTTCCAGGTTTATAAAAATGCAACTACCGGTAAATGAACATGTAATGGAGGGAAACGCTGGTGCTGGGGAGCCAAAATAATGTCATGTATGTTTGAGTTTTAGTGGTAGAGGTGGTTGTACAGTATATGTTCCCAGTGCTTCCACCTGTTGAGCCTTCCTGGAATGAACCTACTGCCAGTCTGCTAGAGCAGTGGTTCCTAAATGGGTGTCTAAAAAAATAAAATAAATTAAAGGCCATTACTGCAAGTAATTGACAAACTATACTACTATAAAAACCTTGAGCAGTGATTCTCAGCTTTTTCTGGATAAGGGCCCACTTGAAAATATCAAGTGTTCACTGCGTGCATTTTCAGTACATGTTTAATTTGTGTTCCAGCTTGGATCAGTGGAACTAACATCAAGTTCCTATTTATCTGTATCACAATGAAAACTCAGTTTTAAAGAATCATACCATTTTCTTTTATATTAATATTATGTTATTCGAATTTGAAATTAAAATGTTAGTTGGGGGCCCTCTTGCAATATCCTCATCCTCATGGCCCACAGGTTGAGAATCATCATACTAAAGCTCCAGCCAGTATGACGGGAAATGGCACATGTACACACAGGCACGCACACTCACACACACACTATACGCACACAACACAAGCGCACACGCAGCCATTGATGCACAGGCAAGAGCCAAAGTACACAAACTGGAGGTCTAGATTCTTAGACTAATCTGTTTCTTGTCTCTTTTAGTCGCTGCCTTCGTGTCCAACTTCTTGAACTGATATGTTTTTCACCTGGCGGCCTGTATGAAAGGCCCGCTCAAAGAAGGACACGTGAAAAATAAATCCCTCTGCATAGCATAGATGTAAAAAAGCATAAAGTGTGTCTCCAGGGGCAGTCTCTGCATAAACAACAGACCCGTTGCAACGCAGCACAGATGGCCTCAGTCTTTTCCAGGGCCCGATATGTTGACCATCCACAGACCGAGTCTGTGTGGTTGGATCTGGTTCATCTTAACTCTGCTGGTTGAGACCCAGAATCTGAACGCGCCAAACCCCAACTTCTAAATCAGTCCACCGACTGGGGTCTGAGCACGTAGTCTGTAGCCAAGGGCCATGACCAAACACAAGTAGTAGCAAACCCCAATGAGCAGGACCTGGTGCTGAAGCAGCGCTTTTCATCATGGCTGATGCTCCGAAAATAAACCTCATCCGATTACCTCACCCACCATTACGGCAAGCCTAATTAAACCACGCGGTGCCGGTAGGAGTTATTTAGAAATCTTAATTCTTACTTTTCAGGGAGTCCAAAAATATCATCCACGGTGACTTCTTATTAATGAAGGTAATGATATATGATAAGTGGTTGGTTGTGTTTTCTTTTCATTTTCCCCGCAGGCTTGTTTAATACATCTTGATTAACTTGAATTGCAATTGGGGCCTTGTGGCCCAGCAGTGAGTTGATTGAAATTGTTATCTATAGTGCAGTGGTCAAAGAGATTACAGTGTATTAAAATACCACAAACGCAACAATGGAGAATGTACAGTAGACTAAAAATAAACATGTGACATCTTAATGGATGAGTGCTGAAAAAGGCATTTACATTTTGTCCTTGGCAGTATTGGTTACATGGGTAGACATTTGAGAATCAATAAAATACTCGACCGAGGAACCCTGTCCATAAAAGTCTAATCTCCATAAAGCCTCATATTCCAAATATCAACAGAAATTTAAAACTTTATAAAGTACTTGTGTGGTAGCCCCAAATTACTTTTAAACACGCATTGACAAGTTGCATTGACACGTTAAGGCCCAGGCATGGGTCATGAGCCCAACTACAGTATGTGGTGAAAAGCTGAAGTAGTTTTCAGACACATGAACTATACATGAACTATGTACAGTACAGTTAGTCTGAAATATTTTGTCCAACTGAACAAATACACAGTGTAAAGGCTATTTTATACCCTGTAGTAAGACGATTGCAAAAATCAGTTATTTTTGGCAAGCAACACTCTCTAAATTAAGCTTAATTTCAACAACACCTTTTGACAGTAAATACAAAATACACATAGATATCCAGTTTCAACACCAACCAACCCTGATGTGATTTTTTTCCCCTGCAGCTGCCTTGCCATGTTTTTCTTTCTTTATTATAGAGACTGTCACTCCACATCTGCATTCGACAACTCTTTTATGAAACCTCATGTGAGCTGGTTCTAATTTGTCGTCCCTTGCACGGAATTCAACTTTACCAGGCTCCAAATACTTTGGGGAGGACAAGATGGGTGAGGGATGCAGCAGGAGGAGAATTAGGGCTATACATGGGAGGAGGATGACACCAAAGACATCTAATAAGCACTTGGTGTGTTTAAGTGTGCATGTGGTCCTACTCAGTGAGAAGGTTGATGCTGAGACTCAGAGGAAAGGCCAGATGTTGGTTGTTTCATCCCTCAACTTGTGTTTTCCCCCCTGCAGAATGTATTATTTAATGGATTCAATTATCAATTAAATGATTGTTGTTCAGACCCAGGTGTTGACCAGTGATTCGGGCTCAAAGCAGAGCCCTGCATGCACAAGGCCCGCTCTGGAGATACAGAAATGAAATGGTCGTGGCCTGGGGTGGTCAACTACCAATCAGTAAAAGATCATCTGCCTTTCATCTATGTTTCATGGTACATGAACCTGACGTTTAGAATCACTTTTACAATCTCACAATTAAATGAACACTTAAGGGTTTTACTACCCAGTGTCTGTCAGGTGTCTCTGGTCCAAAAGGATGTGGAAGTGAAAGAAGAGGAATACCTCAGCTCACTGCAGAACTAAATAATCTGACCATAAGTGCAAACAAGAGCCTATAATTTATTTGATGTGCGTGTCAGCAATACTTTAATACCCCAAAGGAAAATAACATTGAGGGTGGAGCGACCGGTTAATTATAGAAGAGTGAGAAAACCTCACAAACCACTGGAGGCCCCGGGGGTTGAGGGCTCAGACCGCCTAAGCCTGGTTGGGTTGCACGGATCAACCTTCACCTTGTGTTGTTGGAAACCAAGAGGGAAAATACATCGCGTTTTGGCTTGAGGAAGAGACTGAGCAAGGTGGAAAAAGGAAGAGACAGAAACACAGGGATGACATGAGCTGAAGGAAGCGAAGACCAGCACAGGGAGAGCCGTTTCCAGCACCATGGCCTCATTAGAGGAAGCGAAGACCAGCACAGGGAGAGCCGTTTCCAGCACCGTGGCCTCATTAGAGGCCATGCTGCTGGAGAGCCGTTTCCAGCACCATGGCCTCATTAGAGGCCATGCTGCATTGTGTATGTTTTTGAACAAGTGCAGCTCATGGCTGCCCTGCTGTGTAATAACACACTGGCGATGGAGACACGTTGTAATTTTGATATTTAAAAGCCACAGCTGCCTGATACTGTGGTAAACCAGACGGAGGGGAAGATGAACAAAAATGTCTTCAAGCTCACTAGTAAGGCATTGAACTGTTTCTATTTAATTTGATTCAAGATAATAGGAGACAGATTAGATACAAACTTAAAGATGGCCTTCAACAGGGTATTCAGTGACTGAACAGAGTTAGATGTTTACACCGAAAATGTGAAAATATCTTATTTGGAAATAATTTGTATCTAAAGTACCTAAGACAGCTTCTACTTTTTCATAGTAGATTTGGCAATGAATGATATTCCAAGTATTGAGGCAAATGTGCCTCACAATCTGAATGTATCCATCTCTCAATTTGCCCATAAAATATCTAACCAATTAAAACAAATCAGTTAAATGTAATTGGTTAAAAAGTGTGAGTACCTAATTAAAACCCAATTAATTAAACTAAACATAAGGTACTACCTGTCAGTGTACTAATCAAAGTGTTCTGTGATTGATGGAGTTCGTGGTGGTCCAATTGACCTCCTGGCTCCCTCTCATTTACAACATCCTCTAATGGGCTAAACATGTTAGCCTGGACACTTAAGTCCATTTTAACAGGACAGGGATCTTCTCCGGACACACCTGCAGGTGATTAGTAATAATTAGCCTCAGGGGCTGTGAACATCCTTTTAACCTTGACCGGTTTCCCCCCGCGCTTCAACATTTCATCAGATGGGCTGCAAGTCTACGATGGATAGCTGTATCTACGCGACTACACCACAGGAAAACGGCCTCACCCACTCTGGGCAATTGCTTAATTTGTTACGTAGTAGAGCAGACACACATTCAGTCTTTAGTTTGGACTGGATCAAGAGTGAATCGGGGGAGGATTGTCAAAATGTGTTGGTTTCATAGATTTAATTGATTTATTTATCCAATTTATTTGAAAGCGAAACTTCAAAAAATGTGTTTTACAAAAGTCGGCCTCCTGGTGGCGCTATAAAAGGCCATTCTGGAAGATTTGGGGCAGAGGTTCATCGTTGGCATCCAGGGAGTGTGTGTGCAAAATTTGGCATCGACCGGGTTAACTGTGCCGGAGATTAGCTGTACACAGACGGACGCACACACACACACGGACGGACGGACGGACGGACGGTTCTCCCATGCCTTCGGCCTGGTGGAGACAATAAACAGAATAACCACTGGCAGCCCCTAGAGTCTGTACTGCTTCTTAGAGGCTGTGCTGCTCCTTATGCCTGCCTGCCCATGGGTGGACTGGCAGACTGACTGACTGACATGCTCATTGTACAGTACTGTAAGCTACTTACAGCCCCCTTATAGCCACATCGCTAGGCTAAAAACTGACCTTTATTGATCCCATGAGGGAATTCTAAAATATTTCTGGTGTTTTGAATTGTTATGCTACAGTATGTGCTATCAATGAAATCAACTAGCTTACTTACAGTAATGAGTTGTTATCGAATTGAATCTAGATACGTGCAGAAGAAGCCTTAGTAAAGTAATGTAGCATGGGTGGACTACTATGGGATGGAATTCATTAACAGTTGCTGAAAGAGTGAGTATATTTTCTCAGAATTTACTCACACAAGCCGTTTTGTGGGCGTGCAATAAATTTCACCACTCATGTTATGGTTGCACAAATGAGTCTGAGTCACAGAATACACAAAGGCAGTTTATAAGCACACATGGATACAAACAGTATACAACTCTTTCGACAAGTACAAAATACAAATGGGGAACAAAGAGCTGAGATCTACATATATGAGTCAGGCAGAGGAACATTGTTGCTCATGTGTATTCTTTCATGCAAGTTTATTCTCAAACATGTTCATGTCAAGGACCCCAAATTGCTTTGTATTTGGACCCCCATTTGAAAAGATTTGGTGCCAGCCAGGGTTCCCCCATGAGAGAAGATTTGTCAATGTGACCCTGGGGGTCCCCGGACAACACTTTGAGAACCAGTGGAGTAGGGTTTCTCTAAATGCTGCACTAATGTACCTCAAGATTAGTTTCTTAAACCATGGCTCCTGACAGAAAATGGGTCACAGGGTTGTTTCTGGTGCATCACCAGATCACAGGAATTCTACAGTGTTTTCATTTGTCTGGGTTTTCTCTGGCCAGACTAATGGGCCAGACTAATTTTATCCAGTTTAGGGGTTTGAGGCTGGAAACATCTAAGAAGCCCTGATTTAGACTCTACCTGTTACCACCCAGGAGAGACTCTAACAGATGCATTCATTCCAGAGCACCTAAATCTCCCTAACTTTCAAACACTGGCTGTTAATGGAAAATGACCAGACGGGGCGGAGAAGAAGGGATGAAGACCCATTGTACTCCCTTCCGCTGCCTTCCTCTTATCTCTCTCTCTCTCGTTCTCTCTTTCTCTATCATCTTCTGTCTTAGAATCACTCCCGGTTTCTCTCTCTTTGATTCTTCACATGCTGTAGTACGTGAGGAAAGGTTGATGTAAACACATGCACAAATCAAACTTGCAGAGAAAATAGCATATTATTATTGTGCAAGTAAAACAGTGTAACCTTCAAACAAGATTTTATGTGATCTATTGAATGAGCTGTATCCTGCTACTGTGTGTGTGCGTGTGTGCGTGCGTGCGTTAGATGGCGATAAAGCAAGTTTTTATATAGGTATAGTAATTTTTGTAATACTGTATAGGGCTCCACATTGTGTTGTTCAAACTTTTACTATGTTCTATATAGCCTACACTGTATTTGTCATGTCCATGTCTACTCTTCTACACTACTCTGCCAACAGAACACACTATATATCACAGCCCCCAAAGCCATAAACCTGGCCTATTGCCCTCACATAATAAGCAAGCCATGCATCAGCTCTTACTGATGAAACATCATTTACAATAACAAAACACAACAACAACCATTGTTTGTTTGACAGCAAACCCAACAAGTCTCAGCTCATTTAAGTCCTTTGCTATCTGAACTGTATCAATTAGCATCTTTCTAATTCAAGAGTGAGATTAAATGCACAAATGAACCCACGTAGATTCCTCCTAACCCATGGCACATGTTGAGCTATTGGACTCTTGGGATGATTACTAAGCACTTGACCAGAAAATTGTCATGTTGCAATGGCAACCAGATGCCTTGGAGTTTGGGTGCTGCTGCAGTAGAATTAAAGAGATATGTCACCCGTTTTATGTTATCATATTGTCTTTCTGTCAGTAAAACCAGGTTAGCAGTTAATGATCAGAATGTGCTGTGCAAGCTCTCAGTAATCCTACAACTACAGCCTTGAGCCTTCATATATTGTGCAGAATCAGCTCTTTATCTAACTCAGAATTGGTGTGTTGTGCTTCTGTTTGAGAGGAAGATGTGGGAGTTCATCACCTTGAAACCGAATATAAGTGTTGTTTTAAGGGACCGTTCCTCTATTGATATTACCTCTGTATTTTGTTTTCTTATCACAGTTTCAGCCATATATATCATACAAACAGACCATTTTCCAATAATTGATTCAGTGTTGGCATGATTTGTATGATGTGTTCGACTAACATATCATTGGAGTACACAGTATAATCCTGAGTGTTCCTTTAACTCTGCATTATTTACTACTACTATTTATTTAGTTCTATGTAGATATGATGATGCCTGGAGATTGACTGTAGCCTGTTATATATGGAAACAAGTGGTAAACTCATCCCTGTGTTAGTTTAAAACTACAATCTCTATCACAGCTGTGACAGCAGTAAGATGATGAGTCATTTTTTAATTAGATTTAATCCTATGATTGCAATAAATGTACCTCTTACTGAGATTCATTTTCAAAGTGTGTTTTTCAACTTGGAGAATATCACAAAGCCAGCTGGCCACACAGAGTTGAGTTGTAATTACAAGGACTCGCACCACCACATGGGTTCATTACATAGTGATTCCTGCCCATCCACCCATAGTCATAAACCTTGGTAGGAGCATGGCGTGTAAGATGTGGCTGACAGTCGAAGGGCCATCTCTTGGTCTGACTACAATTACAGCGCAAAGACACAAGTCAGGAAATTCTCCATTAGCTTTTAAAAAGGACCTCTGTGGTGGCCAGAAACCCTTTGCCATAATCAAAACCACCCGTGTGGTTTTGTAAACGCAATTAAACCAGCCACCGCTTGAGGTCGACCATCTTGATTTTGGCGGCTGCCAAGTCACCGTGTGGCAAAGCAGGAGATGAAGTTGCTACACAACAGCAAACACACGCTGGCATTATTAAATGTGGTGTGCCCTTCAATTTCATGTATTAATCAATATCCTGCTGTGCTGATGCTATAATAGAACACACAGACATGGAGAGCTGCTCTGGTACATTTTAACTGACATCTTAAAGGCGAATGGTAAAATACTCTCTGGCTAGACCTGTAACTATAGGGCCTGAACATGATGCACAGATGCTTGAACTATCAACAAACTGTAAACTGAAAAGCCACATAAAATAGTGACCACTTCCATTTGACAACAGGGATGAAAATGTAATATTTTGACATGTATATTCTACATTATAATATGATACTCTTAAGGTAAAATTGATGCACTTCTATACAGATGGACACAGAATAAACACTTTATTGAACAGGCACATATTTTATGCAGGAGTAGTCTCTCACTCATTCACATTCACTTAAAGCTCCAGTCCACTGAAGTATGTGTTGGTGTTTTTTATAGTTATTGAGACATAATGTTGCAAGCCATCCATGTTGATTTTATTTTCTTCCTTTATAAAGCATGTTGTCAAAAGCCAGTCTGACTATACACTACTTCTAATCCTGCATTCACACTAGCGGCGTCAAAGCTATAAAACGGTGTGCTCAGTCACAGTTGAGGTGTTGCTCAAGTCACACTGCGTAAATTAAAAGGGTGGAGTTAAATAACACAGGGAACTTGTTAACAGCAATCATTTGTTTTTCTTCCATTACGGAACACAGTGGGGAGTGAGAAGGGGAGTGGAAATGATGAAACAAAAAATATATGATTGGTTGATGATTCACCGCATCATTGGAGCACTAAAAAAGTTGATGCCAGATCAAATTGGATTTGTACCGCCTCATGGCACGCCCCTCGTGGGCCTCTATGGAGCGTGCCTCCAAACACTGCACTTTCACTTCTTGTCCATTGGGGGTGCCACAAATGCAAAACGTTGCCATTTGTATAGCAATATACATAACAGTATATGGACTAACTATTTCGACCTGTTTAAAACTGTTCACATGTCCATGTATTCGGACCCTAACCTAACCATAATTGATGCATTCCAGAGACTGTCATGTGCAGAACAGGGTGGGCTACTTACCTTATTAAACAATATGTAAATATGTGTAAATATGTGGATTGTTTGTTTGTTTTATTGATCTCTCTTCTCCCCCCCCCCCCCCCCCCCCCCTCATCCTCTTCCCTTTTTCTTATGGAATTAACAAAAATGATGGAACTTGCACAAAATCTAAGGCCACAGCTTTACACCTTAAAGCCTGTGATGTGACAATAATTGTGATACCATTGGCTTATTGAGTGCACTGCCCTCGCTACCTGTGTATACACTATGAATGCCATTTATGATTCTGAGAAAGATGCAGTAGCATCGAAACGTCAGTCAATACTTTTTGTACATAATAAAAGAGGCTTCAATGTCCGAGTGTCAGTCACAGACTGCTGTCTCTTTCGTTGTAGTCTAGGTAGTATATGTGTTACCAGTTCTAGTTTTCATGGTTCTATGTTCCCAGCTGTATCTCATGTTTAATCAGTCCTCATGTGTATATTAGTCTTGTTCCCCAGTCAGTCCTTGTCGAGTCATTGTTGGTGTCACATCATGTTTATTGTTAGTTTGTGATTGTGACATTTTCTCTGTTCATTTGCATTAAATCACCCAATGACAATGTTGGGTTTTGAACTCTGCCTGCTTGCTGACGTGCGTTTGGGTCCTCACCACACTCCAGTGTCTTCTCTAAATATGGTGTGTTGTCCTGCTCCTGTGATGCACCAGCCTTGCCTATGTTTGGCTGAGGCACGGCAGTAGACTCTTTCTTCTGCAAAAAGTTTCACCTTTATGCCTCCAGCTTTTCTCTGGCTCAGGGTGCCTTCTCCCAACTCTGTTCCATCTGGAGATCAAAACAATAAAACGAAGCCTTAAAACGAAGATGCTCCTATACAACAGCAAGTCTGTTCTGCTGTATGGTTCTGAGAACTGGAGAGTGGTCAAAACAGACACGAAGATGAGTGGAAGTATTCCACAACAGATGCCTCAGACGAATATGCCAGATCTTTTGGCCTAATACAATCTCCAACAATGAACTGTACAAATAAACAGGGAGCCGGAGCTTCACCAAGGAGATTACACACAGACACCTGAGATGGCTAGGACATGTGCTGAGGATGGAGCAGGACCACATTACAAAGGTGGTCTTAAGATGGACATCACCAGGCAAAAGAAAATCTGGGAGGCCCAAAAACACCTGGCGCATGAACCCAGTGTCATGGGGAGAGGCACAACATGCAGCCAGGGACTGAATGCAAGAAGAGGAGTACGTTTTCTCTGGTCCTGATGGAACCCACAACTTGCACAGCCCTGGGTAGCCCTATTTCTATTTTATTTTTTGTATTTTCGAGGGATGTTGTAGTCCCTTGAATCTTTTAAATCTCTAAGACTTGATCATTTGTATTTGTTTATAATTATTATTACATAAGGAAATTGTAAAACCTTACACAAACACACATGTTAGCATTCATGCACTCTATGACAACTGACATAATTTCCATGACATCCTATATTATCTGTTCAGCTGGCCCACTCTGGAGGCCTGCAACAGAACCAAACACCCTGCTGTGCCAGTAGTCACGTGCACTAAGCGGTGGGCGTCCAGGGGACATGTATCCTTTTGTCTTTAGGATTATGTACAGGCGCTATTGCTATCTTGATAGATGAAACAAATAATTTTAGGTATTAGGCACTGTATCTGTGAATGAGTCCACTCTGAACTGAGGTGTGTGTGTGTGTGTGTGTGTGTGTGTGTGTGTGTGTGTGTGTGTGTGTGTGTGTGTGTGTGTGTGTGTGTGTGTGTGTGTGTGTGTGTGTGTGTGTGTGTGTGTGTGTGTGTGTGTGTGTGTGTGTGTGTGTGTGTGGGGGGGGGCGCGCGCGAGCAGTCACATTGGACTATTTGGGTGCCGGACTATTGGCTGTCGGACTCTTAGGGGCGGCAGTGGCTCAGGGGTGGAGTGACCGGATGGAAACCGCAAGGTTCCCAGTTCGAACCCGGGCTCTCCCAGAGTGACTGTCGAAGTGTCCTTGAGCAAGACTCTGAACCCCTAATTGCTCCCGATGTGCAGGTTGGTGCCTTGCATGGTTTCCTCCGGCATCGGTGTGTGAATGGGTGAATGTAATGCACAATCTCTGTAAAGTGCCTTGGATAAAGGCGCTATATAAATGCACCATTTACCATTTTAGTACATTGGATGTCGGACTATTGGTTGTCGGACTTTTGGCTGTCGGACTATTATTGGTTGTCGGACTATTGGCTGTCAGACTCTTAAATCCATCTGTCTTTGTTCTGTCAAAAATATTTTGACTTTTTCAAATGAAAATGTCAAACCAGCACATTTTCTTCTTGAGGCGTTGTATAACGGTTTTGCTCAAATGGTGGTCTGTTGGTGCATCAGGCCAGCATCGCAGGCAAAATATTTCCTTTGGCCAGAGGCATTAGCCTTTGGCTAGCTGCTATACTGCCACATGGGACAAACATTTCTGAATCCAGTCTGGTGTTTCCATGGAGGGGGTTCAGAGAAAGTGGTGGTGCAGACTGAAGCTTTGGAAGCCAAAAGATCTCTCACCAATTAAAAATCTCATTTGAGTCGACCCACTAGCACATTATTGGTTGACTGCATCGTTTGACACTAGCCTAATGATACCACTCACTCACTCTCATTCATCAATTCAACCTCTCTCTCACAATCACACACACACACACACACACACACACACACACACACACACACAGGCATAGCCAAACAAAGAGCAGCACAAACAGGAGCCAGCTCAGTGGCCCATGGTGTGTCTGTGTGGCTGCATGGCCGGCCGTTTTAATGGGGTGGGAGATGAGAACTTCAAAGACCACTAGAGCCGACCTAAACACTGTTATTTGACTGTGGGTGAAACAGCAGCAGCAAACTAATCAAAGAGGGACGAACATTTGTCTACTCCAGACTAGTCCTGACTCCTGACCGCCCTGTACCCTTGGACACCGGAAGAATGATACAAGTGTGTGTATCATTATTCCGGTGTTCATTTAGTGTAATCAATGTTTTTTTGTAGTAGTAGCCTAAATACTCTGGATTCTGTTGTGTAGGCTATCAGTACCTACCTGAGAATCATTATAGACTTGTGGGCTCCCATGCAGGCCGGGCCTTTATTGGGTTTTTGGGGACCTCACATGGTGTATATAAGAATGATACGGTTTCACTCCTGCTGTAATGCGGCGTTTCAGCTACATTGCACGCAGCAAGCAAGTTGTTAGCCAGGACAAAATGTGGTTATCTGGTCTCGTCTGGTGATGGGTTGACCCATGTTAGAGAAAGTCTGGTTAATGTCTCTGGTGACTAGTCAGGGCTTTAAGACATCAACAGCGAAGTTGGGCTTTTGGAGGTTCCCGAGCCTACAATAGCAACAACATTGAAATACACTTGGTTACAATTGGAATCGTGAAACAAAAATGTTTAGTTGAGATGCTTTTGTAGTGTTGTCGACAATGGCAAAAATGAATTCATTCATATCTGAAATTAACACATTGACCCTCACCCAGACCCAGTCTTCCTTTTCTTATCATTGAATGGGAGAGACTGATTACGTTTTATGACTTTGTTACCTCATAAAGTTAAGCGCTTAAGTGGGTGTGTTGTAGGCTACAGAGCTCAATTAAGTAGCCTAACCTAAACATAACTAAATTATGGAGTTCAACATAAAGTTACATGTTAAGGCTAAACAACGGACAGTATGAGTATCAGTCAGTGTTGTTTGTTGGTGAGCTGACGTGACGTGACTATGCGTCTTCACTGCGCGCCCGACTGAGGGCACCTAAAAATATCCCTCGCAAGTGTGAGGATCAAAAGGGGCAGCAACGCTACCGTGAATCCCTCCCCAACCTAAACCCCAACTCATAGGAGGAGCATGCACGCCACTGTCGAGCAAAAGGCCCATGGTAACCACTTTAGTGCAGCAGAGGCGAGTGGGTCGGATTTCAGCGAGCGCACTGACTGCTGATCTCTCAGAGATAGTATAGTAGACTGACTGAGTGTGAGTCACTGCAGGACCGCTTTGAAGAGCCCCATCAAATGGAGCGGCTGAACCGCACGGAGAGCGAATAGAGTCCCTTTTCACATCGGACATGAATGAATGATTGCTCCAGATCTACATAATGTCTCGTTTTATAACGTCGATATAGACTACTAGACACTCATCTCTGAAGACTGCAGCAAGGTAGTTTTTGGAAGAGGACAGCTGCGCAACCTGCCCACAGCAACAATCCCCCTGCAGTGACAAAAGTTGTAGGTCGTTGGGATTTCTCCTCCGCTCTTCACCTTTTCAACTTTTTCTTCTTCTTGATGAATATTGGAATTTCGTGGTGGATCAAAACGAATAAAAACATATGACAGCCATGGAAGAGGATCAGAAGTGGGGAGTTGGTGGTAAATCGAATATGGGGAGGACTTGCGGCGTGCAGCACCCTTGTAAAAAGCCTCTCTGGAGAAATTGGAAAGATTTGTCTGGCATAGCAATTTGCATAACATTATCACTCTTTTCGCTTGGAGTATGCATTCTGGTTGTCCTGCGAACGTCGGAATTGCAGTCGCGGATAGTAAGTCTGGAAAAGCAGCGAGACACGCAGCTCTCTGCATGGATGTCTTTGGAGCAGCAGGTGGAACCCGTTATCTTGGGGCGACTTGACCAGATTTTGGAGCAGGTAAGCGGTGTGGCCACAGGCTACTGACACTGCGTAATGTGGCCTCTGAGATAAAACTGTGAAATGATTTTGTTGATGATGCTTTATGGTGCGATTTGCCTCAACAATGCGCTGCCATAGAGATTGTGAAATAATATTTGTCTATTATTATTTTTTTATCCTATAGGCTCATTTTGAAATTTAATTTAATTGGTTGATTGGTTGATAGGCTACAATATTGACTATTAGAACACATTGGACGGTTGTGGGATTGATGCTCGCTCCATGCAGCATTAGTTCCGATGCGAATTTCTCTACCACGAGCAAATAGGCTATGATAGCCTTTAACCTACGGTGGAGAGAGAAGTTTATTTTATTTGTTTTATTAATTGACGTGTTCAACCAAGTTAGTTGCACAAAACGCCGTAAACAATTAAGTCAATTATGAATGAATGCAGACATTATAGGCTAATAACTATCCTATGTTTAATCAGGAATGTATTCTTTCATTTGATGGTTGGTTCCAGTATCATTGTTTTTGGATAAGAACGTTGACCCATGTCTGCTGTTGTTTCTAAAAACGCATTCTGGAGACGCTGCCCTTTAATTGACCAGGCAGTTCCACACAGCTATACTAACAACCTCACTGTGATTGAAGTCCCGCAGTGTCCCGTGTTCTCCCTCCCCCTGTTTACATTAGCCTAACTTTTGTTTTGCCCCTCTACTTTCACTAAGCCAGGGCATCATAAATGCAATTACAAGGGAGAAAAGAGTCCCATATTATTATATTAGCCCTATAGAGCATTGATCCCAACATGATGATATGCAAGTCGGCCCCCAAATTAGTGACAAACACTGAGATTGTATTGATAATAACATTAATATTGAACAAATAATGTAAGGAAGTGTATTGGTAGTTCTTTAAAACCTTTTGTTTTCATTGTGATACCTTTGAATAGGAACCAAAATTAACATGCTCTGAAAATGCACACCAGCCCACCCATCTGTCAAAATTGGTGGGCCACAAATGCTTTCAAGATTTTCAAGTGGGCCCTGGTTCAGAAATGGTTGGGAACTGCTGCCTTACAGAGAGTAAGCCACTGCCTTTGCAGTTGCAATATCCATGCATGATGTGGAGCTAGATCCTCTTCATGTGGGCAGATGAAGAGGATGTCCCACGCACTTGTGACTCCAGTCTGGCATCAAGGAACACAGCCCCACCTCATTGAATACTTAGGGCTGTTCATATAGGCTAAGTCATTATTGATGTGAAGCAACTTGTAAGTTGTAAGCAACTACAGTTATGTGGTCATTTCTAGACTGACGTCTGAGTTAGTCTTTGTGTATACAGGGCTGTTCATATAAGTCATTATTGATGTGAAGCAACTACAGTTGTGGTGGTAATTTCTAGACTGACGACTGAGTTAGTTTCTCACAACAGTTTTCCTCCCCGGCCGTCTCCTTGAACGACTCTATGGAAAATGAGTCCAGCCGGGGGAATTCGCTCCCAATATTTTCCTTTTCTCATTTGGATCAGGGGAGATTATCATAACTTTGGTGGATGTTTTTTTTTTTTTAAGATATCTTTGGGGCTTTTTGCCTTTTATTGATAGGTTACAGTAGCTTGACAGGAAGGGGGAGAGAGACGGGGGGAAGACACGCAGCAAGGGTCGTCGGGCTCGGGACTCGAACCCGCAAGCAGGTTGTCAGGCTGGATTACCGCCCTTGGTGCCTGGACCACTCAGCCGCGGCCCAGGCCTGGTGGATAATGTTTATGGTAGTTCTCTGTTCTCTCTCTCTCTCTCTCGATTATAACCTCCCTAACATTTAAAATACTATCAAATTGTCAAAAATGTTAAATGTAGCTGAAATTGCAGATCTACAAGTTCACAATGCATCGGCACATCTTGAGCTTATAGATCAGCTATTTTTGCTGCACGATACCATCATACAACAAAGTATAAAATATGGCGTAAGTGATTAAAGTTACAAATAAGACAAGTCTTCCTCATCTTGTTGTGGTTATGAGGCACTATAGCCTTTGTTGCATTGCCAACTCAACATTATTATTATATGGCAGGCAAATATACTTCTGCCCTTTGCCAATGTCAGAACCGTAATCTCTTCATAGGCAACATATATTTTCCAATTTCTTCATACAAGCATAGATGCACTGCCCATGGCCGAAACCTCAACAGGTGTGTCCAAAAAGAGAATACTTGTGAGGTGACTGTATTAACTCATACTCCATCAAATCAACCATGTACTCTTAAAAACATGAATTGAACCTGAACTCACCCTTATCTCGCCCCAGAGTGGCCTCTTTTGACATTTACAATTAACCACAAAGTGGCCTCTGCAGACTCGGCAGGGACCTAGCACACATTCTCGGTTGCGGAGGCTTGGTGTGAATTGCAAGCCAGATTCAGAGGTGTGGAAAAGTGAGAATTACAGACTCCCTCTACCCTGGTTTCCTCACTGTGATCCCCATAGATCTGTCACCCAACACAGTGTAAAATATACATGTACTGATGTGATGTGCTTTAACTGCATTGTCGTTGACTGTTGGATACCCATGCGCGCGCACACACACACACACACACACACACACACACACACACACACACACACACACACACACACACACACACACACACACACACACAAGCACAAGCGTGAATGCATAAATACAGAATGACATACAGACAGACAGATAGACCGATGAGTGCACACACTGCACGTATTAAGTAACACACATACACAATGCATGTGTATGTAATGTATTGTGTATTTCCCGTGTGCGTATTTGAAAGTATGAATGCCCTATGTGCTAATCAGACAGCCTAATGCAAACAGCACACTCTAGGAAAAGTGCCTGTTCAACCTCTGCACTTTGTCAGAGCACAGTTAGTGAAGGCTTCAAGATATGCACAGATGTGCAAGCAAACACACACACACACACACAGTCACACACGCACACACACACACACACACACACACACACACACACACACGCGCACACACACAAATAGCAGGAGTCAAGCTCTCAACCTATCCGAATGATTTATCCAAGGGATTAAAGCCACTGGACTCTGGACAGCCCTAATGCATTACAAATATTTTCTTTCACTTTAATGATTATAACTTGTACTGTGACAGTTCTTATCTTCTACTCAGAATGTGTCCACTGTCCACTGTCCAGTGTCCAATGTCTGCAACATCGCAGGTCTCAGAATCACTTGGTGCTGTTGGTTGAGGATTGTAGATGTTTTGTGTTACGATCCCCTGTGTCCAAATTTAGCAATGCTGGAATTCCTCAAGTACCTCAGTGCCTCAGTTTTACAACCCCTAGGTGTAACACCTTGTATCCTTGATGTGCCCTTGAGATACGGCAGCATAGCAGGATTTACAACAAGCTAACACAAGTATGTTTCCTTAATGATGTATGTTGGCAAACATGGGATCGTTGGTGAGAACAAAAGGAATCAATAGGAGCCTTTATGACATCGCGTTAAATGATTTAGGACCCCCATGGTTGATGATAGGGTTAGTGCTAATGTTACATCTGTTACATAAATCAGCTGGATTCACTTGCTTCACCTGGGGACCACCACGATTGTGTCGGGGGGTCTATCATAGACCCACCTGATACAATAGTGGTGGGAGTTCATGCACCATTCCATGGGTTAAGATTATTATTACTTGTTACTCACTAATCACACTATCACAGGCTACGTTCTTGAGCTGGACAAAAAACCCCAAAACAAAACATTTTTTATTACCAGTGAGCAGGGATATAATCTGGCAAGAAGCACAACATTGTTCTTGGATACAGCCACACTTGAATGCATCAACTATTTACAAAAGTATTTTTTCCCTGGACCAAACAGGACACCCCAAGTCCTCTCTCAAAATGTTATTATTCACATGCAAACTAGACACAAGCAAATAAAAGTAAAAGGGGGGAAAAGAAGGGAAAAGTACTTGACCAGGGACCACCTGCAATACCTCTGTGGACCATCAGTGGAAATCCCATGCCCTAGCCTAGAACTCTAATATAGCGGTAGGCGTCCCATGGTTCCTTGATGTGGTAACAGTGATACAGTATAACCTGGGAAGAGATGGAGGACAGTCTGAATATTATTTTGAGCAGCATCAGTGAGGCCCTGTGGGGAGCTTAGTATAGCTTTAGGACAGTAGAAGGTTTTGTCATGCATTCAAAATAGAATGTTAAAACCAGATCAAAAACTCTGGCATCGGGTTACCATTAAAGTGGGGAGGCATAGAGGCGGAGAATGCAACGCCCCTCCCTCTCTTTTTATCACCCCATCTCTCCATCCACTCTTCAGCTCCCTTTCTCCAAAAGTACTGGGCACCCCAGCTTTTGTGTTTCAATATTTTTATTAAGCAGAAAGAAAAAGACATGGACAATACATGAACTTACGACACATGGGCATAACATACGACACTTAACCCATTCTGGGCGGGAACTTCTGTAACAGTTTTTTTTCTCCTTTCTCTATTAAACACTTTGAGGTTATCTGGGGGTTTAAATCAAGAACTATAAGACATTCATGAGATCAACCATAATCCCAAATGGGTTGACAGTACAATAACAGGACAAAAACAAAAAGTATATGCAAATCATAAAATACATATGCCAAAGGGGCATAAGGACAGAAAGTATATTCAAATCATAAGTACCTATTTACAGTTTCACACCAAATTGAGCCCCAGCTTTTATTCATGCATGCATGCGTGCACGCACTATGCATCATGCAATAATGTACGCATGTGATTTGTGTATGCCACACTCATATTCAAAGATGTTCCTAGAAGCTTTGTCACTGGTCGAAAAAAACCTGGTCGCAATGACCAATCAGGAAGCAGACAGGCAAATCGACCAATGACAAAGCTTCTAGGGAAATCTTTGAATGCAGATTGCAGCCCCTAGATGTGTCACAGAGACTACATTTTTTGAGGGGCGTTCTACCCATTGTCTGAATAAATATAAAAAAAAAGGTCTTTTGACATATTATTGCTTTTAGCAGCTTTAAGTGGAATAATATACGAAATATAGTGGTGTATATTAATATTTTAGTTGTTCATAAAGTTGCTCATAACATTTATTTCATTTGTCTACCCGAGTGAGATTCATTTACAGTCTATGTACTGTGGTAATCCCTGACTGGCACTGACTGGCACACCCAAATACAGTTACTACTAATCCAAAATTATTTTGTTTAATGGTGCACATTTGGACCTGAGTATTCAGGTATGATCCATGGCCACAGTCATGCCATGTACTGGGATAGTGATCACACCAGGCCAACAGGCGGTACAGAGAATAGAGACGCAATGCTTAGAATGGCAGAGCGTTCATAACATCCCCTTCAGCACCTGTTTGCAGGCCTCTAAACAGCCAGCCCTGGCATTCCTATGATAGTAACCATCACCAATGGGACTGCTGCTATGCCACAGGGAATGTACTAGAATGTTTTTGTGTTCTGCTCAGGGTCAAATCGCAAGCGGCCTTTTGTGGATCTAACAAGGTCAACTTGTCACACGTTGATATTGTGATGAAGTTTAAATCGAGACTAGTGGCAAATCCATTGCATGTTTTGATTGATGTTTTCTAATCTCACTAATACTATCTAATATGGGTTGTACATTGGGAGTGTTGTTTATACACATTTAACCCATTCTGGGCGGGAATCCCTTTTGGTGTTAGCATTATGTTATGCTTTAGCCATTGAAAAATAGCAGATCTACAAGCTCATAGCGCGCCACTCGGTGGCGCGCTATGAGCTTGTAGGTCTGATATTTTTGAAAAATCGAAGAACGACTGACATAGAAACATAGTAGATGTAGAAGACATTTTTAGAATCTGATCTCAGGTCAGAATGGGTTAAAGACAGGTCACACTTGGATAATGTATTATATTCACAGTATTCTGTCCAAGTGATTGGCATAGCATTGCCAATGAAGCTCACCAGCTGTCTAAAAAACGTTATTGGACATTAGTAATATAAGCTGACATTGATTGATGGAATCAGGCCGACTGAAGTTTATACAATTATGAAGTACAATTTTACCATATTCTAGACCAATGTCACCATATTGTATTTGTAACATTGCTGTATGTTTTGTCTCCTGTGCAGAAGCTCGCGGCTCGGCTACCGAAGACGCGAGAGGCCAGAGAAGTCTCCCACGCCTGCTTGTGTCCTCCAGGTAAGCTTCTTTCTCTTCAATAGGCCTATCTCACAGAATGTCCCCGCCCCCTTAATACGCCCCCTTTCCGCGTTAGTGGTGATAGCGTGACGTCACTCCATAGACACTACATGTTAACAGAGGTAATTTAAGAAGTCTACAACTTTTGTTTTCTCAAGGTAAGGTTTGTTCTATCTGTTCGAGCTGATTTACCATCTTGTTTGCTTCATAATAATATTGGTTTGTCACATTTTTACATTAGGAAATGTACTTAGATTCTCCAGAGAAAAAAACGTGTAAATGCTAAAGTTAAATGACACCACTATCTACCGGAAGGGGGCGTGGAAAGGGGGCTGTGAGATAGGCCTATCACCCGCTTCTTCTCTCGCATCCATCCCAACACCTCATGACTGACACCTCCATGGCTGTGTTCTCATGTCTAACCTAGAGGGTATTTAGCCACCGCGACTAATTGCCACTACTGCTCAAAGCTCTCCTTTGGTTTCACTCCTCTTGGGGGGGCAATGTGCCCTGCTTAGATAGGTCACTATAGATCGAGGTAGTGTGGGTGGGGTTCTTAGATTGTTCAGTAATAATGAGACCACTTCCCTCAATGTGTTAACCTAAGTAACTGCTAAAACCTTAAAAGGACATGTGAACTGCTGAAAACAAATAGTGTGTTCTTAATGGTGGTGTTGCCATGAAAAGGCTTCATTCGTAGCTTTGTTTTATTGATGCAATACTAACACCTGTTATCATTCATGGTGCTTTGGTTGTCAATGGAAACATGGTAATAAGCAATAAGCGGGAGATGACACAGGGTGAGTTTACATCAGCGTTATCTACACCTGTTATAATACTCTTGACACAGTAATGACACTTTTATCGCTCAAATAGGATTAACCTAGGTAATGAATGATGTTGTCTTAAGTGGGTGACAAACGGTTAGAAACAGAAGAAATGCAAACATTGAATACTAAGTAGATAGTGTACACATGCAATCAAATGGACCTGCAAGCGTAAGGATTAGTGTAGAAGAGAAGAGCAGCAGAGGTAAAACTGGGGCACCTGGGCAAACAATGCTGCATTCTTTGCCTCTTGGTCGGGATGGAGCACAAACGGGAAGGATTTAACAGGTTTTATTTGGTACATATGACTATCTGCCACACTTGATACTGTACATGCCAACTGGTGCCCTCCTTCTGCACTTGTGCCTTCCGACTCTCAGCCATGCCGACAAGTGTAGGTGTATTTCGGGCACAGTTGGCATTTGGTGTCACATTGAGTCATGGTGCAAGAGGGCGCTTCATCCATTGCTGGGCATTAATTATTTTAACACGGTTCAAATTGTATTGTATTTTGTTGTGCCCAACAGACCCACTGATGTCATTGGCCAATTGCATGATTATTTTTAGTATTAGCAGTATTTAGTAGTATTTGTGTACTTTGGTTCCCTTTTACTGCCAAACCCCACTGTTGGTCTGGGGAGGGGTTAGACAACAACTCCAATTCCGCCAATACACACTCACCAGCTGCTTTTGTCTCGGAGGTTCACGCCGTCTGGCCCAGTTCCCCTCCCTGTAGGACAGGCAGGCTGACCGTCCGTCCAGCAGGAGTCACTAGTGCAGCGAAAAAGAACAGCTGGCATTCCAACTGCGGACAATGCCAGTCGCCTTCGATGGAAGCACTGCTAGCTACTGCTAGGAAAGCAAGCCCCAATCGCCATGGTGGCGAATGTGGCCTACCACCAAATTAAAATTTAATTAATTTAGTTAGCATTTTCAGCATTTATTGTTACTTTTTTATCATCAGACTCTAGGTTCACCTTTTTTCAAATGACATGATTAAAGGTATATTCAGTGATTTCACTTAATTCAAATATCACTTATTTTTTCTTATTTTTTGGATAATCCTCCCTGCTATAAAGTGTGCTGACCATATAAGGAGTTCCTCCCTGTCCCCAGTTAACCCCTGGGGTCAAAAAACCCTAGTTTCTGTTTGGGCTTTGGGTGGCAAAGCCTTCATCCAATCAGGATGAGAGGGGCCTTCCTCCAATCACGATCGAGTGGGGCGGGCCTTGGTGCACGTGCTGTTGGTCTGTTGTACTTCCCCCACTGTAGAGCGTGTGCATGTGCACATCTTGTTACCGGGTGGACCGGGTTTTTTTCCAAATCACCCAAATCACTGAATGCTCCTTTAAACCAATTCCATTCTTTCAACGATTAAAACCCTACTGTTATGTACATCTTCTTACAGTAAATTGACCACTGAAGTATGTGACCCTGATTCATGTTTTATTTTTATTTTTATTGTAATCTCCATAGGGCAATCTTAGATCGCCTCCATAAGAACTATGTTCCAAAAATAAACGAATCATCCAGGCTTTTCTGTCAGGGGGTGGCTCTGCATCATTTATGATGTTCATTCATATTGATACAGCCTGTTTCTGGAGAAAATTTAATTAATTCTGCCGTAAAGATCGTAAAACTACACTTCCGGGTCGGAAATCAATGTCGCTACTAAAATACGTCACGCTACGTCAAGACAACAAGCGATGGGTATGTTGTGCACGACGGGTCCAGCTCAGACATCTTGTAATTGTTTGACTGGTTTCTTAAAGTTTATTGTGTTACTCTTCTGTAATATTTGTACATTTCCACCTTCAGTCGATGCTTCATATCAATATGAGTACAATCTCTGGGGTGATTTGTTTATTTTATATTATATGAGGTGATCTAAGAGCGCCCTAAGGGGATTCCATTACAAAAAAACAAAACACAAACCAGGGGAATAGAGCCATCTAGCGACAGTGACGTCAGGACTTCAGTGGTCTATAAACAGATCAATAAATAAATCAACCAATCAAGACAAGTCAGTCAGTAGGCCTGTTGTCCAGTGGCGTTAAAGCAGCAGGATTGTTTCCTTTTTGCAGCGAGTCAAACTTGCATAAGAATGGCTCATTCAGCTACAGATCCACCCTGTTTGTGTGCTTTAGCCTCCAGGTGTCATTTAGTAATTAGGTAGTCAATAGTCATGTGTCACGTACGACGCGCTGTATGCACTCGCACATTCAAATGTATATTTATTGTATGTGTCGGTTGAATGGTTTCTGCTTCTATCTTGTGCGTGCGTGCGTGCGTGCGTGCGTGCGTGCGTGCGTGCGTGCGTGCGTGCGTGCGTGCGTGCGTGCGTGCGTGCGTGCGTGTGTGTGTGTGTGTGTGTGTGTGTGTCATCATTGCATGTTTACTGCATGTCTCTTTAATAGGTTGTCTGTCTGTATACACCAGGCTGGCCCCTCCCCACTGACCTGTGAGAACCAGGGGAGGTGCTGGCCACCACCACACATTAGTGCTAATTGGACTTGTCAATAGGATGTCAGCGTTTCAATGTTCCGGTAAGTGTCTTCTGGACGTACCGTGAACACCAGTTATGGCGGAGGTGCTGTCAGAGCTTCAGAGAAGAAGCCACAGTCACTGCAGGTGTGGAAGTCTTTCAACTCCGGCTGTCCAGCTGGCGTGTGCTTTACAGCGGGGGCTGACTTTTGTGGGTTTCCGTGCGTCCCACGGCTCTGACCTCCTGTAAAAACGGGTGTCTAGAGACATTAAATTATTTTCCTGCACGAGCAGATAAATTTGATAAACTGGCAAGATACAGTTTCTCTTTTCACAAGGCATTTCTGCATAGAATCTTTTTCATTGAAAGCACTGAATAAAATAAGGTCATAAAAATGAAGCCTTGACCGTTACACAGCATGATTTCACACTTAACCTAGAGCTGTTTGGATAGGTTTTTTGCCCACAAGCCATATATCTTAGAGTTTATAAGCATTCCCATTTGAATTACTAATGACCAACCATGGCCTGTTCAAAAAATACAATTCAGCATGGCTGCTATCTCTTTGGGAGGCTCATCGCTGTGTTGTCTTGCATTGCATTGTGGGATATGTGTATGTATAGATGGCTATACTAGAGCGCCGTCCCATTGCCCACCTGGCCCCTGCCAGTCAGCATGACTGCACACCATGTTCACATGGCTGCCATTCTTTTGTTTATTTTCAGTGCCTGGTGATCAAGGTACAGACTGACTGGGTCTCAAGAGCCCCCTGGGCAGAGAGTAGGGACTCATGTTTGATGATATGGGATTATGTGGAAGACAAAACAGTAGTTGAAAATGTATTTTTCTTTTTGTCAATGATGAAGGTCTAAAGACCGAAACGTCATTTGGTAACAAAGCTTTTTGCTTCTAGACAGTGTACGGTGCTTTTTTTCATTGTTTGCATTTGGACTTTCCTTTTGTCCTTACGCACCTGCCGTTAAACTCTTTGGCTTGGGCCCTTTTTTCAATGTTGATTCAAGATTCAAGACTTTATTGCCATGTCAACAGAGTTGATTGGAATTTGTTTCAGTGCACTAAAAACAGACAAAAAGACACATAGGCCTATTCACATCACATATTCAGACAGTAGAACAAGATACAAAAGTACAAACATCATATGAGGGGGACTGAATACTTTAACAGTCAGAAATGTAAACGATACGTGGAACAGTAAGACATTAAAGCTGAACAGTAAGACATTAAAGCTGAAAGGATAACACTAAACAGTCCTGGGGACTTGTTGCTATTGTGGTCCTGTGTATTCAATTAATAAATGTGTTGCATCCTGTGCAGCACGGATTGAACTGTACATGTGTATATGCACGTGTGTCAGTGGATGTTTCTGGTCCACGTGAAGGACATAAGGTCCACGTATTATTCTCAGCTTGACATGTTTTGTGGGCAGCTTGTGAAGAATGTACTCTTATTATCTGTATTGCCTGTAGTTTTAAAAAATGCTATCATTATTGTGCAAAGCCTTGATGTTATACATGCTATTTTAAGTGGATGGTAATTAACCTACCAGACACATGGTTATGGTTGAGTGGTTCCATATCATCAGTCTGGGTATGCCATGTGTACCGTATGTGACTACTTGTGTGTGTAAGCAGCCCATATGTGCCTCTATGTAAACATGGTATAGTTGACCAGATGACTATAAGCCTCTGTATGTGTCACTTTCCAATAACCTTACAGTCACCGTCGTATGCTAGCCTGTCATGTTTCACACAGATGGACAGACATTACAGATCGCAAAGGATATGAATATTTCACAAAGCCACTGGGTTTAAGGCAAAGGCCTGAGTTGTCAGACTTGTTTGTTATGATAACCTGCATGGTTTTAGATCTTAACAAGAAGAAACATATTTATTTTCATAATAATGAGACATGCTTAGGGAAATTGAAACAAGATTTTCCAAAAAGCACAACATGTTTTTTGTCACATTTCTGGTGGAGTCGAGACACTAAAAGCAGCACTAGTCCTAAACCTGTGATGAATGAGTCTCTGTCGAGTGTTCCCAGTGTGAGATGCCTCTGGCAACCACCAGAGGGTGAAGACCTTCAGGTCAGATAAACAGCCTGAGGATTGTCAGTGTGAGTGAGTCTGCATGTTGTGTGGAGTGGAGACCATTGTTAAAGTGGGACTTTGGGACAAAGGATATGCAGTGTATACGTTAGTGCTGTGATTTATGGTTGTAAAAATGTCTGCGCCTCAGTGTTTACCAACGCCTGTCCACGACTGTTCTAAGCAGTGTTTACGTTTTATTATTTATAACATTACACTAAGTCACACATAAAGAGTGATTACGACATGGCTGACTGGAGATAAAAAATCACAAACTGTTACATGTGACCAAAACAAGCCTGAGGTCTTAGTTGTGCAAGTATTAACACATTGGTCAAAGTGAAGAAAAGTGTCCAACAACAGTGATGACGGCGAACTTGGAATCAGACTAAAAACACAACGACTGGAAACACCACGTTGCTGCAGGGAGAGGCTGAGTGGCACTTTCTTAGATGGAAAGTGAAGAAAAAGTAGAATGGACTTTGGGCACAACAGCCCCTCCTCCGTCTTTTTGTCAATTGCATTTCCGCCTCACCAAAGAACCCCTAACTCAGTGGATTTAGTTGCTTTGTGCCGTGGAATCACAATGACCTATGTCTCCAAGCTATGGGGGAGGGATAGTTTGTGTGTGTATGGAGCACATGCTCACATGAAAGATCATGTGATTCCATAGATGTTATCACAGACGGATGGTTTGGGATTTTTGTTTGCTAATGCACATGTGTGTTAATGCATCTCCATCTCCATGTATCACTACAATTATATCTTGGTGAGATCAATGGGTCTCAGTTCAACCACTTGGCTTCCACGGAAACCCATCCTCCCCACATGGCTTTGGGACAAGACAGGGGTGCTAGCTCACGTCCTGCCATAAGGGGGATTAGCCCCGGGTAAAAACAGGAAAGAGGGTGGGTGAATGGGGGGGTGGAATAAAGAACTTTTTAAGCCTGCCGCCGCTGTGGGAGGAAGTAGGCTTTGACAGTTTACCTGGCCGGGATCCCAGGGGAAGCCATGTCCAGGGAACAGAGGCATGTAATCCAAGACCACATGCTCTGCCACACAGCCTGGCATGGTTGGCATAACTCCATTCAGTCTTCATTTAGCTGCCCGCCCACCCAGGACAGGACACCGTGAAGGAGACTGAAATCCTGCTGGTGCCTTTGGCTCACATCAATACTATCTGGGTCGTGGCTGGGTATGTAGACAAATACCTGTACATGCAGTGTGCCATGACAGAGCACTACACAGCTCGTCCACATGTTTCATGTGACACGATGAGGTATTTATTGCAGTTTTCATATGTCATATCACATTGCATAACTGCAGCGTTTTCCCATGCCCATGTCCATCAGATCTAATTTGGACACTGCTTAGAACAGGATGGGTACTTGCGAGGACAGTGCTATGTGCAAACATTGCAAGTCTGATATTGTCCAAGGTACGATGAGCCATTGTCAGATGGTCACCAGTGCCCAAGTGTGCGTGCCAGGGTTGCAGGGTACACTTGTGGAGATGGAACTACCGGCACTCTAAGCATGCCTCCTCAGCCTGACTGCTGACAGCCTACTGCAGCCTTCAGTCCAACGGCAGCCTCCAGCTCCCCGCAGAGAGAGAGAATAAAGAAGCGACAGAGGGGCAAAGGGGCAGATAAGAGAGGGAGTCGAAGAGGGGCGGGCAGAAAGAAGAACGAGAGAGCCTTCGTTCTGGTGTAATCAAACAATACGCCCATCAGATACATTACCACATGCACAGACACGCACCAACTCCATCACCTCCTAAATTAAGCTGATGCTGTAAAGCCAGGTAATCCAGAGCCCCTGTCTTTTTTTGTTCCGCATAAATACCGGTGCTGCGTAGATATATTTGCAGATGTAAAAGACCCTCGCGATGCCCTTGTAAACAAGAGGCTTCCTATAATCTTTTGCTGCCGGGGGGGAGGAAAGGGTGGTGTTGGAGGGACCCAGGGTCGAAGGGCTGGTTATTTAAGGAGTCCCCCAAGTTCACCTTGACATCTCTGCTGACAGGAAGAGAGCCTGGCAGATCCCCTTTCTTCGTCCGTGATAAGTTTACAGCGCAGCTGCCAGTCTGTGGCCATACTTGGAGGAGGGCTGATGCCCGAGGCACCAACAGGCCGTGGGTAGAGAGAGAGAGCCAGACTAGAGATGGATTGGGTGAGACAGAGAGAGAATGCCTTGATATGAAGGGGATGAGGAAGGGAAAGTGTCTGTCGACTGAGTCGTCGGCCTGCAAACATGCCATAAACATAGACATGGGTGTCTATCAGTAGCGGTCTTACATTTTAATTGGTTTTCTGGACCAAGCGTTCTATTGGTGTCATCACATAATATATACATTAATGATAATAACTAGAAAGGTCGCAATTTAAAAAAATTGCAAAGTGTGGTTGCCTTACATATGCCCCTCCCACTGATATTGCCAGCCAATTACAATGTCGCGTCACCCCTGCGATCATGCGTAAGGGGGATTTATCCCCCCAAAAAACATTTTTCTGCAAGAAACGGTTACATTTTTCGCATTTGCGGCGCCCCCTATGGATGAAAATGGAATCGCTTTTGGCTTTTGGTTGATTAAACCACCCGCGACATCTGATTCAAATTTGGGATGGATTGGACATTCCGTTCGTGATTTTAGGCCTTTTTTGTAAAATAGGCCCCTCCCAATAACTTCGGACGACGATTAAGGCCAAACGATACGGACAAAAAATCTTTAAAAAATGTAAACGCGGTCCGATAGGTCCAGAGATCATGTGTACCGATTTCTGTGAGATTCGGACAGAATCTGTAGATTCCGAAAATAAAAGTGTGTTTTGAAGAAAATTCAAAATGGCGGAAAATCTATCCTGACGCAAATGGGCGTGGCCTATATGGGGAGATGCGTCATGGCCCAAGGAATCCAGGGCAAAAATAATTTTACGACCTACGGTTCAAGAGTTATAAGCCAAAACGTAAAGTGGGCTGTTATAGCGCCACCATGAGGCCGACCGATATAATTATAAGTTAATTAATTTTAGTAAGTATTATGAATTTACCCTCAAAGTTTTGTAACTATATCGCTTACGGTCTCCGAGGAAAAAATACTTGAATGTGAGTGTTCGCATTTTCCCATTCATGTCAATGGGGAAATGTAATGCACGAATAAATTAATATCAATTAAACTATACAACATTTCTCTTAGAAATGAGCAAGCACACCATTGACATGCACACATGCACACCACCCGATTTTTCCGGTCAATTTGAGATTTTCTTTTTTTAATATAAATTATAACACTTTTACATGTGAGACATTCGGCCTAATATTGGTTCTCCTTACGTTCGGCATTTGGCGACAATAGTAGAGAGAGAAAGAGCCCAAAGGAGATGGTGAACCACACAACGCTACAATCAATGTAGGTGGGCAGTGAACATAGAGCTATTAGACCATATGGTTTCCCTATAATGAATGTTGTACTGGGCATGCAGCCACCTGATCTCCTTGCTACCACTGTTCCAGCTATTACACAGTGTACAGCACACACACTTCCTAAACTTGTTAGCATCTTGTTTAGAAAGTCGCTTCACAGCCAACAATCTATGTACTCAGGGAGAATTGTTGTTCTGGCTGATTGCCTACCTTGTCTCCATCACCCTAACTGAATTGGACAAAATACGGATATAGTGCAATAATGTATGTGCACTGCAGTATGTGTACAGTGTGTGCATTCTACATTTTGCATGCAAAACACAAAAGCTAGAGTTTTGGTTTTTATTCACATCACATTGGCATTTTTAGATACTTCTTCTTTTAGATCTGTTGCAATACAAAGTCCACTATATCTGGTTTCACACTGGCCCATTCAGGATTTAGGAAATGCGTAGTCATTCAACAAGAGCTGACCGCAAATGACGCCCATTTCTGCTGTTACAAATAAAAGCATGATAGTGAATACAGCAAGGTGAAATTAGATGTAATTGAATCTGACCTCCCCCAGTGAGCCCCCCACTACAATTATGGCTAGTTTTCCTCGTATGGGAACATTTCTAGCTGTCTTGGCATGGTACAGTACTGCACCGTTAAGGGCTACCAACTGTTGGGGGATTAGAAATCATGGAACAGAGTTTGTAATCTTTGTTGTACAAGTTGTAGAAAAAAGTCTAAATTATCTAGAGATAAGATAACATAACATTCCAAAATATTGCCAGATATGTCAAAAGTGTTCATAGATGATATGCCTCATTTCATGTTAGAGTAAAATGTATAATTTAGGATTCACTCTTGGCATTGTCCAAAATCTGAAACTTTATGTAACATCACCCACATTTTCTTGGTCTGTATGCATTTCAGGAATTTAAAATTGTAAAGGTATTTGAGGGGAAATTATTCATTATTTACATTGGACAATGGCCAACAAACACATCTAAGCTTTATTTTCAGTCTCAGATGTTTGGCTTTGGAGTAGATGAGTACTTTCCCAGATGGTGCTGAACTTACCTGAAATTCTTAACATAACAGCTATACCTTATAGGTTTTATAGGCATGGTTTATCTGATGTTTTGCCAGTTGGAATGCTCAGATTATATGTTATTTTCAGGGTCAGATTTTACATGCAAGTATATCACAGATCTGCAGCACAAAGGTCCTTGTATTCCTTTACATCCACACATTGTTGACATTTGAACACAGCACAGACGTATACCTTCATTATTTTCTCCCTGAGTATCACACTAGCAGTTCCACACTACAGATCAGCAATGTGATCAAATACCATAACACAATGCACACTCAATAAATGCTTCTTTTTTATGACCATATCATTTAAGTTCACAGTCTAGATCATTTCATAAATTGACGCTTTGCATGAAATAAAATACACGTCCAGAATTGCACAGGCATGACTAATGTCTTATAAAACCTAATCGCATCCTAATCAGCTTGACAGTCAGCCCTTTTCACACATCACTGTGTGGGGAGTCTGGATGAGGACTGACGTTCCTAGTTTATAGTACAACTCTGTTTGAGTTTGACGGGTGTTTGATAATGCTATGCTTCCTTTATGTATGACAGGAAAGGCGGCACAAGTTAAACAAGGAATTGCCACATTTGTAAACTTCAGCTCCAGGTAGAATTGACTGAGCTCTAATTCGTTTGGAAATCCTGACGTATATTGTAGTTGTTTCTTTCTTCCACTGGCAAAGAGCTACGGGTGAAAAAAAACACCAGGGTGTTGTTACAGTTCTTGTGCTGCCACATCAATTCTGTACAGCTAATGTTCTTCATTAAGATATATTTATTCAATAACACATGTTTACAGGAAACAAGGGGCCAAGACTTGACACCAGGTGTGTGGCCTGAAAGCGAGACCTCCAACACACACACACACACACACACACACACACACACACACACACACACACACACACACACACACACACACACACACACACACACACACACACACACACACACACACACACAATTATGCACACACACTCCTTCTCAGAGGGCAGTGTTGTACATTGGCACTCAGTCTGTGAGGCCCCCCTCCCTGGCCTGCTCCAGACATCCTGTGGGCATCAGAGCGCAGCATGGCGAGCGAGTGAGCAAACCCACAGGGAGTGCACTCTTATGTTAACAGACCTGGGATGCCTGCCAACAACAACACATTTTGTAGGCATTTTTCGAAAGGGGAGAAAAAAAGAAAAAAGAAGAAAATTGGTATTGTTTTCCCCTTCTCCCATTGGCTACAGGAGGACGATCAGTACCGGGAACAGTAGTTGAAATTGCAGTAGCTCATTTGCAAAAGGTCATGCATCACCTTTAGAGTTCACTTGTAATTAGAACCACTTGAAAGTCTTGGCCAAAGGGGACACACAGTCACACGCACGCACACGCGCACGCGCACACCCACACACACAGGTTTCCTCCACATACACCCCTGCACGATGGAATGGCCTTGCGCCACTTACAGCAGATAGGGTTGCGTAACTTGCGTGAATTGAGAGCTGATTGTTAATAAGGGCTATTAGGGGGGGTGTGTGCAAGTGTGTATCCATCACAGTTAATGGTCCTGAAGACACAGGCCATCTGCTTTGGATCATAGTCTGATTGAGAAAAGGAGTGGAACGGACCTTGAATAATATTATGATCGGCTGGAAAAAGTCTCTCTGTCTAGAAATCGTCCTCCAAGATTCTTCTGTTTGCCAGTTTCTCCCAGCTGCCGGAACATCAGCAGTCAATGGAGGGGGGAATGAGTTTGTTTGCCATATGTCGACTTTGATGGATGTTGCTTTTCTCATGAATACCACAGATTAGATTTTCATGAGGTGTTTCTGTTTGAAATCACTTTTTGACACATGCCCTAGAGCTCCTTTTGCTGATGATTTGTATTTCTTTCATTATTCCAAATTGGAATCTTTCTTAAGTGAAATGAAAGTTTGGTTCTAAGAAATGGGTTGCTGTGTAAGGACAATCTTGGGTCAGTTGTTCAGGTCACAACCTGCTGTGGTTGTTTGGAGTTGTTGCTGAAAAGGATCATTGTTTTGGACTCTATGAACTTTCAACTCTTTATATATCAAACAAACGAGACTTCCCGGCAAATCAATTCTGAAGTAATTTCCCATTTAATCCCATGTAATTGTAGAGTCCTTGTCATATTTTGTAGATGGAAATTCGTGGACATTTACATGTACTGTTCCACTTCAGATGATGCAAACTGGAACTGACACTATAATAGGTCATGTGGAGAAAAAAAATAAACTGTACAATCTGTACAATTTTTTTCCCCAGTTTAGGATAGTATCTATTTCTGTCTCATTTATATAATATATGTGGTTTTATCCGAACAATAAATATAGTCAAGTTGGTCTTAATATAACAAATGGCTCAAAGAGTAGGTAATAGTGGTTGCACACATCATAGAGAAGTCTCTGAAATATCAAGCCCTGTTAAAAAGAGGTCCAATCAATGTACAGATCACTCTTTAATAAAAGTTTGGCTTTCTTGTCTTCTTTTTTTACAAGGAGGACTTTTCCAGATGTTAAAAATATGAGAGGCTTTGCCCATGGATGGGTTACCTTTTGTGTTTGACATCAGGCACTGATTTGGTTGATCGGCCTTGGGGCTCAGCTTAAGCTATTTCCCCTTATGCTCAATTGACTTTTCATAAGAAGCCATAAGCCACAGGGTCTGTGACGCACATAGCCACTCTATGCTGGCCATTTGCCCTTTAACAGTGCCATTCCCCGGCAGAAATGCAGACTCTCGTAATACGACTTTAATCACAAGACGGAGATTTCTCACAATGAAAACTGGAAAGGCAATAGTGACCTTAGTGAACTTGTAAGAGAACTGCCCGTATAGAGTACCGAAGTCCTGACGTCACTTGTTCATCCCTTTTACAGAAGTAATCTCTCTATGGAGAATAACATTGGGGGTTATCTTAGAATCGTCTCATATAAGAATTGTGGTCCAAAAACAAACTGTCCGAGCGATATAGTCAGTCACTCATATTTGATACAGTCTGTTTCTGGTGAAAATGCAACTAATTCAGAATGGGGGAAAAACGGACCCAGGTAAGGATGAGTAAATGACGTCAGACTTCGGTGCTCTATTCATAGCTCTGTTACCGTCAGTATTGTAATAGATACAGAATGGATTGAGGAGGGCTCATATTTTCAATGATGACAGGCCTCTTTACTGTCCACTCCACACGCATTGGTCATGGTGATGCAGTACGTCAACAATGATGTGTCGTAACAGTGGGGATCCTGTGATTTGTGGGAAATGGACCCTGTATCAGAAGCCCTTTAACAGGAGCCCTCTGAGGACCCATGTTTCTTTCTGGAGATTTGTGCTGAGGATAGAAGGGGTGGGGATACAGGGAGAAGAGGGAACAGAAGGGCGGATGACAAGTGTTGCGTCACAAACACACACCAAAGAGATACCGGCAGATCATCGGAGGTGGGAGGGGGCTGGATCTATTACAAGTCTGAGGCTCTTCAAGGGGTCGCCTTGATCTATGACCCCACACCCCCGCTCTACCCTAAAATTGTCCACTAATGAATTGGGAGTGGGTACACCCGGACCTCTAATGGGTTTTTAATGAGGTCTCTCAGCTTTGCTCTCTCTCCCTGTCTCCTCTCTCCCACTCAGTTTGTCTCTCCGTTTATTGTTTCCTCCAGGCCGGACAGTCGGAGGCCGGAGACTATATTTTCGCCCTTGTCCGTCAGTCTGTGTGTCTGTCCGTCAGTCTGTGTGTCTGTCTGTCAGTCTGTGTGTCTGTCCGTCATTCTGTGTGGAGTGGACAGTCGGTCTGTGACCAACTCATCTCCAGCACTGTTGGACCACTCAGCATGAAAATTGCACTCACGCTCCTAGGAGGCCAAAGAAGAATATCAGCCTGTTATAGTGCCACCATGGGGCAAAACAAAGTTTTTGCAACTACTCCTGCAGATTTTGTCCAAACCCCACGCAAATCGGTACACGTTACCTCTGGTGTCATTATGATCAAGATTTACGATGTTTCATATCCCATTCTAAGACTTCTAATTCCTGACAAAGTTTGCGGGCAATGGATAGGCAACCCGGCCAGTTCGGAGTACACTTTTGTAGTTGCTTCAACATACTTGCTGTAGGTTTTTAGAACCACGCACGCACGCACGCACACACTCACTCACTCACTCACTCACTCACTCACTCACTCACTCACTCACACACTCACTCACTCACTCACTCACTCACTCACTCACTCACTCACTCACTCACTCACGCACTCGCTCAGTCGCTCACTCACTCACACACACACACACACACACACATGCTTAACCTCCTGTTGCTTCTACGACCCCCCACACCTTCCCCTAACCTCTCTCACCTTCTACTGGCCCCCTGTGGCCCCTCTCGATCTAATTAGGCCTATTAAACAGATAGGCTGTGTTTTTCTAAGCTGTACAGATGGAGCCTGGCCCTTCGAACTCTGTCAGCTTGGTTTGCTGCCTACGTTGTTCATTTAAGCGCGTGAACATGTGAATGTGTGTGTGTGTGCGCGCACACACGTGTGTGTGTGTGTGTGTGTTTATGTGTGTGTGTGCTGTATATGCACATGATCAATAAAAGCAGTGATATATCATGTGTATTGCACATCTGCACACACAGACTTGAAGTAATACCGTGTTAGATTTAACACAACCACGGACCTTTATGATATTATATGTACAATAGCAACATACATACAATGCGTGTCAAACCACTGTTATGCAAGTGCCGCATGATTTGTTGATTTCATAGAGTGCACAATATTTGCGGAGACGATAAGACTGGCGTCAAAAGGTCACATGTCATATTCCTGCTAGATTTAGTTTTCCTTATCACCGTTATCACCATTGCTCTTGACCTGTCAACCTTTATGGCATTCATCATCTAGGGCTGAAAGAAAGGGGAAGGACTTCACTGTAGACATCATCTCACAGGCTGAGACACTACAACAATGTTACACTGAAGTTATTGTACAGAGGCTATTGAGTGTAGCTTCTGTTTGATTGAGACGGTTGTGCTGTTTGTAAGTTGAGCATGTCATTATGTAGAGCTATTTAAGTCTATTTAACGAAAAATATCACTTGCACCCCCTTTAATATACTGTACAGTCAACAAGAGGGGCATATTGGAAGTCCTTTGTTGTGTAGGGAAAGAAAAAGTGAATTTGCATCAAGCATCTCTTTAGAGCACCATTCATCCACTATTGCTGTTCACTCTAAGGCAACAATCAACTCCTCCACTTTCAATAGAAGCTTTGTTGCTACTTGGATTTGGCTGATAGATCCAGAGTGCCTCGGATTCCTTATGGTCGCCCAAGAATGCACTAAGCTCCCACGTAGGACCTACTTCTCTCTTTCTTGTTGTCTTGCAAAGACGTTAGTGTGTCAGGTCTCTGAGGTGAGGTGAAGAATGCAGGAGAGCTCTATGGGTTTACCAGAGTCCTGGGCTAGCCAGAAAGACACAAGAAGCCCAGAGCGGTGGGGATGGAGCCTGACCCGCATGAGTGTGGAGAAGCGAGCAAAGGTATCGAATTGCTCTGGGTTTCATTTGTTACGCGAAAGAGGAGTCACCTCCATCGGCGAACCTCTATAGACAGAAAGTTCATCCAGATCCTTACAAAGTGAATCATCTTGTCAATTAATCATTAAAGGGGTCCTGAAAAGGGCACCTCTGGTGTGGTCCAACAAGCGCTAATACACCCGTATATCTTTACAGTTGTCTGGTAACAAACTCAAAAGCTACCATTTAAAAAACATTAAAAAATCATAAAGACTTCATCCACAGACAGTGTTATAGATAAAGCCAGTCGCAGGAGGCGAGGGGCCGAAGTTAGGTTAAGCATTTTACCACACACCAGCGCTCGCCCAGCCAGAAAAACATTAATGCATACTTATCAATTACAGTTTCTGTAAAGCCCCAAAGCCCCCCACCCTTACAGTTTATGTAAAGCCCCCTCCCGCTGAGGGTACTGGAGCGTTTGCCTGGCAGTGCGTCAGACAAGCTATGGGCCTGTCAACAGAGTGAGGCCTTCCCAGAGTTTTGCCGTCGAACCCACTTCTAAAGAAGGAAAATGGCTGCCAAACTAGGGTCAACTTTTAAGAGGACCTTGTTGGGGAAGTCGTATAAAAACCATTTGTGACCTGGTGAGGTTATAATAATAATAAGTTTTAATAAAAACCTATCTTGGCAGAGCATTCTAGTCAGGATCAAGGAACCTAGTGTTTGAATGTGGCTGGTGACTCATTTCGTTCCACTTTACTTCCCTATCCTTCCTGTCATTCTTGAATATAGCTTTTAATATCTGTGCACTATAAATAGTAATAGTAATAATCTTTCAAAAATATTGCCAGTTGATTTTTCATCAAAATGTCTCTGTTTTTCTTCCATTGTAAAAACTATGTTTTAATAACGTAAGACTTTTAAAGATGTTTCCATTACACTGAATGAATGAATCTGTAAAAAAATATATACCCCTGTCTCGTTGAGTTTATTCACTGCCATATTTCTTCTTGTTGTTCTATAACAGTATGTGCCTGTGTAGAATCTTTTATCATTTAAGACCTGCCAGATTATGGCTTTGTTCAGATCGCTGGGAAATCTGATATTTAGTGTGTGTACAAGTGATAAGATAGGATTTGTGTATTCACACAATATTGTCATTGCTTGCTTTGGTAACGATATAACTATTTTGGGCGACTGTGGCTCAGGAGGTAGAGCAGGTCGTCCAATGATCCATGGGTCGGCGGTTCGAATCCCGGCTCCTCCTGTCTATATGTCGAAGTGTCCTTGGGCAAGACACTGAACCCCAAATTGCTCCCCATGTGCTGGTTGGTACCTTGCATGGCTTCCGCCGCAATCGGTGTATGAATGGGTGAATGTAATGCACAATCTATGTAAAGCGCCTTGGATAAAGGCGCTATATAAATGCACCATTTACCATTTACCATTTATTTATCAGCATGAGTAATGCTTAATTTATTCTGTCATATGGCAAAATGCAGCACGTTGTGAGCTTGTAGATCGGCTATTTTAACCATCGTATAACATGTGATCGATCGTATCGTATGAATCAGGGTTCAGTGTGAGAGTGTCTGGACTGAGACACATCTTTTAGAATCACTTCAAACCACCCAGGCCAGGACTGGTGTTCAAATCTTAATGCAAAACATCATGTTACCATGTTGTTCTGTCAGACATGATAAAATCCAATCTGGATAGGCCAGAAATAAGATTTGGGCTGCCAGTGTGAATGTTAATGTGTCTGAGAATGAATGAGTTCAGAGAGATGGAACCAAACTGAAACAAGACAAAGGGACAAATTGACTTCCAGGATGTCAAAACGATATCTTCCTCAGATAAACTGACAGGGTGCTTTGTAAGCAGCAGTGAATGGGGCTTATCTGTCCAGGTATCTCTAGTGTGTGGATCCCTTATCATGTAGGTCATAGGGCAAGCCTGTTTCCGACTCACCCCTGGGCTGTGTCGTGTGTGTGCAGTGCCTGGCTGTGTGTGTGCACATGTGTATATGAGTATGTGTTTATCTGGGAGCGGGAGTGTGTGTGACTCACTTGTGCGCTTCTCTTCCTGTAAGGCGAAGGCAGATGATGACACCGTGCTGCTTCTGCACAATGACTTCCCCAGCTGTGAAACGAGAGAGCGCTGCTCACTCACAGAAGGAGGGTTGAGGAGCCGGAGGGGGGGATATATAGAGAGAGAGAGGGAGACAGAGAGAGAGAGAGAGACAGACAGAGAGACAGAGAGACAGAGAGAGAGAGAGAGAGGCTGGGTGAGTGAATGCACCGGTGCCATGCAGAGGGCGGAGCGGGGGTCTGGGGCTGTCGGGAAGCCTCCCAGGCTCAGACAGTTGTTTAGCTCATCTAGTCCCTAAACATGCGTTTGATGTCCTCAAGATAAACAAGGTTATTTATGGTCCTGCAGGCAGGGGACCGTGACTTGAGGAGGTGACAGTAGTGGCATCTCCTCCTCCTCAGCGTTCACGGAACGGCTCTTCAGTGCACTTTCGGACAGATGGGCCTTTTAAGTGATTAGCAGCCTGTTGTGTTTGGGAGCGAGAGTGACTCTCTCTTCTTGTTTACACACATGTCTTTCTACCCCGGCGTGTGTTTGGGTTTGTGCTATTACACAGCCAACAAACACACACACACACACACACACACACAGTGTGTGTGTGTGTGTGTGCTATTACACAGCCAACACAAGTGTTTGCATTAGTGTAAGTGTCTGTGCATGTCTGTGTACTCCCTGGGCTGAGTTCCTTTTTTTTACCTGACCTCAACATGACCTTTTGACCCCTGGAGACGGTCCCACTGTACTTCACACAGGAAGGAACCTTCTGTCCCTGGCAGCACTCTAGCTTGTAATGAAAGAAGAACGACCAGGTCGCTTACAATTACAGGTCCTCTTTAATCTCAGTGATAGGAAAGGCCTGCTTGGGGGGAGATGTGGTGAAAGCCTCCTCTCCTCTCTTCTCTTCTCCTCTCCTCTCCTCTCCTCTCCTCTCCTCTCCTCTCCTCTCCTCTCCTCTCCTCTCCTCTCCTCTCCTCTCCTCTCCTCTCCTCTCCTCTCCTCTCCTCTCCAGTGTGATGGGTCCCTCTATGTGGTTGAGAAGGCCACTTCTTCCCTTCCTCCTCCCCTCGTTCTTGTGCCAAGACCTGGGGGCCCCCATACTGAAATGCAAGGCAGTAGAGATAAAGCTGGCAGCCCCCGCTGTCCCAGACACTCAGGACTCACACCACCAAAACCTGATATCATCATTTACTAGTGCATAGTGTGTGTGTATGTGTGTGTGTCTGTGTCTGTGTCTGTGTCTGTGTCTGTGCCTGTGCCTGTGCCTGTGCCTGTGCCTGTGCCTGTGCCTGTGCGTGTGCGTGTGTGTGCGTGCGTGTGTAAGGGGTCAGGACTCAGAAAGGCTTTCACAGCCAGGTTGAGTGACGGTGATGGGATGAAGGCACAGCATTCTGAGCCTGTCAAGGTCCCATTCATGGTATTGAAGGATTAAAACCCTGTGTGTGTGGGTGCGTGCGTGCATATGTGTGTGTGTGTGTGTGTGTGGGTGTGGGTGTGGGTGTGGGTGTGGGTGTGCGCGTGCGTGCGTGTGTGTGTGTGTGTGAACGCTGCCCTCTTATTGTTTAGTTTCTGTCAACATGGTCTCAGCAGGGTGCTGATGACTGACCCTATAATCTAGACGGGACAGGAGGAGAACCTCTGCCATGGTAACGCTGACCACATTGTCAGAGACTCTCGAACTACGGGCTGCTGGGGCACTAAATAATGGGCTGTGGTCCAAGTGCTGGTGGGTGCTGCAGTGCTTACATAACACGAGTAGCTATGGATTGTTTGGGTAATTTGCAGGCTGTTGGAAATGTTTGACCATGGTTCACAGGGTGTCCATGCAACTGGAATGGAATGGAGACCAGAGAATGACACTAAGCGGTGGGCGTCCAGGGGACATGTATCCGTTTGTCTTTAGGATTATGTACAGGTCAGGCGCTATTGCTATCTTGATAGATGAAACAAATAATTTTAGGTATTAGGTACTGTATCTGTGAATGAGTCCAGTCTTACATTTACCTTCTGCATGAAACAAAGTCAGTCAGTATAGTTGAAAAATCAGACCCGTTAGAACTGAGTGGTGCTGTGTGTGTGTGTGTGTGTGTGTGTGTGTGTGTGCGCGCGTCCCCAGTGGGAATCGAACCCAGGACCTTCTAGCTGTGAGGCGGCAGCACTACCGACTGTGCCACCATGCCCCCAAACGGCTACTGTTCATCAAAATGGAAATCCCCCACTGGTCAAAGGAGATAATAATATTCTGGGCTTCATACAAGGCTACTCTGCTACATTCAGCCCCTCTTTACCAAGGGAGATATTAGGCTTGTTGTGGTCTTCACGGGCAGGACTGCTCTGCTACACTTGCATGAGCAAATATGTGGGTTTATCTGTGGATGTCTGATGTACGTACGTTTGTACGTACAGTACGTACAGTACGTTCTTACCTCTCATACTTGGTATGAGATAGAAGAACTGCAAGCATTGCCACCGGACCAGTAAATTCAGCTTTAAACATTAAAGCAGGGCCAGGATGTTGTCATCAATCCAGAGCTCATGAGAGCATTCAGAGGATGATCCAGCTCCTCGCGTCCTGTCCCGCTGGTAGTAGGAAGTCCCTTAGGAAGTCAGGCTTCCACGTTCTTCCTCCTTTTCCAGGTCCTGTCTGGATTTCAGGTCAAACCATGTGGTCAAGTAAAGAGCTATGACAGGGCCACCTGCGATTTGGCTGCGTAATATTTTTGTCCTGCTAGCGGTGGGGCTGTTTTATTGACCCCATGGCCTTTCCTATAGAGCATAGCAGTGGACGTGATTTTCTGGGCCCACTGAAAACTCTCCAATTCATCTTTCCCATAGAGATAAATTATTCTAAGGCTAGAATCAAGCCATCCAGGATCCTGGTGATTCATGAGTTGACCATAAAACCTTTGATTCTGTGCATAATAATTATATGATATACTATATATTGAATAAATACCCTTTGTTTAGCGTTTTTCATTTTCCTTTTTTCCCCAGAATCAAAGGATTTATGGTCATGACTCACCAGGATCATTCTAGGCTTAAAATAATTTATATAAATATTTCTTTGTAAATCTCTATGGGAAAAATTAATGACCGATTTTTCTGTGGGTCCAGAAAACCATGCCCACCTCATGCCCATGTCATCTCAACGTTGTCATAAAGTAATGTGCAACTAGACTAACTGGCCACGCTGTTAGCTGGGAGGTGCTGTTGTTCTGGACCACTTCAGCAGCTCTGGGCACTAATGGGGAGTGAGTCAGGAATGCTTGCACGAACAGGCATCCTCCCCAACCCACGTCTCTCTCTCTGTCAACTATACCTTGACTCTTAAGAATCTAACCTCATACCAACTCTAAATAGCTTTGAATATGGGCTGCTGATCTGTAGTGGCCTCACTATTTGCTGTCACGGTTGACCTTTGTGCTTGCTCACGCGTGATGACATGGATATCCCAGATTATGAGGCCTGACACTGCCCAGGGGATTTGAACAACCACTGTGTCTCAGTCTCGCTCTAGTGAGCCAAAATGGATGCTATAGCTTCCTTGGTCACAGCACTATGTCAGTGGTCCAACAGTGCAAGTAGAAGGCGGGGCATCAGCCCTGGCGGTATTTGGACAGGGGTTCTAGTTGGCTGACCGTGGGGGCCACTGTTGCGTACAGGAGTCGGTTTTGTTCTGTAGGTAACAATTGAACAGCAGATGGTTGATCTGAGCCAATGTGGTCAGCACACCGCAGAGATCTTCAGAAAGAGGCCCATTGCCCGTATCCCAGAACTTCCCCTGTCCGGAAACCCTTGTATTTTTTAATTATC